>NC_092759.1:68700660-69026816 GCF_047496795.1 Chiloscyllium punctatum | reverse complement strand
AAGGAGGAACAAACATTGATGGGAGTTACAGATCAAAGTGAAAGCTGCAATACAAATGCTGGGCATGTTATAAAACAGGAAATGAGATATACACATTTGTGGGTACTGCAGTAAAAAATGTACAGCTTACATTATATCTAAACTGTGTTAACCCAATTGAATCCCAATGCTCGGAAAAATGGATTTCATGACCACGTGTGAGATGGTTTACATGAACATCATGTCGAGCACTGAGCTCGATATCAGGTTATTTAGGAATTGGTATTGAGTGATCAGAAGAGCTAATTGAAACTTTTGCTGTAAAGGACCTTTTGGGAACAGTGACCACAATGTATTGGTTTTCTTTTATGCTATTTGAGTACACGACAGTTTTTGTTGTATTTGTAGTAACCGTTATAAATCTGAGTCATGCAAACCATGAAGTTGTTCGGAGAAAGTCGAGACTACAGATGCTGGAGATCAGAGTCGAAGAGTGTGGTGCTGGAAAAACACAGTCAGGCAGCATACTAAGAGCAAATAAATCGATGTTTCCGGGCATAACCCCTTTATCAGGAATGAAGCTTATGGGCCAAGGGGGCTGAGAGATAAATGAGAAGGGGGTGCGACAGTGAGGAGGGAGCTGGGATTGTGATAGGAAGATGAAGGTGTAGTTGAAAGTGATAGATGATGAAGGGAGGCAGAACGCCTCATCTACTGCATCCATTACACTCAATGTGGTCTTCTCTACAGGAGATCAACTTGTGGATCATTTCAGAGAACATTTCTGAGACAGCCACATTGATCAACTCCATCACCTGGCTGACCACTTTAACTCCCCTTCCCACTCTGCCAAGGACATGAGGGTTCTCGACCTGCTCCATCCCCAAACCAGAGCCACCAGAAGCCTGGAGGAAGAAAGCCTCCTCTTCTGCCTTGGGACCCTCCAACCACAGGGGATCATAGTGGATTTCCCCATTTCCCAATTTCCCCTCATCCTACCTATCCCACTCCAACCTTCCAAATCAGAACCGCCCTTTTGAATGTTCCTGTGTGTCCACCTTCCTTCCTATCAATCTGGTCCACCCTTCCTCTCCGACTATCATTTTCAACCCCACCTTCATCTACCTATTAGATGAAAGGAGGCAGCTTAGAAAAAATGCCAAGTGTTGCAGTAAGTCAGTGGTTTCAGAGAAATGTAGGATCCAGCAAAGGATAACCAAGAAACTACAAAGAAAAGTCAAGAAGTTAAAAAGCGTGCAAACGAAATAAAAACATAAAGACCGCTAAAAATAGTCTATCAATGTATGAAAAAAAGGTAAAATGAGGAACAGTTGGTGTGCGTTCAGGATAATGTATTGCAGAGAACAGAGAAATCGTAGGGAAAAGAAACAGTTTCTTTGTGTCTATCTTCATGGAGGAATGTCCAGAAATTCTTCCAGAAATACCAAATGACCATGGGACTTGTGTAAGTAAAGTCTAAGATCATTCTTATCAATGTTGGGGTCAGCTTTGAAAAGAAAGCTGGATTAAGTATTTATAAATCTGACAGACTAGAATTTCATACAAGAATTTCAGAGGAAGCAGCAATAGAAATATTGATTGCATTGCGGATTTTCACTTTATTTTCCAACACATGCCCGAATGTCATTCAGCCAATCTGGATAAGGCAAAGGTTATAAATATTATCCAACAGTTTAAGAAAGGATGAATTTGGAGAATGGTGAACTCCAGAGCAGTTAACCTGTCATCCACAGTCGGGTGTCTGTTGGACTCGATTACAAAGAACATGCTACTAGATATTTGGAAGGTAATAACATGACTGGGGAGTGTGAGAATGTACCGATGAAAGGAAAACCAGAAGTGGCAAACATTTTTTTGGACTAGTTTGAAGAAGATTCTTGTGGACATAGGCAATGAAGAACCAATGGATAATGTATAGTTGGATATTCATGAGATCTTTTTAAAAAAAAACTCACAGTAAGCTCATTAGAAAAGTTAAACTGAGAGGTATTAGGAAGAACATATGCAAATCGGAAAGTAAAAATTAGGTTTATATTCATGTGAAAGTGATTGGCATATCGAGGATGTCGTGCACAATTGTATCGAGTGTTCATGAGACAACACTTAGAGTATTTTGCATCATTTGGAGTCCCAATCTCAGAGGAAAATATTGACTACAGAGGAAATGCAAAAGGTAATTATCCAGATTATTCCCTAAAATGGCAAGATTGTCTGATGTGGAAACTCAGCCTGTGATCTCGAGTTCCAAAATATGAGAGGTGATTGCAGTGAAACATAGAAGCATAGAGGGGACTGAATAACAGAGGGACATGGAGAAGTACAAGTAGGCGAGATCAGGAAGAATCCCACATTATTCTACACGGACAAGTAGAAGAGAATAATCAGCAAACAGTTAGTGCCCATTATAAACCAAAGGGGCAATCGGTGTGTCATGCTGGAGAACATTGATGGATTGTTACATGAGACCTTCACTTCTACTTTACTTGTGAGAAGGAGGTGTCAGATACAGAATTCAAAGAAGATGGACTGGGAAGCTCTTGAACAAATTGATGTACAATATGAGCAGGGATTTGAGGCTTTGTTCAGTATAAATTTGGACCAATCTCCATGTCTGAATGAGTTGTTACACAGGCGGCTGTTGGGGTCAAGGGACAAAAGATCCTGACTGAATATTTTAATTAGAATCTGACCATAGGGAAGGTGCCAGAGAACTGGAGAACTGCTAATACGATTCCGCGTAATAGGAAGGGTGGGAGAGACAGACCAGGTAACTATAGATGATCGAGTATTAGATCACTGTTAAGGAAACTACTGGAGAAAATAGGGAAGGAGAAAATCCAACTCCAATCAGAGTCGCAAGGTTTGATCAGGGACAATCATCATGACTTTATCAGAAGGAAGTCACATTCAATGGATTTGATTGAATTAGTTTGAGGGAGTCGATTGTTTAGTTTTGTAGGAAGGCCTTTGACAAATTTCCACCTGGAAAACTGAAAAATAAAGTAAAATTTCACAATATGAAGGAGAACCTGACAAATTACAACTAAAATTGCCTTAGAAACAGGAGACAGAGGGTGGTGGGAGAAGGCTATCTGTGTTACTGGAGACCAGTGCCCCCTGCTGTACCACAGGGATCAGTGCTGTGTCCCTTATTGTTTGCGTTATTCATAAAAAATATAGATGTGAATGTGGAGGGTGCAAGATGGAGAGTGGGGGAGGTGTGATAAGTAAATGTATGCTTGACATAAAGGTTTGCTGGGTGGTTAGCAGTGAGGAGGAAGGCCTTAAGTCACATGAAGATGCAGATGGAATGGTCAGATGGGCAGATCAATGACAGATAGAATGTAACCCTGATAAATATGAGGTGATGCACTTTGAGAGAAGGAACCAGGCAGGGGAGGACTCAATGAGTGGCAGCACACAGGGAATCTCAGAGTGTGCTTTTCCACAGGTCCCTGAATGTGACTGGACAGGTTAATGGACTAGTTAAGAGTTGGACCTTGGGTGTTGTGTTTCCTAATCAGGACGTAGATTATAAGAGTAATACAGGGCTTTGGTCCGGCCAAAATGGAGTACTGTGTGTAGCTCTGGGAGCCACATTCCAGGAAGGATGTGATTGTACTGGAGAGGTTGCAGAGGTGATTCACCAGGATGTTCCCTGGGATGGAGCATATGAGCTATGGAGAGAGGCTGGATAAGCTCGGGTTGTTTACTTTGGAGCAGAGAAAACTGAGGGGTCTGTGATTCATAAGGATATGATTATGAGGGACATGGACAGGGTGGATAGACAGCAGCTGTTCCTTTTAGTGAGAGGGTCAAGAACATACTTTTAAAGTGAAGAGTTTTAGATTCATAGAGGATTTAAGCATTTTTCTTCACCTGGAGGGTGTTGTCTTCTGGGATTGCTTCCTGAGAGGTGAATTATAACGGGTAACCTCACAATCATAAAAAGTACTTGGACTGCACTTGAAAGTGCCATATCTTTCCAGACTATGGGCCTGCTGTAGGAAATTAGGACCAGTATAGATTGTGCTGTACTTCTGTTGGCACAGAGTCTATGCTCCTGTGAGTGTACCGTGTGGAAGGTCAATCGTTGAGCAGTTTAAGGCAGGAATTGATGGGTTTATGAAGAGTACATTCACAAGGGTTAGAAGAGTGAACAGTAATAACTTGATAAATCATGTCAATGTGAAAACTATGAGCAAACATTTGCAGTTTCCTTACAGTTTGAAACCAGAGAATGGAGAATGGGAAACTTGGAAATGCCAGAACTATGAAGCCATTACTTCAGTTCTATCTTCACAGAACTTTCAAACAATACAAGGAAAACCAAGTCTGGTGTGGGAAAATGATAGAGTACATGGAACATACAAAATAGTGAGTAAATGGTTTAGGCAAAATTATTGAGGCTGAAAGTAATGATAATAGACAACACTAATATAGATTTATGAAATGGGAATTATGTTTGAGAAACAGACTGGGAGACAAATGAAAGAGAGACAATGGATGTAAAACATTTTGATTTTTAAAAGGATTTTGGTAACTCTCCAAGCCCAGTTTGCAAAATCAAATCTGAGTGGATTGGGGCGAATATATGGACATGGTTCTAGAATGGGACATCTGGCTGGAAACAGTGAATTGAAATAAACAGACTCGTCAAACAACAAGCTGACATTGTCTGTAGGGTATTATTCTGTAAGGTAATATACTGTAAGATATAAGTCATTCCACATCTAGTCAAGAAACACTGGGGACAATTAAACAATTCACTGGAGAAAGAGATTCCACAAATAACCCCTTCCTCCATGATGGAAAAGCCCAGCACTTTAGTGTATAAGATAAGGCTGATTTATTCGCAACAATCTTCAGTCAGAAGTGCTGAGTGGATGATCTAATTCAGACTATGTCCCAGACTCCCCATCACCTTCCCTGGATATCTCCTGTCTCATCAGCAGGATGAACACAGCAGAAGTGGCGGCATATTGGGATACAGTTGGAAGGGAATTGCTCTTGGGAGTCATCAACAGTGGCATTGGTTTACACATGGAAAATGAAACCTCCTGCTGATTACCATGTACCAGCCTCTCTCAACTGATGAATCAGTACTCCTTCATGCTGATCAACACTTGGAGGAAGCACTTAGGGTAGCACGGACGCAAGATGTACTCTGGGTGGAGGATTTCAATGTCCACCTCCAAGAGTATCTCAGCTACAGCAATACTGATCGAGCTGGCCGGGTCCTAAAGGATAAAACTGCTGACTGGTTCTGTGGCAGGTAGTGAAGGCACCAACAAGAGGAAAATACATACTTGACCACAGCCTTACTAATCTGCCAGTTGCAGAAGTATCTGTCCAAGACAGTATTGGTAAGCGTGACCACCGCTTAGTCATTGTGGAGACAAAGTCAGACCTGCACATTGAGAATAACCTCCACCATTTTGGGTGGTACTATCACGTTGCTAAATAGGGCAGACTTCGAACAGATCTAGCAGCTCAAGTCTGAGTGTCCATAAGGTGTTGTGGGTCATCAATAGCGTCAGAATTGTACACCAACACAACCTCATGGCCTGGCGTATCCCCATCGCAACAATTACCATCAAGCCAGAGGATCAACCTTGGTTCAATAGACCATGCATAATGGGAGGAGCTGCATCAGGCAGACCTGAAAATCAAACAGGACAACGCGTGTGCCAAACAGCAGAAGCAGTAAGTGATAGACAGTGCTAAGTGATACCACAAGCAAAGGATCAGATCTAAGCTCTGCAGTCCTTCCACATGTGGTCGGGAAACTTTGGGGATAATTAAACAATTCACTGGAGAAAGAGATTCCACAAATAACCCCTTGCTCCATGATGGAAGAGCCCAGCACTTCAGTGTATAAGATAAGGCTGATCCATTTGCAACAATCTTCAGTCAGAAGTGCTGAGTGGATTATACATCACAGCCCCCTCCAGTGGTCCACAGCGATTCAGTTACCAGTCATCAGCCAATTTGATTCCGTCCACGTGATATCCAGGAACGGGTGGAGATACTGAATACTCCAAAGCGTCCATACTCTGACAACATTCTGGCAATAGTACTGAAAACTTGTGCTCCAAAACTTGCCAGTCCCCTAGCCGAACTGTTTCAATACAGTTACAACAATGGCTTTCCCCGATTATGTAGAAAATTACCCAAGTATCTCCTGTATACAAAAAGCAGAACAAATTCAATCCGGCCAATTAACACTCCATCAGTCTACTCTCGGTCATCAATAAAATGGTGGAAGGTGTCAGTGCTTTTAAGCAGCACCTGCTCAGCAATACCCTGGTCATTGACACCCAATTTGGGCTCCACCAGGACCACTCAGCTCCTGACCTCATTACCTTGGTTCAAACATGGACAAAAAAGCTGAATTCCAGAGGTGGGATGAGAGTGACAGCCCTTTAAATCAAGACTGTCTTTGATGCAGTGTGTTATAAAGGGGCCTTAGCAACACTGGAATCAATGGGTATCAGAGGCAAACTCCCTGCTGGTTAGCATCATACCTGACACGTAGGAAGATGGTCGTGGTTGATGAAGTTCAGTCAACTCAGCTCCAAGTCTATAGAGTCCCTCGAGCAGTGGCCGAAAACTTCTCCAGGGTTGCTTCATCAATGACCTTCCCTCCATTTTGAGGTCAGAAGTGGGGATGTTCGCCAATGATTGTACAATGTTCTGCAACATTTGTGGCTCCTCAGATACTGAAGCAGTCCATGTTCAAATGTGACTAGATCTGGAGAGTATTCAGGCTGACAAATGGCGAGTAATATTCAGGCCACACAAATGCAAGACCGTGACCGTCACCAATAAAATACAATCTAACCTGCCCCTTGGCATTCAATGGTGTTACTATCACTGAATCCCCCAGGATCAAATTCCTGGTGGGTAATCATTGCTCAGAAACTCACTGGTCTCGCCACATGAACGCAGTAACTATAAGAGCCGGTCAGAAGCGAGGAATACTGCGGCTAGTAACTCACATCCTGACTTCCAAAGTCTGTCCATCATCGACAATGCATAAATCAGAAGTGTGATAGAAGTCTCCCAATTTGCCTGGATGAGTGCAGCCCCAACAACACTCAAGAAGCTTTATACCACCCAGGACAAAGTAACTAGTCTGACTGTCCCTTCATCGACAGTGCTCCACCATCAACCCTCAGCAGCAGCAGCAGTGTTTTGCTATCTCGATGCTGCAATGAAATGATTCACCAAAGATCCTAAGAGACCATCTTCCCAACTCACGCCCACGTCTATCAAGAAGGACAAGGGCTGTAGATGTATGGGAATACCATCATCTTTATGTTCCCCTCCAAGTCATTCACCATCCTGACTTGGAAATTTATCACTGCTCCTTCACAGTCACTGGGTCAGAATCCTGGAATTCCCTCCCTAATGGCATTGGAGGTCAACCACAGCAGGTGGACTGCAGTGCTCAACATAGCAGCTCACCACCACCTCCTCAAGAGAAGCGAAGGACAGGCAATAAATGCTGGCCCAGCCAGTGACACCCAGATTCATGAAATAAATAAATATAAATTAACAGAGGACGGTTGCTGAGCTGTCGCAGGGATCGGTACTTGGGGCCCAGCTGTTCACAATGCCCTTTAAACATTTGGTTGCTGGAATCAGATAAAATATATCCCAGCCTGCTGACAGCACTAAAGGATTTGGGATTGTGAGTGGGTGAGGAGGATGTAAAAAATCACCGAGAAGACTAAGACAAGTGGAGTGAATGGGTAAATACGTGACAGATGGAGAACAATGTGAATAGAGGTGACGGTGTGCCCTTTGGTGGAAACGATAAATTGGCAACCGACCATTTGAAAGGGATTGGTTGAAACATGTTGATCTACAAAGGGACGTATGCTCCTTTTTGTTGTTTCCTTCTGCATTCAACTCTGAGGCCCATGCAGCGCAGTGAATTCTGCAACCAGAAGTCAATACTGGGCATGGCATTGCCACGCTGATCTGTGTATATAAAACCAGCATGTGGGGACCTATAACATTGAAAAGGATCTGGATCTCCTTGTACACCAGTCACTGAAAGCAATGTTGCAGGAACGAAAGGAATTACGAAGATAAATGGTGTGCTGACCTTCATTTCAGGGGGATTTGAGTCCAGGAGAAAGGGTGGCTTACTGCAGTTGTACAGGGCCTTTATGAGACAGGCTCTCAAACATTGTGCAGTGTTCTGGGCAGTTTTGATCTCAGTAGCTAATAAAGGACAAACCTGACATTGAGGGAGAGCAGTGAAGGATGACCAGACTGATATCTGGGTTGACGAGCTTGTTGTGGGAGCAGAGTTTGGGGTGACTAGGCCAGTATTCGATGGGGGTTGAGGAAAATAAGTGGAGATCTCAGTGAAATATACAAAACTCTGACAGGATGAGACAGATGGTAAGCAGGGATGATTATTCCCCTGGCTGGGACATCTAAAACAAGGTGCCACAATGTTAGGTACAGGCAGGTCACACTGCATTGAGATGACAATAAATGTCTGCTCTCACTGACTCGGGAACATGGGGAATTCTCTTGCACCTGGAAACCAAGACATTGATCATAAATAAGGATTTAGAGACAGTAAAGGGATAATGGGAGAGCAGGAGTATGGTGTGGAAGTGAAGGGCCAACTATCATTACTTTGAATTGGTTAGCAAACTCGATGGACCAAACGTACTACTGCACCTCCTACTATATAGTTTCCCAAGGTTACTCACATTAACGGATATGTACATCGTGTGAGGTAAGTGCATTGAGGAGATTTGTTCCATGAACTAGAATGGGGGAAGCTCAATGTGTTGTATGATCTACTCCTTTCCCGCTGTTTCTGTGCGGTCTGTGGGAAAGCTCAGTAAATGCTCTCAGATGTTAGGAAGGGGGTCTTTTCAGGGTCGACAGGACTGTGTTCCCATTCCCTTTTCCGACACTGATACTAAGGCCGGATGTTCTGTCCGGTTTCATCCTTTCAGACCTCGGAGTAGTTTGATACAAATGAGTGCCCTTGCTTGGCAATTTCAGAGACCATTGAAATGTTTATCCCATGTCAGGGTCTGTGGAGTCACTTTCAGGCCAGATCAGGAAATCACGGGAGATTCACTTCCTAAAAGTACATTGGAGTAGGAAATTCTGTTTACAATCGATAGTGGCTTCAAGGTCACTATTACTGACACCGGATTTTAGATCTCGAAATTTTATTAATTGTTTTTAACTTCCACCTACTGCCAGAGCTTTAGCCTGGTCTGGATTAGTAATCCAGCAACATTACCACAACAGCACCATCTCCACATGGGGAGCGATCAGAGACCACACTGAGCAGGTCATTTCTGTGCTGCTTGACAGCTCTGTCAAAAAGAACTCCCACCAATTTGACTGTGGTGATGGGACTGAGGGAGTGGTATTTGGTAAGATTGTAATTATTCCCAGTTTAGGGGATGGGACATGGCTGAGTAATTTTCCACATTGCCAGGGATATATCAGAGTTGGAGATGGAATGAAACATCTTCCCCAGGGACGCGGCTTGTTGTGCAGTACAAGTCTTCAGTCCTATTCCAGGAATGGTGTCAGGACCCATTGCTTTTGTCGTATCTACTGTGTTCAGCTGTTTCTTCAACTCACATGCAGCAAATCGAATTAGTTGAAGACTGACATCCGTGATTTGTGGGCATCATGATGAGGGTGAGGTCTATCATCGATTCAACACATCTGTCAGAGGATGGTGCAGATAAAACGTCCTTCTCTTTTACATTGATGTGCAGGTCTGTTCCATTATTTAGGATGGGAATGTTTGTGGAGCCCTCGCCTCCAGTTATTTGTTTAATCGTCCATCATCATTTATGACTGAATGTGACAGGACTGCAGGGCTTCGATCAGATCTGTTGGTCAAGTCTGGTAGCTTTAATGAGTTAGCATCAGTTTAAGGTTCATGTGATTCTGACTTTGACATGTTCACCCATACTCGTCACTAAACCATGGATGGTGTTGATGGTAATGGCAGACTGAGGTGTCATCCTGGCAAAACGTTACAGGTTGTGGTTGAATGGTGTTCTGCTTCTCCTGCTGCTGTGGTCTACAGCACTACATGAATACGCAGTTTCGAGCTGCAACATCTGTAATGCAATTCTGCTGTCTGTCCCCCAATTCTCACTGAGACCTATTCACCCATCAGCCCTGCATTCAGTGACCTAACCTTGTTACTGATATGGAAATACTTCTATTTTCAAACTCTCATTCTGCTGAGGGTCTGTCTCCCCGGTTCTTGCTTCCAATCTGACACATTCTGCAAAAGCATTTAACTGATCTTAATTCAAATGTTTAATTCACCTGAATCTTTTTCCTTGAGAAATGCTATCTTCTGTGTTTAAAGCAAATGTGTTCCCTCTATTTCTCTCCCTGACTATGACTAAGAGCTCTGTAGTGTCAATGATGCCAGCCTTATGTAGTTTAAGAGCCAATGAATTCTCTGGATTCCCAATCGTCTTCACCACATTGTATGTTTTCTTTTTTGGTTTGATGCCTTATCACTCATTTTTGCCTTGTCTTCCCATGAGTATGTTGCATCTGCTTGGGGTTGCATTTCTGGTGTTATCTTCCGAATTATCACCAGAAACTCCTTCCATTGTTGCTCCATGGTCTTTCCTGCTGAGCTCCCCTTCCAATTAACTCTGGCCAGCTACGCCCGCATGTCTTTGTAGTTACATTGCTTAATTATAACCACATTACATCTTGAAGAGAGCGTTAGATATAATCTGAAAGAAGGAGTTTTGGGAGATGGGACACGAAGAATAATTGGTGGATTTCTTCACTAGATACAAAGGGAGAACGAGAGAGAGGATATAGATATGGAGATGTCGAAAATGAGAAAACTAGATTATCGAAAGAAGTAGATGTACTTCCCTCAAAGTTTTGGCAATTCCTGTGTGCTGTGGTCCTTTGTATAGTGCACGTACATCAGAGCAATATGTTCAAATGCTGCGTCTGATGCTATAACTTTTCTCTCAAATAATAATACAGTTTTGGAAAGAACTCAGCAGGCCTACATATTTAATTGCTGGTCGAAACGGGATTAACTGAAACAAATTGGGAAACGATAGGCAAAAATTTATAAAACACATCCAGATAAGAATGAGAGATTAGAGTTGGGAATCCCAGAAAAGGGGAACGTTGAAGGAAAGGGAAGTAATCACTTCAGATGACGATCAAATAATGTTTTAATGCTTTATAAATGTTATACATCATGTGCATCATTTTTCGTTAACTATGTCTCCGTTGTTCATTCAGAATGTGTTGGACATATATGAACAATCTTCCTTATCTGAACACACACTGATTAAACAGTGCATCTAAAATCATTTTTCCTCCTTTTCAAACTCTCCTGCTATCATGCTAGCAGGAAATATGAACGCCAACTGGCCACCAAAAGACATGACCCACTATCAGTAGTTTTCATGCATACAGACAAAGAAGGACAACACGTTGACTGTGACAACACACACCTCCTTGGACAAATCCACGCACAAAAGTGCTTAGAGGCATGATATTCTAATCAGAAATCCATCAATAAACACATCAATTTAGATCCTATCTACCTTCCCTTGAAAAGAAAATGGAAATTGCATCACGCACCTTAAGAAACCAAGACCTATAAATAGAAAGACAGCACATACCACCAGTGTGTCACCAGGGACTCTCACTGATGATGCTACCTAGTCATGGTGACGAAACATCTGAAAACAAACCTTCAAGCTCAGCAAGCCAACTTACATACTTATAAATGGTTATTTTTTTCTCTTAATAGTGGAATTTGGGATTTCTCTGACACTCATGTTTCAACAGAGTACGAGGCAAGTTGAGCTTGTCTGGGTGTGCTGGGTGTTTGGTTTTAATTAGCAGAGGGCTTTGACATCGTCATCAGAATGGTTTGATGGCTTGTCCTATGGAGTTTGAACAGATTTGGGGTACTAAAGGTCCCAGGAGATTCCATCACTTGGCAGTTAGTGACCTAGATCCTCAAGTAAAACAGGTGACAAAAATCATTTAATTTTGTTTCCTTGTGGTTGGTTAAATTTTAAAAAATGTCTTTTAACATTACTAAAGAGGTTCTGAGGTTTGAAGATGATTCACAAATTTGCAAAGAAAGTGTAGAAAGACATAGGAAGGGCATAATTTTAGAATTAACATGTAGATTAGGATTGGGTTTCACCAGGAACAAAAGGAAAGCTGTCACCATAATAGAGTTGGTCAAGCACTTTGATGTATTGCAGAAGTAGGAAACTGCAGTCGAGTTAGAAAAAACTTAAATTGCAAATGTGTCAACTGGAGTTAGAAGATAAAGGGAGAGACAGAAAGAGAGAGAGAAGATAGAGAAGGAGAAAGAGAGGAAAAGGAAGAGAGGGAGAATTTGAAATTCATAAGTTTTGAATTCGATAAGAAAGTTAAATTAGCAGGATGAAGATGAAGGGAGAACTTAGGGATGTATACAACTATGTTAATACATTGCCATACTTCGGTGGGAAAAATGCCAAAACCTTTTTATTTCATTTGCAAAATTGGCTCAGCAGATGGCGTGTCCAGTGAACTTGTGGGTCATGCGAGTTCTGACTAAGATGGTTGGCACAGTTTGAGCGGTATGTGCAGTGCTGTCACATGAGGGAGCAAGAGATTATGCCGATATCACACAGGCTATTTTGAGTCCGTATGAATTGGTCCTAGAAGAATATAGACAGCGGTTCAGAAAAATAGAAATGGAACCAGGTTAGACTTATATTGAGTTTGAAAAAATTAACAGCAGTCATTTTGATAAATGGGTACAGGTCTTTAAAATGGACAAGACCTGTGAGGCCCGAACGGAGATTATGCTGCTGGACGAGTTTAAAGACTCACTTCCAGAGATGGTAAGAATTCATGTGAATGAACAGGAAGTTCAAGAAGTGAGAAGCGCGGCAGAAATGGCAGTTAAGTATGCATTGGTGCATGAGATAAAATTTAGCTTCTGGAAGGATTTCATCCGGTGAAGGATTAAAATTGGGAGAAGGGGAGATCCTACACTACAAAACATGGAGAAAAGCACACTGGCAAGAGTTTACCACAGGTGGAAAAAAAAGCCCAGAGGGTTTGAAAGGAAGTGAAAGGCCTCAGCTGTTCACACTATAACGTAGTGGAACACATAAAACTTACAGTGCCGATGGTTTAAAAAGGGCACTGGGAAAAGCTGTTTTTTCACTGCTGTAAGCTGGGAGACACAGTGCTGGGCATTGAAGGAAGACATTTTGGGAAAAGATGTGGCAAAAGAGTTTAAGCCAGTGGCATTTGTGAACCTGGAAAAGGAGACCCCAAGTAGAGCCGAGGAGCTGCAGGAGAGTGCACAGCCGAGGCAGGGGCTGGGTATGGAGGCAGTGCCTCATCTCTATAAATAATCCACCTCCATCGATAAACCTTAAAAAGAAAGAATTGGGTGTGGGGGGAGGGCAAGACGTTATAATTATGCAAGATACGGATCTGCTCAGCGTCTAATAGTTGAGAAGTGAGGAGCCAGAAAGGCACAACAGATGAGGCAGCATCCAAAGAGCAGGACAATCGAATATCAGGCATAAACCCATCGTCAGGAATGTGGCGGGGCACAAGGGAGCTGAAAGATAAACCGGAGGGTAGGAACTGGGCTGGTGAGAAGGCCACCGGGAGGGCGATACGAAAATTTATGTGGGAGTGATAGCGATATGTCGGAGAGGAAGGTGAAGTGGATTGGTTGGAAGGAAGATGGACAGTTAGAATAATTCAAGAGTGCAGTGCTAACTTGAACGGTTGGATCTGGGATGAGGTTGGGGAGGGGCGATTTAGAAATTGGTGAAGTCAACGTTGATGCTGTATAGTTTGAGGGGTCCACCTGTCCTACCACCTATCCACCTCACTCTCCTCTCCATCATATCACCATGAGACCCCACCTGCATCTACCTATCGCCTTCCAGGCTACCTTCCACACAGCTCCATCCCCACCCTCCTATTTAATTCTCAGCCCCTTCCCCCTCCCTTACCTCCCCACTTTCGTGATGAAGGACTTACACCTGAAACGTGAACTCTCCTGCCCCTCGAATGGTTCCGACCTGCTGTGCTTTTCCAGCCCCACACTTTTCAACTCTGATCTCCAGCATCTGCAGTCCTCACTTTCCCTTGGTCTCTAATGGTAAGAGAAGAAGTATTTTCATTCTTTCTGACATGTCACTCAACAGCGTGATGATTTGTGAAATGGGGACAGAAATTAAGCATTCCCTTGTGTAACATTAGGTTGGAATTCCAAATCAAGTTTCGGGAAGCAACAGTGAGATTGTGTGACAGACTGTCAGTTCCAGGAATACAGTTTGTTCTTGAGAATGATTTAACAGGATCCAAGGTGGGAGAGGCACTCCTTGTGGTGGAGTAGCCAAAGTAAGACCAGGGAACAGGGGAATTAAAAGAAAAATACACAGGGCTTTTTCCAGACTATGTTGTAACAAGATCACACTGTCAAAAGTTACAACAGGAAGGAAAACCGAAAGAAAAAGCCAAAGGAGTTGATGCACGGAAGACTCAAACTAAAACATTTCTAGTGGCTGGAATGCACAAGGACGTGGCTAATTTTTGTTGTACATGTCATACATGCCAAATGGTTGGTAAGTCACAGGCAGTATTAAAATCAGCACCTTTGTTGTCAATTTCTGTATTTAAAGAACATTTCACGTGTGTTATGATTTATTGTGTTGCTCCCCTTTCCAAAATAGACGTGGAAACCAATATCTGCTGATCATAATGGATGTATCTACCTGATTTCCTGGGATACTTCTATTATGGGGTGTTAAGGCAAAAAGGGAGGTAGAGGAGTTGATAGCTTTCTTTACCCACTGTGGGCTACGCAGTGCGATTCAGTCAGACCAAGGGTCTCATTTTACCGCTCAGCTGTTTAAGGACGGCATGGATGGCTTCAGCATACAGCAGTTTGAATCAAGTGCATCCTATACCGAATCCCAGGGAGCCTTATAAAGTTGGCATCGGATGCTAAAGACAATATTAACAGCGTACTGTAAGAATTACCAGAATGATTGGAATAAAGGAATCTCATTATATTTTTTGCCATTAGCGATGCCCCAAATAAATCTACTCACTTTACTTCCTTTGAGGTTAACATTCGTACATGAAGTGAGAGATCCTTTGAAATTAATTAAATATAAACTGACAGGACCGAAGTCGAAGATCTCACACTTGGATTATGTATTTGAGGTGAGGGAGAAATTATAGGTGAGTTAGCTAAACAGCACTGAAGAGGGCACAGTATAGAGTGATGCAGGTGGCTGATAAAAGCTCTGAAACTTTGACGATTTCCCGTGAGAATGATGCATTAGCATTACCACCAGTGGTAGGAAATCTCTTCAAAGCCAGGTTTAGTGACCCTTTCAAATTAAAAAAAATGTTTTAACAATCACTTAAACTATCTGATAAATATACCGGAAATGATAAAAAAAAGTTAGAGTATGTCATATGAATGAATAATGCTCCAGCTACATTTAAGGCTCAGGAACAGTGCTGTGGCCAGATGAACAAACCCTACAGTTTATCTGTATGATGTAGTGATCTTTAGCAAGTGAATGAAAGCTCACATGTTACAGTTGGCAGAGCATGTTGAACGATTACAAGAAGCAAACTTGGTAATAAAGTTCATCAAAACAGAATTCACGAAGGCAGAGGTGACGTTCTTGGGACATTATATTGGACATGGAAGGTTGACCCCATGGAACACAAGGAATTTCCACAACCATCCTCGAAGAAAGAGGTGGTTCAGTTTTTGGAACTGTGGACTCTATCGGACCTTTGTTCCAAACTTCAGCAGCGTATTGGCACCCCTGAATGATTTACAAAGAAGAACACAGAATTGTGGTAGACAGAACGATGCCAGGAGGCATTTGAGAATTTTAAACCAGGATTAATCACCGCACCAATTTTAACAGCACCACATATTTTGAAACCCTTTGTAAATTGTGTTTGATGCGATGGATATAGGGTCGGAAATGTACTGATACAGAAAGATGATGATGGAATTGAATGGCCAATTGGCTACTTGTTGATAAAGCTCAATATCCACCAGAAAAAATGCAAAATCTCCATTATCGGACAAGAAAGAATGAGTTTCATACAAGTTTATGTTTTGTACTGACCTGACAATACTTTAATGTTTATATGACAAACAATTTGTCGGAGATGGATGTGGACAACAACAACAATCCACTCACATTTTTTGGAATATTATAAGACCAGAATATGAGACTATTTCATAGGGGTCTTATGTTACAGACTTTAAACTTACAACATGTACATTCTGTGGGTCGTAGAAATGTGATAGCAGATGTGTTATCACGGATTTAAAGGAAAATGTGTAGGTAAAATTTGCCTTATTCCAGTGTTATATATGTGTGCAGAATTAACATGAATGGTATAACTGAGATTAATACTTTTGTATTTCATAATAATGGGATTAAGAATTAAAGGAAAAGAAATGAAGCCATCTTTTCATTCCAATGGTTCATTTTATTTCTGAAGAAGGGAAGTGTTATGAAGCCGAAAGCATGCCTGGTCACTTTAAGACAGAATGGGTTTTGCTGAATAGAAAGTACAGCCACAGATACTAGCTAAAGGTCAGGCTGTTCCATATGTCACCATTAGCTGGGAAATGGATACCTGCGTTTTGGTTGCTGTTTTGACAACAATTCAAATACAACCAAAGAGTTTAAATAACGCTTAGCATACCAGAAGCCAACAGAAATCAATGTTATTGTTTGGACAACTGGAAAGTATGAGATTTATTGTAACATGGGAAGTAAATAAATCCAGGATCTTGAACACTACAGGGAGAGCCACTGCCATCCAACAGCAGAGTAACTTCTGTAGAGCAGGTGTGCTAACTGGTCATCTCAAACACTCTCTATTAAAGATACATGTTCATGTCAAATCTGCTTGCAGTAAAAAATAATGACCGAGGGAGATCAGCAGCTGGAAGAGTGAACACAGCGGGGAAGATGGAGACTGTGTGGTCTTGAGATTGTAATGTTTAATATCAGGGTTGTTGGACCAGCATAATTTTATAGAGTTGGAGTCAGATAGTAAGCAGTTAACAAAAGTGGGGCTAGTATTTGAGAATAGTTGTTGTTTAGTGTTCACAATTAAAATTAATAAATAAACTTGTTATTTTTTCTTAATAGTGGAAGATCTGTGTCACTCATATTTTAACAGATGACGAGGTGAGGCGAGCTTTTCTGGCTGTTTGGTTTTGATTAACAGAGGGGTTCGACTCCACCTTGTAAATGTCCATCCACACTCACCTGATTTCCCTGCAGTTGGTCCATATCCTTCTAGTCCTTTCCTATCCACATATTTATACAAATACATTTGAAACGTTGTTAATGTAACCCACTCAACCACATCTGCTGGCAGCTCATCCATGTACCAGCCTCTGTGTAAAAAAATGTCCCCTCAGGTTCCCGTTTATTCCTTCCCCTCTAACGTTAAACAGGTCCCCTCTAGTCCACGATTCCTTAAACCGCGGAAAAAGACTGAGAGCATTCACCGTATCCACACCCCTGATGATCTTATACAGTTCTATAAGGTCCCCCCTCAGTTTCCGACACTGTAAGGAAAAGCTCCTAGCTTGTCCAAACTCTCCTTACATCTAAGACAACTGAGTCCTAGAAACGTCCTTTTAAATTTCTTCTGCACTCTTTCTAATTTAGTAACATTCTCTCTATAACAAAGGTGACAAAACTGAACACAATACTCCAAGTGCAACCTTAACAAAGTCCTGTGGAACTGCAACAAAAATTCCCAACTTCTAAACTCAATGTCCTGCCTGATGAAGGCCAGTGTGCCAAATGCCTTTTGCACTGTCCTATCTACCTGTGACTCCACTCTCAGAGAACGGTGCACTTGAACGCCAAGGTCTCTATGCCCACTCCACCCCGTAAGGTACTCCCATTCACCATGAAACTCTTAACTTGATTTGAGTTTCCAAAATGTAAGACCTCACACGTCTATATTAAATTCCATTTGTCATTTCTCAGCCCACTTCCCCACCAGATTAAGGTCCTGCTGCAATTTCTGATAAACTTCCTCACTGATCACGCTACCACTTACTTTAGTGTCACCTGCAAACTTACTAATCATGCCTTGTACATTCTCAACCAAATCATAGATAACAAACAGCTATGGACCCAGCCTCCAGTCTGACAACCATTTTTCCACAAAACCCTCTGCTTCCTACCATCAAACCTACTGTGTGTCCAATTGGCCAGTTGCCCCATCATTCCACACGATATAACCTTCCAGAGCATTCTGCCATTTGGAAACTTATCAAAGACCTTACTGAAATCCATCGAGAATACGTTTACCACTCTGCCCTCGTCAACCTTCTTCGTCACTTCATCAAAGAACTCTAACAAATTTGGGAAGCACGATCTCTTACGGACAAGTCGATGCTGACCGCTCCGAATCAAACCCTGTGTAAGTAATGGGAGCAGTCAATGGTATGCTGTCCTTCATTGTAAGATGATTCGAGTACATAAGTAAAGCCAGCTTCCGGCTGTTGTAGAGCTTTGCTGAGAGAGCATTTGTTGCACTCTCTACAGATTTGATCTCCTTTGTAAGGAATTATCTCCTTACCACAGTCACGGCTGATGGTAACATGGGGTTAGAGTGAACAAACTGAGTGTTTCATCTGTAGAACTGTGAGAGACGGATAAATGGTGATGCTGAAGCACGAGGAGTGGCAACGATCACTTATTTCCAAATCAGACATTGACAGGGAGAGAAATTCCATACTTTACCCAGGATTGATTGGTTTGATTTATTGCCACGTGTACCTCAGTACAGGGAAACACTTTATTAATGAGCAGTTGAGGCAGATCATAGTAAGCATGGCCAGACAGATCATAGGGTGGAAATAGATTTGAACAGAGTAAGGCATACAGGTTACACTGAACAGGACGTGCATTAGATAAGATCAACATGAACAAATTCAGCATTATTTGAACTTAGAGAGTTCATTCGTCAGTCTAACGTGACTTTCCTAATAGTTTATGTGTCTTGATTAACTCTCCCCACATTACTGTGCAGTCGGCGTGTGAACCCGTACTGAAAGTCAGGTTCCTCACAATCCTCAACAGCAGCCACAATACCCTCCTTCTGAAACAGGTAGCTTTTCCCAACAGCTTTCGCCCTACATAGAGAACACTAGGTTGTCTTCTCAGAGATGAAACATGCCTTCATGAGATTTCACACAAGACATATGGCTTCCCTCCTCACCACTGGAAAACCACGTTAAAGTCACACATGTGCATCATAAGCAACGGAGCCACGAGGAACAACGTGGAACAGTCTGTCTGTGCAGCCTCTGCTACAACTGTTCGTTATGTTAGAGCATTAATTAGGAGACACATAAGACTGCCGATGCTGGAGATCAGAGTAGAGAGTGGATTGCTGAAAAAGCACAGCAGGTCAGGCAGCAACCGAGAAGCAGGAGAATCGACCTTTTGGGCATAAGACATTCATCAGGAATCAGTATAAATTAACACATTCTGCCCTAAGTGCATTGAGGTGGGAATGGACCCCTACTCTTTCTGTATAAGTGACTCAAGGCACGGACTGGCTTCTTCCTCGTCCAATTGGACAAAGCCAGGGGCCTGACTGGTTGCCACTGTTTCCTGTTTGACAGCTCATTGTACTGACTAGTGTGACAATTCTGCAGCTTTAAGAGGTTATTTTGTCCTGTTATATTTTAAGAGAGAGATGGAACAATTGTTACCAAGCTGGCTCGTTAAGACCACTTCAATAACCAGCTAGGGAGGCCTTGTGTTTAACTTGATGTCACCTGAATGGGTGTGGTCAGCTCTCACAGGTAGGATCACTGGGTTTTTGTTTCTCAGTAACATCAGAAACTATTGGGGACTCCACAGAGTTGGAAGCTTCAGTGAAAGTTTCCTGGCTGCTACTCTCTCTGAATTTTCTCTTGCTGCTGTTTTTATTCCTGGATTGGAGAAATATTTTTGACAAACTGTGTCTGAATTTTCCTTTTTGCCAGGGTCTGTGTTTATGTGAATTTCCTATATTGAAATAGTTCATTAGTAATAGCTCCTAGATCTATTATTCTGTTAAGCTGTCCAATAGAATTACGTTATTCTAAATTCCTCTTTCTTTGGTTTTATTTCATCTTTCGTGTTGAAATAAATGGTATTTTGCTTACCACCGAGTAATTTAACCAGTCACATTGCATCTGCAACAGACACTGTAAATTTCCTTTAAAATAAGAAAACATTAGTGTCTAGGCTACTGCCTTCAAATATTTTCGAGGGGCTCTGGTGTGGTCCATCACACAAGACACCTTCTCTTCCTGAGTAATAGGCTGGAGGCACTGAATGGGCTGTCCCTGTTCTTCTCCAATAGTGTCAATGGGCTGAATAGTTTCCTCATAGACCTATGAAACCAGCATTAGGTTCAGAATGAACTCTAATTTTACTGTGGCAATGTGCAGTGTCAGGCAGTGCTGTTACATGAATGTTACGGATCCTTTAACAGCACAAGCCTGAATGGAGTCTGGGTCTTGCCGAACATGGAAACAAACCAGTTCAGGAGCTGACGGGGTCAAAATGTTCTGAACATTGTGGAAACTTCAGTGACCATCCCCACTTCTGATCTTCTGGTCGGTATGGTGGGTCGGGGAGAGATGGATGAAGCAGCTGAAGATATTTGTGAAGAGGAAGGTACCCTGAGGATCTCCTAGAGAGGTGACCCTGGACTGAGATGATGAACATCTTCCTTTGTGCCATGTTTCACTCCAAACACTGGAGAGTTTACTCTGATTGCGATGAAGTCCAATTTTGTTAAGCTCCTTCATGACAACAGAAGTCAACCACTGCCTTGATATCAGGGCCAGTCATTTTTACCTGAACCCTTGTCTCAACCTCTTTTGTTCACATCAATAGGCCATGATATAGGAGCAGCACGTGTTTTCTTCAAACAGGTGGGATTGAATGTCAGGATTTCTCCTCTCAAGAGTGTTGGGGAGCAAGATGACTGAAAATATTTGAAGGGGAGGTAAATGGATATTGACCTGTCAGACAGTTGAGGGCTATGAAGAATTGGGTATGAAAATGGATTTGAGACCAAGAGCAGATCAGTCATGATCTTCGTGAAGGACAAGGCAGGTTTGGGGAGTGAACGACCTGAACCTGTTTCTGATGTTCTCACATTTTGTTATTGGACAGTTAATGAATGTATTTTCATGAATGTTTTGTTATTAAATGTTGCAGACAGTGAGGACAGAGGATTCTGTGAATCATCTCTGGGTGAGGTATGGGGGCTGTATTCTCAGTGAATCTGGGTCTAAGCATGACCAACAAATGAGGCACAAGTTGCAGAGAGGGGAAACTCTGTAAAGAGAGATGAGGTGCCTCTTTCATACCCAGCCTGAGTTTTCCAATTACATTTCCCAAATCAACTCAACGCGTTTGGGGCAGTCCTGAAGATCCAAATGGTTTCCTCTGTTTCTGTGCAACAGGTAAGTAGCCTCCAATTAGTCCTATCTAGCAGGTTTGAGGGGCTTAATGGAGCACAGGAGTATGGGACTGAGGAACAGGAATGGGTCATTAGACACTTTGAGCCTTCTCCACCAGGCACTATGATTGTGGCTGGTCAGGTTGTGGTCTCAGCCCTACTTTCCTGTCTGCGCCCGATTATGCGTGACTCACTTCTCTGTCAAATATTTAACTGATGCAGCCTTGAATCAATGTGAAAATAGAGGCACGATAAACTTCCAGTGAAGAAAATTCCGACTTGAAATGTTTCAGAATTTTTCATCATCCCTCTTACAGAATCAGTGAGTCATGCAGAACAGAAACAGATTCGTTAGTCTAATCTGTTCACTCCGATCAGATATCAAATCTGATCTAGTCCCATTTGTCAGCATTTGTTCAATATCCCTCCTCTTTCAGATACTTTTTAAATGTGCGATTGTAACCGCCTTCAGCACTTCATCTGACAGCATTTTCTTTAAATACAGCACTCTCTGTGTGAAACATTTCCCTTCAGATCCCTTATAAATCATTCACCCTCCCCCCTCCAACCTATGCTCTCTTATTCTGGACTTCCCTATCCTGTGGAGCAGAACATGGCTGTTCAGATTATCCATGCCCTTGATAATTTTACTAATCTCTGTAATGTTACCCGTTAACCTCTGACACTCCAGGGGGAAAGGCCTCAATGTAATCAGCCTCTCCCTACAGTTCAAACCTCCAGTCCTGGAACATATGTGTAAGTCATTTCTGCAGAAAACCGACTTGTATGCAGTATTCTTAAAGTGGCCACACCAATATGCCACCACAACTCCAATAATCAATGCTCTGACTGATTAAGGCAAATATGCCAAATGTGTTCAGCACCACACTGTCTACCTGTGACACCACTTTCAAGGAACAATGCACCTGCAGCTCTAGGTCCCTTTGTTCCACAACACTCCCCAGGACCTTACCATTAAGTGCATAATTTCTGCCCTGACCAATCCTGCCTTCCCAAAATGCAAAATCTCGTCTTTATCTAAATTAAACTTCATCTGTCACTCCTTGCCCCATTGTCCTATCTAATTGTGTTCTTGTTGTACTCTGAGATAACCAACTAAACCACCTTTCTGATGTAATCTGAAAACTTACTAACTATGGCCCCAATATTCACATCTATACCCTTTACATAAATGATGAAATGCAGTGAAATCAGTACTGATTCTTGCAGCACACTGCTGCTCACAAGCCTCCAGTCTTAAAAATTATCCCTGTTCCTTCAAGCCAATTGTGACTAGCTTCTTCTGTATCCCATGTGACTGAAACTTACTAATCTGTCTACCAATCGGTATGAAATACTAGCTATGAAGAGAGGCTGAGTATGTTAGGCTTATTTTCACTTGAAAAAAGGAGATTTAGGGGGGACCTGATTGAGTTTTGCAAAATCATGAAGTGTGTAGACAGTGTGGATAGAGACAAGCTATGTCCCAGGTTGAAGGATTCAATAACTAGAGGTCGTGCTTTCAAGTGAGAGGTGGTATTGTTAAGGGGGATACACGTGGTAAGTATTTCACACAGAGGGTGGTGGGCATTTGGAACGCGTTGCTAGCAGAGGTGGTAGAGGCAGGCACGGCAGATTCATTTAAGTAGGTGGGGAGCAGAGCGATACAGATGCTTAGGAATTGACCTACAGATTTAGACAGTACATTTGGATCGGCTTGGAGGGTGAAGGGCCTGTTCCTGGGCTGTAAATTTTCTTTGTTCTTTGTTCTTTAAATGAACACCTTGCTGAAGTCCATATAGACAATGTCTATCAAACTGCCTTCATCGATCTTCACAAAACTCAACCACATTAATGAGACATGATTTCCCATGCAGAAAGCTACGTTGTCTACCCCGATCAGCCCTTGCCTTCCCAAATGTATGTAAATGCTATTCCTCAGAATCCACTCCAACAACTTACCCACCACTGACATCAGGCTCACCGGTCTATAGTTCCCCGTCTTTTTGGGTCACTGTTTCCTTTTCTAGTCCTACTCCACCACTGCTCACAACAAATGTTAAATGTTACCAGGTTGGTGATATAGCCGATGACATCGGTCTCAGACTGGGTCAGAAAAGGAGAAAGCGAGGGCGAATGCCCGAAACGTCGATTCTCCTGCTCCTTGGATACTGCCTGACCTGCTGCGCTTTTCCAGCAACACATTTTCAGCTCAGACTGGGTCAGGGTCAGTTTTAGTAACAAATCAGGCAGTTTCTTTCATCTGCTAAAATAGCACGTTTATGATCCAGAGCAATGTTACTCAAACTATGATGGAAAGAAGAATGGCAAAATGTTTGGATATTGCAAATACATAATCAATATTTCCCTTTTTGAAAACACTGAAATACACACACAGATAAACAAAATCTCTGCAATTTTAACTTGAAAAAACTTTGTCCAGATATTAATGTAACTCATGACACAAGGAAAAATTGAGAGATTGTCCAAAATGTGATGCTGCTTCTGAAGATATTCTACTCACACAGGTGCTAGCAATGGGATTTCATCCTGGAACAGTTGGATTTGGCTGAATTCCCTTTGCATTAGACAGTGAGGCATTCCAATTAATTCGGGTCAGGGCTCTCCCAAAAGGTGGCACAGTGGCTCAATGGTTCACACTGCTGCTTCCCAACACCAGGGACTGGGATTCGATTCTAGCCTCGGGCGACTGTCTGGGTGGAGTTTGCACATTCTCCCCCTGTCTGCGTGAACTTCTAATGGGTTCTCCAGTTTCCTCAAAATGTGTAGGTTACATGGATTGATCATGTTAAATTGTCCATAGTGTTCAAGGGTTTCTAGGTTAGATGCATTAGTCAGGGGTAAATGTTGGGGAATGGGTCTGGGAAGGTTACTGTTTGGAAGGTTGGTATGGACTAGTTGGGCTGAAGGGCCTGTTTCAACACTGCCGGGATTCTATAAAAATAAGAACGGTAACAATGATTGTAGAACGTTTTTGTTTTACCTCGCACACATTGCTGTGATGAGGAACAATGAATGAGTGAGAGTGCAAGAGGCCGTTCTTTCTCGGGCAGATTAGCAGATCACGTTTTCTCCCTCTCTGAAATGAATCACACAGTAATGTCGTCCTCTCCCAAACTTAACCATGTGAGGTCTCCTTGTACATTGTCCAAACTATGTCTCCATCACATTCGCTGTTCCATGTAGGTGCATTATTGCTGTTGTCATACACAGAGCCATACCCTTATCAGACAATGGTCTCGGTCGATTTGAAGTATGTTTACATGGCCCTGCGTCATTAAAAAATAAAATGTTTAAATTATTCAGAATAACTTTGTTAAAATGAATGCATTTTTTAAGAAATACAGAAAATGCTGGAAAAGCTTGGCAGGTCTGTCAGCATCCAGATGTCTTTTACATGCTGCAGTTGTACCAGCCTCCACCACTTCCTCTGGCAGCTCATTCCATATGCACACCACCCTCTGCATGAAAAGGTGCCCCTTACGCCTCTTCAAAACCTTTCCCCTCTCACTTCCAACCAATGCCCTCTAGTTTTGTATGTCCCTAACGTGGGGAAAAACGCTGACTACTCACTCTATCCATGATCTTATAAACCTTTACTGCAGTGAAATGTGACTCCAATCACGAATAGATGTGCTTTCAATTATCCTGGGCCTAAATTCTGAAATTCAGTATTGACATCTCTTCCTTCTCCATCAAATCACAATTCTAAATCCATTTTAATCAGTTTGTTCAGATATATCCTACGAAGAGACAGGCATAGCTGGGGCCCATGAGGGTGTCCATGGCTACACCTTTGGTTTGGAGGAAGTGGGAGGATTGCCCTACGAAGAGGCAGGTATAGCTGGAGCCCATGATATGTGGAACAGTCCATCTTCCGCAGCTCCATTGGCACCAACCCCACCTTTTCCTTCGCTACATCGATGACTGTATCGGCTGTGCCTCCTGCTCCCACGAGGAGGTTGAACAGTTCATCCGCTTTACTAACACCTTCCACCCTGAGCTCAAATTTACCTGGACTGTCTCAGACTCCTCCCTCCCCTTCCTAGACATCTCCATTTCTATCTCGTGCAACCGAATCAACACGGACATTTACTATAAACCGACCGATTCCCTCAGCTACCTAGACTACACCTCCTCCCACCCTGCCCCCTGTAAAAACGCCATCTCTTATTCCCAATTCCTTCATCTCCGCCGCATCTGCTCCCAGGAGAACCAGTTCCAAAACTGTACAACCCAGATGGCCTCTTTCTTCAAAGACTGCAATTTCCCCACAGACATGGTCAACAATGCCCTCCACCACATCTCCTCCATTCCCCGCTCCTCCGCAATTGAGCCCCAACCCTCCAATCACCACCAGGACAGAACCGCATTTGTCCTCACTTACCACCCCACCAACCTCCATATACATTGTATCATCCATCATCATTTCCGCCACCTCCAAACGGACCCCACCACCAGGGATATATTTCCCTCCGCTCCCCTATCAGCGTTCCGAAAAGACCACTCCCTCAGTGACTCCCTCGACAGGTCCACACCCCCCACCAACCCAACCTCCACTCACGGCACCTTCCCCTGCAACCCCAAGAAATGCAAAACTTATACCCACACCTCCCACATTACTTCCCTCCAAGGCCCCAAGGGATCCTTCCATATCTGCCACAAATTCACCTGCACCTCCACACACATCATGTATTGCATCCGCTGCACCTGATGTGGCCTCCTCTATATTGGGGAGACAGGTCGCCTACTTTCCGAATGTTTCAGAGATCACCTCTGAGACACCCGCACCAACCAACCCAACCACCACGTGGCTCAAAACGTCAACTCCTCCTCCCACTCCACCAACGACATGCAGGTCCTTGCTATGGTCCATTGCCAGACCATAGCAACACGACAGCTGGAGGAAGAGCGCCTCATCTTCCGCCTAGGAACTCTCCCACCACAAGGAATGAACTCAGATTTCTCCAGTTTCCTCATTTCCTCCCCACCTTGTCTCAGTCCCAACCCTCGAACTCAACAACACCTTTCTAACCTGCACTCTTCTTCCTTACCTCTCCGCCCCCCAACCCCACTCCGGCCTATCATCCTCACCATATCAGCCTCACCTTGACCCCCTTCCACCTATCGCATCTCCAATGCCCCTTCCCCAAGACCCTCTTCCTTACCTTTTATCTTAGCCTGCTTGGCACACTCTCCTCATTCCTGAAGAAGGGCTCATGCCCGAAACGTCGATTCTCCAGCACCTTGGATGCTGCCTGACCTGCTGCGCTTTTCCAGCAACACATTTTCAGCTCTGATCTCCAGCATCTGCAGTCTTCACTTTCTCCTAGGGGAAGTGGGAGGAGGCAGTAGCATCACACACTGGGCTGAGGAGTGGCATATGGAGTTTAGTTTGGATTAATGCGAAGTATTGGATTTGGTAAATCAAACAAGAGAAAGAAACATACAATTAAAAGTAGGGTGGTATTGTAGAACAGAGACCTAGGCCGTCATGTATAATTCTTTAAAATTTGCACCTCATATAGATAATGTGGTTAAGAGGGTGTTTAACACACTTGTCTTCATATGTCAGACCTTTGAGTATCGGAATTGGGACGTCATGTTGTGGTTCTACAGGATATTGGTAAGACCTCTTCTGGAATGCTATGTCCAGTGTGGTCATCCTGCCTGCTCATTCCATCGGCACACCACCTTCTCTGTGAAAAAGCTGCCCCTTATGTTGCTTTTAAATGTTTCCCTTCTCACCTTAAAACTACGTCCTCTAGTTTTGGACTCCCCTATCCTTAGAAAATACCTTGGCTATTCACTTTGATATTATTGACCTTGATATTATTAAAGTGGAGAGGGTTCAGAAGAAATTAACCTGATGTTGCTGGGAATGGAGGGAGTGAGCGATAATGGGAGGCTGGATAGACTGGGACTTTTTTTACTGGAGAGTATGAGTTTAAGGGGTAACTTTACAGAAGTTTATAAAATCATGAGGGGTACAGATCACCTGAAGGGCCAATGTCTTTTCCAGAGAGTTGGGGATTTAAAACTGAGGGATATTTTAAGCTGCGAGGAAAAGCATTTACAAAAGTCATGAGAGTGGGATAATTATTTTGGACAGAATCTGGCTTGTGTGTTGAATGAACTTCCAGTGGAAGTGGTGAAAGCAGGGACGGTTACACAATGTAAATGACATTTAGATCAGTTAGAGCTGGACACAGTATTCCAGAAGAGGTCTCACCAATGTCCCGTACAAACTCAACATGAAATTTAGAGCAGAGAGCCCTGGCTTTATATGAGCACAGACTGTTGAAGATATCAGGACAGGTGGGGAGAGCGGTAACTGTCACAGATTAGTTCCAGTATCTGAGCTTTTTACAGGAGGAGGTGTAGGAGGGAGTCTCCATGCTCCTTACCTGAGAGGTGGTGGCGACGATATGTTGTGAGCCCACCCTCCTGCCCACCGAGACCGTGGGGATTCCATTTGTACCAGCTTAACACAAAAGGGAGATGACATCAGGGCAACTGCTTCTAAGTTGTGCCAGGGGGACACGGAGCTGATTGTGGTTTTAAAGTGAGAATTGCCCTTCACTGAACATTGCTCTTACTCGGTTGGTGGGACGAGGATGTTTCAAAATCGCCACACGAGGTGTCCCTGTCCTCTCCGGCTCCAACCAGGAGTCGTCCCCACATGGCGGGGGGAGGGGGGGGGAGGGAATGGATATCGGGCACTCCAGCAGCCAGCTTGGCCCTTTCTGTCTTTTTCCAGTCTGTTTCTCCCGCAATGGGAGAAAGGGTGGGAGGGAGGGTGGGAGTGAGTGGCCCTGCTGTTAGTGCTGGTGCAAGTGGGTGTGGGGGGAGAAATGGTGACGTGCCCAGAGGGAGTCAGTCCACGATGTCGTATCCATGCAGTGTTATTAGTGTGGAGTGGGGTAAAGTGGAGTGAGAGAGGGGGGTGAAGAGAGAAAGAAAGAGAGAGAGAGACAGAGAGAGAGAGACAGACAGACAGACAGACAGACAGAGAAGGTGCTGCGCACAGTAGTGAGAGTGATGGATCATGAGCCTTGTTCGGGAGCCAGTGCTATAATAGATATATAGTGAATGTGTGGGATCAGAGAGAATACGGTGACCCTTATCCTGACAGAGTGGGGAAGGTTATTGCTGCTTGTCCTCTGTTGCTGGATATTTCTTCATACCGAAGATACTGCACTGAGTTGGGTGGTGAACTCAGACCATGCTCGGTGGGTCTTGTGGTGTGCCCTCCTCTGGGAAGAGAATGGTCCCCCTCTGTACTAGCCCATACACCAGGCCCTCCGTGCCCCTGTCCACAAACCGTGGAGTAATTGCCCCTTATCTGTCATGCTCGGGGTAAACTGTTCAGTGCAGCTCCAAGCTGAGAAAACTCAACTGTGTGCCCATTGGCCTTTTAAAGATGGCACCAGTGCCATGGATCACAGAATATCCAGGGCCATCCGGGCGATGGTGAGTACAGGTAGCCACGATGATTGGGGGAATCACGCTGGTATTGAATGAGAGGGACACCATGGGGTGGTGTGAGTAGTTAATGACATGAGTTCAATAAGATAGCATCAGGAAACTAGCTCAGCCTCGTGCAGACAATCCCTCTGTCACACTCAAGGAAATTCAAACAAAGGTTAATTAGTGATAGAATCTGCTCAATGAGTCACAGATTCTGATGAAACCAATTCCAGTTACAAAAATGCAGAACAAATGCTCATCTGACCTCACACCAATATCCCTTTTTCCCATCTTTCCTTGGAAGACTGGCTCATGTTATAGGATGCTGTTGAAGTGACATTTCAGCATTCTGAAACCTGGGAACACGTCTTTCCATGACACTGTCTCTCAGTAGCCCCTCTCTGTCTATACCCCAAACCCCTCCCATGTAGTGATACTTTAACTGATTTCCCCGCCATCTCTCTCTTGCAGTGAGTTTCACAACCACAGCACCTCCTTGTCAGGGCACAATGTAGATATGTATCTGTAAATGGACGGGAGCTGTACATCATGTCACTTCCAGTATGGGATGCAAGTTGCCCCACACTGGGCAGTGATCTCACACAGTGTACTGAGCAATGCATTGGGATGGTATACACAGCTCAACATGGTGGGAGGGTAACTGCTCCTGGTTTACAGATCAATGCGCTGGGGTAGGGTACACAGTCTGACATGCTAGGAGACTAACTGCTCCTGGTTTACAGATCAATTCAATGGGGTGGGGAACACAATCCTAGATGCTGGGAGGGTAACTGCTCCTGGTTTATAGTTCAATGCACTGGGGTGTTGTACACAGCTCAACATGGTGGGAGGGTAACTGCTCCTTGGTTACAGATCAATACGCTGGGGTGGGGTACACAATCCTACATGCTGGGAAGTTAACTGCTCCCGGTTTACAGATCAATGGACTGGGGTGGTGTACACAGCTCAGCATGTTGTGAGGTTAACTGCTTCTTGTTTACAGATAAATGAACTGGGGCGGTGTACACAGTCCTACATGCTGGGTGGGTAACTGCTCCTGGGTTACAGATCAATGCAGTGGAGTGGTGCACACAGTCCTACACGGTAGGAGGGTAAATGCTCCTGTGTTAGAGATCAATGCACTAGGGCTGTGTACACAATCCTACATGCTGGGAGGGTAACTGCTCCTGGTTTACACATCAATGCACTGGCGTGGGGTACACAATCCTGCATCCTGGGAGGATAACTGCTCCTGGTTTACAGATCAATGCACTGGGGTCGGGTCCACATCTCTACATGCTTGGAGGGTAACTGCTCCTGGTTTACAGATCAATACATTGGTGTGGTGTACACAGTCCTACATGCTGGGAGGGCAACTGCTCCTGTTTCGAGATCAATGCACTGGGGTGATGTACACAACTCAACATGCTGGGATGGTAACTGCTCCTGGTTTACACATCAATGCACTGGGGTGGTGTTCACAGCTCAACAACCTGTGATGGTAACTGCTCCTGGTCTACAGATCAATGCGCTGGGGTGGTGTGCAGATCTCTACATGCTGGGAGGGTAACTGATCCCGGTTTACAGATCATTGCACTGTGGTGGGGTACACAGTCCTACATGCTGGGAGGGAAACTGATACTGGTTTACAGATCAATGCACTGGGGTGGTGCACACAGTCCTACATGCTGGGAAGTTAATTGCTCCTGGTTTACATATTAATTCACATGTGATCACTGCACAGTTCTTTGTGCTGGTCAGACTGTACGGTTGAGGTTTGTGTCGCTCCATATGCTGGATGGATATTTGCATCAGATTCACACATTGGTGCCCTGCTGTGGTCTCCACAGCTCCGTGTTCTGGACATATGTCCAATCCGTGTTTATAGATCAATGCACTGCTGTAATCTGCACAGCTCACCACGCTGGGAGGAATATATGGTCTGGGTTTATAGATCAATGCCCTGATCTGATCTGTGCAGTGTTCCACTCTGGCCAGATTGCTGGATTTTATTGACAAGTGGAATGGATGAATGTGGACAGATTGCTGTTGTAGTGAGGAGTACACTGGCCTGGTCTGCAGTGTTCCACGGTGAACAGATTCCTCCTCTCGGTTTATGGTGTCTGGGCTGGTTCTGTGAGGTGGATTGAGAATGTGGTATAACTAACCATTTCAGCTGATCTGGCAATGCCTTTAGTTCCCATTCCTGTGATTGGAAATTCGTCTCTCACTCCATTAATGTTACAGTGTGCCCAGGCACAGTACATCATAGTGGTGGGGTTGGTAGGGGGGAAAGATGATGGACAGGTCAAGGAGTCCCCCGGAACGTTCTGTCCCTGAACATTCTATAACTGACATCCCCCAGAACGTTTCATCCCCAACATTCTATATCTGCCATTCCCCAAAACGTTCTGTCCCTAACATTCTATAACTGCCATTCCCTGGAACGTTCTGTCCCCGGCATTCTATAACTGACATTCCCCGGAATGTTCTGGCCCTGACATTCTATAACAGACATTCCCCAGAACGTTTCATCCCCAACATTCTATAACTGACATTCCCCGGAACGTTCTGTCCCCGGCATTCTATAACTGCTATTCCCTGGAAAGTTCTGTACCTGACATTCAATAACTGCCATTCCCTGGAACGTTCTGTCCCCAACATTCGATAACTGACACTCCCCGGAACGTTCTGTTCCTGACGCTGTGCACGGCCGGACGTCAGTGAATTTAACAAACGATAAGATCCCGAGGGAAGAGATCCCGTTCCAGGGAGAAGGAGACACTGTTCCGAAGGCCGCTCAGGCAGTTAAAGGGGTGAATATCTTTTCCCTGATTTTACATTTCTTCACGACACAGGACCGACCACAATTTAGACCAAAATACAGAAATTCCCAAACTCTGTTTGTCTTCAGGAAGCTGGGAGAGAATCCTTCAGGACAGTAACGTTTCCACCCTCCATATTAGGAACTGGGAAGGGGTAACCTGTGTCTGCTCTGGAGTGATTGACTTTGTAGGAATGTTCCAGAAACAATCTGCCCTTATGGATGTGTCTCTGTGAGTTTGAGGAGGGAGGGTTTCTTGTGGTTTATGTCACATTTTTGTCAGTAATTCCGAACTTCCCATTTGTTATACCAGTTTCAATTATTTTAATAATTCGCTGAATACAGGGACACATGTGAAAACCTCACTTGGTCCTGATGGATAATGGGTTTGTTTTCCTTCCTCACAGTTAACGTAGTGACCATCTACGTCCTGCTTTATAAAGATTGTGGATTGTCTCCATGTGTCAGACGTTACCTGGGGGCCATGGCAGCGGCGGATCTCCTGGTCATTATCCTCGACCTGATCCTGAGACACATTCCCATTGTTTATTGGGAACAGTTTTATTTCCTGAGGTACTCCGTCCCTGTGTGTAATATCCACGCCGTCCTGCTTTATGCAGCCACTGACTGCTCTGTCTGGTTCACCGTCACTTTCACCTTTGATCGGTTTGTGGCCATTTGTTGCCAGAAGCTGAAAAGTAAATATTGCAGTGAGAAAACGGCGGCTGTGGTTCTGGGAGCAGTGACTGTGCTGAGCTGTTTTCAGAACATTTCCTGGTATTTTATGTTCACGGATCGGTATGGGCTGGTGAACAATCCCTGGTTTTGTTATGTTACAGCTGCTGTTCAATTCTCCAGTGTCTGGGTCACAATCGAGTTCCTCCATCACATTCTAACCCCGAGTGTCCCATTTCTCCTGATTCTGCTGCTCAATGTTCTCACCGTCAGACACATTTTAGTGACCAGCAGAGCCCGTAGGAGACTCTGCGCTCACACCAATGGGGACGCTCAGTCTGATACAGAAATGAGAAACCGAAAAAAATCCATCATTTTACTGCTTGTGATCTCGGCCAATTTCATCCTGTTATGGTCAACTTTAATGCTGCATTCTATAGGGAGACGGATGTGGCAGTTTGTGTATAAGTCTGTGTATCTCCCTTGGTTTGTGCAGGAATTGGGCTTCATGCTGCAGCTCCTCAGTTGCTGCACAAACACTGCGATTTATGCCGTGACCCAGACTAAGTTCAGGCAGCAGCTGAAGAAGGTGTTAAAATATCCCTTCTACCAAATATCTCCATCAATCAAATTCCCTCATTAATCAATCCATCTGGGATTTTCTCATTTCAGTCCAGTGTTTCAGCGATGGAGCAGCCTGTCACTATGGTAACAGACTGAGGATAGCCCTGGTTTGTCCATCCTTATTCCACAGGGGGGTTACAGGGAAACGTTTCAATGCTTCTCACAACTCAGGGGAGCAGTGAGAAAAGGCACCATCCCACTGACTGTATCCATCACTTCCATTTGTAAACAATAAAAATGTTCATTAAAGCGTGCCGAGCAGAAGAGTGAACGATGTTGTTGTGTGTCTTTGTGTTGGAGAAGCTGAGCTGGAGAGAGACAGACTCAGCCCCAAGTCCTGGTCCTCAGGGAAGGGGAGGGCACCGCGCCCTGAGCTCAGGAGCTGGGTTTAACTTCCTCTTTCTCCCCTCCACTCCAATTTGGCCTCCCCATCTTCTCTCCGCCAGTCTTACTCCACATTTCTCCCTCTCTCTCTGCACACTCACTCTTTCTCACCACCTTTCCCTTTCACTCTGCCTTGTCCCCACCCCCCCACCCTCTCTCACACACACCCAGCACTGGTTTCTCCAACTGCCTCCACTCTTCCCTCTCCCCCTCCTGCTCACTCTCACTCTCACTGTCCTGCTGTCGCTGTCTCCCTCCTACAATTCAGTCTCTACCTCATTTTTCCTTCCTCTCACAACTCACCCCAACCCCCCCCCCCCCCCCACACACACACACACATATAGCCTCACCACCAACCCCCCTCATCTCTGGGTCAGAGGGAGAGGGAAGGATCAGGGAGACAGAGTGTGTCAGAGAGAGAGGGAGGGAGGGACAGGAGGAAGAGCGATTTCAGTCAGAGAGAAACCTCAGAATTACTGCTTCACTATCAATCTGACCACCCTCACACTTACTGTGTCACTATCAGCCTGACCCCCACAAACTAACTGTGTCACTCTCACCCTGACCCCCACACGCTGACTGCATCAATATCATCCTGCCCTCTCACATTTACTATGTCACTATCACCTGACCCCCTCACATTTACTGTGTCACTATCACCCTGCCCCTCACACTGACTGCGTCACTATCACTCTAACACCCCTACACTTATTGTATCACTATCAGACTTGCCCCCTCACACTTACTGCGTCACTATCACCCTGACCCCCTCACACTTACTGCGTCACTATCACCCTGGCCTCCTCACACTTACTGCCTCACTATCACCCTGACACCCTCACACTTTCTGCTTCACTATCACCCTGACCCCCTCACACATACTGCGTCACTATCACTCTGACCCCCTCACACTTACTGTGTCACTGTCACCGTGACACCCTCACACTTATACTCAATGCACACTAGTGATAAGGGGAAAGATTATGTGAATATCGAGATTCTGGACGACAGCCCCACTCAATAAGAAAAGAAAACCGTTTTCCTCCCTTCTCTGGGAAGGATTACTGGAAGGAGCTGCACTTCTAACATCGCATTTTTGAAAGGCTATTCAGCTTAATAATACTGCATAGATCATCTCCTCCCTTTTTCTGGGGCTCCAACCAGACCAACTCTGTTTTGGTCTTTTCCTTCATGCTTGTCCTCGCAGTTTGAGGAGTGGCACCTGGTGCTGTGCACGCATCTCCTCCTCCTCCATGTACTTGTTGCACCATCTCCATGGTGAATATAGAGAAACTGTCTTGTCCCCCTGAGAAGGGCATGCTCAAGTAATACTGGACAGTGAAAGACAGGAAGACAAACAGTACAGAGTGAAGTGCGCTGCTTCCCCTGACTCAAGTAAAACTTGAGTCCTGATGAAGGGCTTTTGCCCGAAACGTCGATTTCGCTGCTCGTTGGATGCTGCCTGAACTGCTGTGCTCTTCCAGCACCACTAATCCACTATTTTGTTTTCAGCCTCTGCAGTCATTGTTTTTACCTTGTTTTTACCTCAAATAAAACTTGCTCTGTAATCCACGAAAACACCGGACTGAGTGCAGATAACAGCAACACTTAAAAGTAGTTGGAGTATCATCAGATATGCTAATCATGCTGCATCACAAGTGATTCCATCAAACTATCCCAATATTTATCAGGATTAGGAAGTATTAGCTGTCATTTCATCTTCTGTGAAACACATTAAGACCGGTGAAGTCCCTCATATCGATAATTTTCTGTTCAGGACACCAGTCACTAATTTGCTGCCAGGTTCTGATAAATAACCAAAAACACAACAGGAGTTGCACTTGCAGAGAATAAGGGTGCTATCGTTACAACAACATCAGAACATGAAGAGGCTATTTAGCTTCTTTAGCGTATTCCACCATTTACCCAAATCATGGTAATCTTCAAAATCATGACAAATCCCTGTCTTTGTCCCATAATCATTCAGTATTTTCATTCAAAATCTACCAATCTCAGATTTAAAATTTGCAAATGAATTCCAATCAGTCGCTGTTTGTGGAACTTTATCAAACGTTATCTATTTCTGTCTATAAATGTGTTCCCCGATATAACACTTCAATGTTATGACTCTAACACTTTATCTCTTTAATCTTTCTTCTTAAGTTAAGCCTTGGAATCCAAGTATTACTTCAGTAAATCTACACTGCACTTCTACTCAGAGTGATACTCTCCTTAAGCCAAGGTGCCCAGCCCTGACAGCTTCGTCTAACTAGGTTCGGATTTGCTGAAGCATGACTTCTAATACTTTGGTTTCTAGACTTCTGTAGAGATCAACGTCAACATTCACCGGCCCCTTGATCACTTTTCTGAACCTGTCTGTGCCATTTTCATGAACTATACAGCTGGACCAATCCCACCAAGTTTCTTTGGACTCCACACTCTCTCTACTTTCACAATCAAGAAATATCCTATTTTGATCCAACCTCTCACTTGCCGACACAAACACATCTGTCGGTGATTTTTTTTTCATTTACTGACTCTATCAAGATTGCTTTCTAATGCTATGCTTCCATCTACCTACACTTGGAATCGCAGTAATCTGCAGAGTGGCCCCAAATTTTGAATGTGGCTTTCCTTTCATTACGAATAGTGAATAAATAGGGCTCCAACATCGATCTGTGCAGGATATCACTAACCATATCCTTCCAAATGGAATACCTCTTATTATCTACACAAATGTCTCTTGTTCAAATCAAATTCCTCTGCAAGGACATATTTTGCATCTTATTACCACATTTAATGGACAGTAGAATGGAGTAAATTCATCAACATTCTTAGCAGTCAAATTGAGTTTGTGTTTACCTGATTGGGTGAGCAAGGAATTCAAGTAAATATTAATCGTTGTCTTCACTACATGGTAACTCGATCACAAAAATTAACAATGTGAAATATTTATTCTTCTTCAAGATTTATAAACACTGGGCTCATTGTTACTGAGTGGTACTCGCTTTTGTTTTTGCAAAAACACAAGATCCACCCAACTATTGGCTTACACTCGTTACACCATATGGTCCTTGTCCTCTCCATCTGAATCTCATGGCAAGATACTTCGAACATTCGAACATGGAGAGGATAAACTATTCCAAGCACTGAGATCCCACTAATTGACACCACCACCCACCCGAATCCATAGGAGAAGCCAATTGGTCCCGCACTATGTCCTCATCTGAATCATCCTGCTGGCTGCGTTTCTTCTCCATATGAAAGCGGTGATGGCTCTCTGATGGCAGAAGGAACAGAAGGATTTCTCTTCAATCTCATCTTTAGTCATTGACTCGTCGAAATTAAGGGAGTACTCAGTGGCAATAGAAGCAGAGTCTGGAGAGACAATAAATGATTTACATTGTTCTTTGTTATTTTGCATTGCTCACTGAAAGGTTGATAACTTGAACTTGAAGTTAAGGGCTGAGCTAGAATCCTTGGATTAATTACCTGCTCAAGGAGCAGAGTGGGGTTACAATTATTGATTCAACACAACTTTGATATTGAATCACACATTGTTTCAGTTTCCTTATGCACAACCACAAACACAAGGAAGTTGGATTGAATTGCTTAAGCACATGACTGAATAAAGGAATCTTGAACTAAATCAGTGCAGGACATGTGCCTACTTGACCCACATATCCTTTGGGTAGGGAAGGAGTGCTAACGTAGCAAAAGATTTGATTGATTAAATTCATTAAACTGAAGAGTCACATTTCCCTGCTTAAGTCATGAGATCAGTGGAAGGACAAAACATCATTTCTGGTTAAAGAATTCACCTTTCTCACCAGGTAATGAAGGCACACTGTCTCTGCGGATCGAGTCATTGGCCACTGTTTGAACCACCTCTTCAATAGAGCTATTTCCCTTTTGTGTGGCCAGAGGTTCTGCTTTTCTCCAAGAATGGTAAGGGTGAGCTGCCTTGTTTACTGCTGCCGCTGCTGCTGCTATAGAAATGTCACAGAACAACACAGATGCATAGTTTCAGGACACAAACACAGGTTCTCAGTATTTGTGATTTACACAGGCCTCCTTCTCAAACTAAACCCATCAACATAGTTTTCTTCGATTTCATGTATTCCAAGCTCCTCCTTGAATTCATCTGTTATTTGCTTCAATTATTCCTGATGAAGTAAGTTCTACATTCAAACCCCTTTTTGGTAAAGACTTTGTCGCCCTCTGCAAATTCCCCATTAGATTTAATAGTGATTACAATTGTATCCCCAGATCCAGTGGATTCTGTCATTCGCAAGCAGAAACAGCTTTTCCATGTCTATTCGATCAAATGTAACTGGACCATGTCACTCTTTTTCAATGAGACAACACGGCCCAATCTTACTTGATGAATTCAAACTCAGTTTGGATATAATTCCAGTAACTATTCTTTACCTTTCCAGATCAGAACTGTTTGCAGTGCTCCAAGGGTGATCTGTCCATGGTCCTACACATATCGAACACATTTCCATTCTGTCGCCCCAGAAATAAACCCATGACCTACTTCTCCATCTAACCTCACAAACCGGTGCCATTTGCTGCCAGTGACTCCTTCCTATCTCCAGATCCCTCTGCCCTATTTAAGGACATATTTCCAAAGAGGAAGTGGCCTCTTTAGTCTTTTGATCACATTGTACTACCTCAGACATGGGTGGAGGTTAATCTTCCACAGCTTTGACTGCAATATTCCCTGAACCAAATCTTCCCAACAGTAAGTCTTCCTAAAATCAAAACTCCATTATATTAATGTACTTAATCTCATCAAGTATTTCTTATTTGAAAAGCACTAACTGTCCAGCTCAGTTTTGAACACATCCTCTGCCACAGTTATTAAAATGTCACAAGCTGAACTATAACCATTATTTGCATTCATATTCATTGCAGCCCAAGAATGAGAGGTGGTACCATTGAGGGTCTATAAAATGGTCAAGGGATTGATCACGTAGATGCAGAGAAGATGATTCAATCTACAATGAGTCGTCATAAGTTTACAATAAAGGGAAAGTTGGAGGAATTACTTCTCTCAGAGGATGGTGAATCTTGGGAATTCACTACCTCGGAACAAAGTGGATTCTGGGAAATGAAGTAAATTTAAATAAGAGACACACAGGTTTTTAATTAGTAATGGGTTGAAGAGTTAAGGAGAGCTGTCAGGAAAGTGGTGTTCAGGCCAAGATTAGATTAACCATGTCTGTATCAAATGGCAGCGCAGGTACAAGGGGCTGGATTAATACTCCTGCTCCTAATTATGATGCTCTAATGTTCTTATTTCAAAAGGAGGAAGTAAGAGAAATGGACTAATACAAGGTGTTTAATGGGCACGGTATTGGAAAGACGATGGTGAAAGGCTGTTTGATTTGGAGAGGTGAGGCACAATATCTCTACTGTAATATCAGCAGACCAGCTGAGCCCAGCACAGAGAAAAGACCGTGATGTCTCCTTTGCAGCATCTTTCCCCACCTGTCCATTTGTAGCCTCTACCTTATTCCCCCCTCCCTAGCTTTCAGGCTGAAGTTCCTTCACCAAAAACCTTGCAGCCTCTTTCTTCAAACCCACCATCACCGAATCCCCCACCATCAACATTCTGGGGGTTTACTAATGACTAGAAATTGAAGCGGACTTTCCATATAACTACGGTAAGTAAACCACCCTCCAAATCTCTGAAGCCTGTCCACCATCTACAAGAATCAACTCAGGAGTGCAATAGGATATTCACTACTTGGCTAGGTTTGGGTGCAGCTCCAAGAACACTCAAGAAGATTGACAGTGTCAGGAAAAAGCAGACTGCTTGATTGGCACCACATTCACTCCCTCCTCCACTAATGCCCAGAGCAGCACTATGTACTATCTACAAGATACATTACATCAATTCATAACACTTCAATAGCATCTTCCAAACCGAGGACCAATACCAAATAAAAGGAAAAGGGAAGCAGATTCATGGGAACATCACCTCCTGCAGGTTCCCTTCCAAGCCACTACCATCTGGAGTTGAAATTCTTTCAGCAGTCCTGAAGTGTCATTGAGCCAAAATTCTGGAATTCCCTCTCAACAGCACTACCAATATGCCTGCAACCCACACGGACTGCAGTGATTCAAAAAGGGAGCTCACAACCACCTTCTCAGGGGCATTAGAATGAGGCAATAAATGTTCGCACAGCCAGTGACACCTACATTCCATAAATTCATTAATTCCTTAATGCCTCCTCCTTCCTTCCACAACACCCCACCCATAGACAGCTGCGCTGCACAAACAGAAAACCTTGAGCAGCATGTGGTAACCCACAAGGAGGCCCAAGCTACATTCAAGCCGTGCTCAGACAGGGGTGGTCCTGAACGAACAATCATCCCCAGTGATTCACACACCATAGTCAACAGTGAAACTATCAGTTGCCAACGTTTTCACAAAGAGATTGGTTGCTACATGGGATGAACGGCCAGAGGAAGTGGTAGATGCAAGTACATTTACAACATTTAAAAGACATTTGCAGAGGTACATGAATAGGAAAGGTTGAGGAATATGAGCCAAATGCAGGCAAACTGCACTGGCATAGTTTGGGAAATTTGGTTGACAAGGATGGGTTGGACCGAAGGGTTCATTTCCATATTGATGACTATGATTCTATTCTTTTCAGCCACAGTGGCATTTTGCGACTGTCCTAAACTATGGTGTAATTGAACAAGTTAATGGAGGCTTTTGACACCAGGGCCACAGTACTCTGTAGGTAAGGTGTTGAGTAGTAGCTGCAATTTAGTGGACATTTAATAAACAACATAATGAAGAAGTATAGAAGGAAATGACTACAGATGGTGAAACCTGTACTGAAAACAGCAAATGCTAGAGCTGACAGCAGGGCAGAAAGCATCCATGGAGACCAAGCAAGCTAATGATGTGTCTCGATGACTCGATCAGAGATCTGACGAAGAGTCATCTGGACTCAAAATGTCAGCTTGGTCTCTCCATCGATTTTTTTTTAAAAGAAGTTCATGGGATGAGGGTGTCATTGGCTCAGCAGCATTCATTGTTCATCCCTAATTGCCCAAGGGGCAGTTAAGAGTCAAGCTCATTGCTGTGTGTCTGGAGTCACATGTAGGACAAACTAGGTAAGGTTGGTAGCTTCTTACTTCAAGCACGTTAGTGAACCAGATGGGTTTTCCGTAACCCGACAAAGGATTCATGGTCATGAGATTCTTAATTCCAGATATTCACTGAATTCAAATTCCACCATTTCCTGTGGCAGAATTCGATCCTGGTTCTCCAGAATGCAACCTGGATCTTTGGATTAACAGTCTAGCAGTAATACCACTCAGCCATCGGCTCCCTCCTGTAAGCTTCAGTATTTGTTGTTTTCAGTTCTCAAGAAATATGTTATGCATTAATTTTGAACTCTGTAACAAAGTATCCACAGTGAACACAAAAAGCCCACCTCCAGTCATGATGTTTGAGTCTGGATGACTCGGTCAGACTGGCTAATGAGGCGGAGTTACGCATTTTAATATCTGGCAGTTTCTCCGCAGTTTTGGCTGGCGTTGGGCTTCTCTCATTCCTTCTGCGATGAAACAAACAAAGAGATAACAGTCGATACTCCCCACTAAATCTCAAAATTCAATTGCACCGCAACCAAAGTAATTTATTTTAATTCAAAAATGTTTCAGTGAAAGACATTCCAGCAAGCTCACCACCACCTGTCTCAGTTTAATGGGAAATGGGATCAATTCTGTAGCGCCTACTGTCCCATTGGAAAAGGCCACTGGTTTAAGCCCTTGAACAGGCTATCAGCTGATCGGAGTTTTCAATCTTGTTCTTTGGCAGATTGCAACATGTTTTGCACAAGGGGGCATGCAGACAGGACAAACTTCAATTATATTCAACGCAAGAAAAGGCAATTCCATTTAAATGAGGCTGACTAATTGAGATCAGGCCTCAGGTGAGGATACAAAACTGTCAAGTTTGGAATTTCCAGGGACCATCAACATTGTCTATTCAACTAATGAAGTTTGTCCCAGTATTGCTTTCGCAATCAACCTATTTCAATGCATTATGACACCTCTGGAGCAGGTGCGACAGTTCCAGGCCTTCTGGCTCAAAGTTGGAGACACTACCACAGCATCACAAGAGCACTGTGTTTTAGGCTGAGTAACTGGTGGGTTCATTTGCCCAATTATCTTACTAATCCGGAAGCTACTGTTACCACCCTAATGCTGGGAAATAAGCAAGGTATTAATGGGAGCAAAGATGTTACAACAGTCTCTCTGACAAGGGACAAAATATCTTCCATCTGTTGTTTTGTTCATCCTTCAATAGTTTGAAATTTTTAAACCTTCTGGTCTACCATCATCTTTGCAGTTTTGTACATCTTTTCTTTCAATTTGATTTCACTCATAATTCCCTCAGCTATGCACCGCTGTTCATCGTGCATTTCTTTTACAAGTTAATATATATTGTTGAGAATAATAAAATAACTGAATATATTCTTCTGCTTTAACATTCTAACTATAGTCCCATTCCAGTTTAGGGAACTACTACCTTATCCCCTTGTCACTGCCTTTAAGTTTAGATACTAGTTGAAGAACCAAATTCCTCACCCTAAAGCTAAATTCTATCATGCTGCATTGCATCTTACCAAAAGGGTCTTTCACTTTGAGCTCATTATTCAATCATATTATCAGGTCGAAAATAGCTGTTCCATGATTGGTTCCAGAGCATCTGTTCTGTGAAATTGCACAGAGCAGTCTACCTCAAACTGCTTCAGAAGGTAATGTAAGCTGAGTGTACAATAATATTATAACGAACAGAGAACCCTCTGAATGCCAGGATTCTGTGAGATCCCCAAAATTACTCAGAGCATGGAATCCCTACATTGTGGAAACAGGCCCTTCAGCCCAACAAATCCACACCAACCCTCCAAAGAGTATCCCAACCAAACCTATTCCTCAATGTTTACCCCTGATTAATGCACCAAAACTGTGCATCGCTGGACACTATGGCAATTTAGCATGACCAATTCACCTAACCCTGCAGTTATTCGAATTGTGGGTTTGCAGCCCTGGTTCGCAGTTGCTTCATGAAGTCTGAATGTTGTTGCCTCTATTAGTCCAACAGCACTGTCACTGACACAGGAGCTGTTCCCCCAGAACGGTTTGTGGCAGTCAGAGATCCTGCTACAACCTGCACACATGCCAACCCAGTCATCTCGATCAGAAAGAATTAGTACAGCACAGCTTAGAAGACAGCTTGGATCACATTGTGCTTTTGAAATCAGAGGCTCCTATTCAACCCATCACAACTGTGCCACCTTTTTAAAATAGCTATTTGACTGGATCCCTGCTCTCACAGTAATGCAAATAATTTCTTTTTGCAAGTATTCAAATTAATTTTGGAAATTAAGAGTGAATCAGCTGCCACCTCCTTTACAGATGATCTCAGCTCTTCCTTGAAACAGCAAAACCCAATGAGAACATTAAGGCATCCAATGTTTAAAAAAATCACTTGCTCAGTCACTGTAATATGATGAGTTTTGTTTTACATAATTCTTTGCAAAAGTTAATTTGAAGCAAAAAGGAGATCTCGAAGAGAAAGGTGAACCGCCCGTGGATAACAAAGGCAGTCAAGAGCAGTACCCACAAGGAAATGAATTACATAGCCGCGGATGACTAAAAAAGGGAGAAAACTGACCATGTAATTAAATTGACAAGAAACAAAAATGAATGGCAAGAGTAGTACAGGTATATAAAAATTGAGTATCTAAAGTCAGCATCGAACCCTTGGAGGTTCTGACTGTGGAATTGATAATGGGTACAAGGAAACAGCAGATAATTTAAACCGATATTTTACTTTGTCTTCATGAAGGAGGATACCGTTATCATCCTAAAGGTCGCAAATAAGCAAGTTAATCATGGGGAGAAAAATGTTATAACAGTCTTTGTCACAAGGGGCAAAGTATTGATCAACTAATAGGACTAATGGCAGACAGGACCTAATGGCCTGGATCAAACACTTTTCGGGAAACTGACTGCAGAGAAATTTAAGGCATCGATTGGAATATTCCAGAATCAGGGGATACAGGAAGCATCCAGTGGATTGATGTACCTGATCAAGAAGGGAAGGGAGACAGAAATAAGGAAACTATAGACTAGTTAGTTCGATATTTGCTTTTGTAATATGGCAGAGTCGAATATTAAAGTAATAAATAGCAGGACATTTAGAAAAGCTTATCATTTAACATGGTAGACTGGGTTTTGTGAAAGAGACACTATGACAAATTTGCGACAGTTCACTGAGGAGATAACAAGCAGGGCTGATAAAGGGCAATCCAATGATGTTCTGTATTTGGATATTAAAAATGATAAGGTGCTACATAAAAGTTAATTGCATAATACAGGAGCTCACTGTGTCGGGGTAATGTATTTGCATGGAGTGAGGATTGGTTAACCACACTGGCTGTTGCCGAGACCTCACTTGGAGTACTGTATACAATGTTAGCTCCCATATTTAATAAGGGATAAACCAGTATTGGAGACCATTCAAAAAAAGAGTCAGCTTGCTGCTTTGAGAACGAAAAGGTTGACCTATCAAGAATAGCTAAACAGGTTCGGTCATTATTCAATACAATCTCGACAAACAGATTACGTACAGTGTGTAAACAGGCCCTATGGCCCAACAAGTCCACACCAATCCGCCGAAGCACAACCCACCCAGACCCATTCCCCTACATTTACCCCTTCACCTAACACTACAGGCAATTTAGCATTGCCAATTCACCTAACCTGCACTTTATTTTGGATTGTGGGAGGATACCAGAGCACCCGGAGAAAACCCACGCAGACAACGTGCAAACTCCACACAGAGGCAGGAATTAAACCCAGGTCTCTGGCACTGTGAGACATCAGTGCTAACCACTGTGCCAACCACATAATATAAGGGGTGATCTGATGGAAACAAGATTCTGAAGAGCTTGACAGGGTAGATGTTGACTACATCTTCTAGCATCAATGAAGTCTCAAACCAGTGGACATTACATAAGGGAACATTCAGTTTGTAAAAAATGTGAAGAATTTTTTTCTCTCAGTGTAGGGCTAGAATTTTCTAGCCCAAACAATTGTGAAAGTTAAATGTGGTCGGGGATTAACAGATTAACAGATCATTGGGAGTCTCCAACAGAATGGGTTGTCGAGGTCTTTAAGGATGTGTGATGCAGCGAGCTAGGGATGATCACAACCAGGAATTAAATCAAGAGAGAGAATTTTAAATTGAGGGATGTGGGCTGGATGCTGGCAGGTGAGGCTAGGTTGGGTTGGAATATCTGGTCAGCATGGATGGGTTGGATTGAAGGGTCTGTTTCCATGCTGTACATCTCTGTGGCTCTTTGTTGTTGATTATGAATAGGAGCCTTTTGATGGATCAACAAGCTTTGGTACGAGGGAGCACTTGGGCAGCAGAGATTTAGTTTTTCTTAAGATTACAGGGAGATTGAATGTGGGAAGCTGGCCAGGAGTGTGTTTGGATACTGAAGTCTGGAGATAACACAATGTGGATGAGAGTATATGAGCTGAGACAAGGGTAGAATCAGCTAGAAATAGTGATCTTGGAGTGGGACAAGTCTGTCACCCTCACCTCGCCTCTGGGATTCAGTTAGTTGCCAGATTGTGAATCAGGGCAGTAACACAATTGGGAGCTGAGTGGTCCTGATGGAGCCTAAAGTGAGTGTCACTGAGCTGGCTGTTGCTGAGCAGCTGCTGCTCGATAGCCCTGTTGATGACATCTTCCATCACTTTACTGCTGATCGAGTGTGGACTGATAGATGGAAATTGGCTGGGTTGGATTGCCCTGTGTTTTTGTGTTGAACATTCCTGGGCAATGTTCCACATTGTCGGTAGATGCCAGTGCTGGAGCGGTACTTGGCTTGGTGGGTGGCAAGTTCTGGAGCTCAAACCATCAGTATTATTGCCAGAATATTGGTAGGGCCCGTAGCCTTTGCACTACTTAACTATTTCTTGATGTTATTCAAACTGAATCAAACTGGCTTAAAACTCACATCTGTGATGTTAGAAACCACTGGTTAAAATGGATCATCCCACGTTGCACTTCTGGCTGAAGATTGCTGCAAATGCTGTCATCTTATCTGGTGCATGGATGTATGAGGCCCCTCCATCAGTAAGGGTGGGAATATCTGTGATGCTTCCTCCAGTGAGTTGTTTAATTGTCCATCACCGTTCACAACTGGGTGTGGCAGAACTGCAGAGCTCCGATCTGTTCCGTTGGATGTAGGATCACTTAGCTCTGTTGCTTTCTGCTGATGCTGTTTGACATGAAATAGCTTCAGGAAATGGTTTAAGTAGAATCCAAAGAGATTAAACAAATATATCACAGACAAAAGATGAACTGGACCATAGAATAGGATCCCTTAAAGATTAACGAGGCTGTCTATGGAACCACCGGGGGTGGGAAAGATATGCAAATATTTCACGTCCTTTTTACTGGAGAAAGATATGGAAGATCGAGAGGTTGGAGAAATAAACAGAGAGAACTTGAAAAGTATCCATGTTACAGTGGAGGTGTTACTGGATGTCTTGAATCGCATCAAGGTGGATAAAGCCCTGGGACCTGATCAGATGTATCCCAGAACTTTCTGGAAATCTAGGAAAGTGATTGGGCCTCTCCTGAGGTATTTGTATCATTGATAGTGACAGGTGAGGTGCCATTATTTTAAAAAGGTGGTAAGGAGAGGCCATGGAACAAGAGAATAGTGAGCCTGAAGTCAGTGGCAGGCAAGTTGTTGGAAGGGATTCTGAGGGACAGGATATCCATCGAATTGGACAAGTAAGGAATAATCATTGACTGTCGTCAATGTGGAGCTGAAAATGTGCTGCTGGAAAAGCGCAGCAGGTCAAGCAGCATCCAAGGAACAGGAGAATCGACGTTTTGGGCATCAGCCCTTCTCAAAACGTCGATTCTCCTGTTACTTGGATGCTGCCTGACCTGCTGCACTTTTCCAGCAACACATTTTATAGCTCTGATCTCCAGCATCTGCAGTCCTCACTTTCTCCTGTTGTCAATGTGGCTTTGTACGTGCACAATCGTATCTCACTAACTTGACTGAATGTTTTGAAGTGACAAAGAAAATTGATTAAACCAGGCTGTGAACGTAGTTTATATGGACATTCAACAAGGTTCCACAAAGTAGACTGGTTAGCAAGGTTACATAACATGGAATGAAGGGAGAACAAGCCATTTGGCTACAAAACTGTCTTTATGGTTGGAGGCAGAGGGTGATGATGGAGGTTTGCTTTGTGGACTGGAGGACTGTGAGCAGCAGTGTGCTACAAGAGACCTTGGAGTGCATGTTCATAGTTCCTTGAAAGTAGAGTCACAGGTAGGTAAGGGAGTGAATGCAGCGTTTGTTATGCTCTGTCATGTTGTGGCTGTACAGGGCATTGATTAAGGCTCTTCTGGAATTCTGTTTTCAGTTCCAATCTCCCTGTTACAGGAATGATGTTGTGAAACTTGAAACATTTTAGAAAATGTTTACAAGGACTTTGCCAGAGTTGGACAGTTTGAGAGCAGTGCATGTTTGGAGTGAGCTGCCAAGGGAAGGGGTGGAGGCTAGTACAATTACAACATTTAAAAGACATTGATTAAGCCACTTCTCGAATTCTGTTTTCAGTTTGAATTTCCCTGTTCAGGGAAGGATGTTGTGAAACGTGAAAAGGTTCGGACAAGATTTACAAAAATGTTGCCAGGTTTGGAGGATTTGGGCTACAGGGAAAGGCTGAATAGGCTGGGGTTAATTCCCCTGTAGAGTCCAAGACTGAGAGGTGACTTCATGGAGATTTATAAAATCACGAGTAGCATGGATAAGGTGAGCAGACAGGGTTCTTTTTCCTGAGGTTAGGTGGGTCCAAAACTAGAGCACATGGTTGAGAGGGCAACGATTTAAAAGGAATCTAACGGCAACGTTTTCTAGCTGTGTGTGGTGTGTGTATGGAATGAGCTGCCAGATGAAGTAGTGGAGGCTGATAAAATCACAACATTTAAAAGGCATCCGATTGGGTACGTGAACTGTAAGGGTTTTGATGGATACAGGCCAATAGCTGGCAAATGGGACTTCAGTAGTTTAGGATTCCTCGTTGGCATGGACGAATTGGACGGAAGCTCTGTTTCTGTGCTGCACATGTCTATGATGTTAATAAACTAAGATGCATTCCTCTTTTGTGGAGAGCATGCTGCAGCACAGATAATTGTCCTTGGAGCTGAGAAGGTGAAGCAGTGATTTTGACCAGGTGCAGATTTGGTTCCAAGGTCTTGAATTTGCGGAGAGAGAGGAATTGTTAACACTGTCACAACATTTAGTAACTACTTTCAAGTAATTGTCAAATAATACAAAGTGAAAATGTGAACATTATTGTACTCAGTAAGTTCTGAGCATCTGGAACATTCTGAACGACACAGATTCAGCAGGTATTCTGAAAGAGACTTGGAATTTTAATTTTTAAGGAAAGATTTTGGGGAACTGTGGGCAAATAGGGGACTTGGGACAGATTTGCAGCATCTCCAGAGGGAGAGAGTACAGCTCCAATGGGCTGAATAGCCCCCAGGCCCTGTGCTCTGTGATACTGCCCCATTCACTCTGAATGATGAAGCTCATCCCAGGGCAGAGAGAGGGATTAGCCCTCCACTCTCATCACAATGGGGCCCGGCTGATTGACGGCAGCTCCAGACGAATGGGAGGAGAGTCTGTGTGGTCCTGCAGCCAATGGGATTGAATGAGGGGTGTGGCCAGCAAGACGACACATGTCCATGTCTTGTGCAGGTGCAGTGTCACTGTTTGGGGTTGGGAGAGACAGCGGAGATTGGGACAGAGGCTGTTCGACCTAAATTACAAACTCCCGGTAAATTAAAACTAAAGGAACTGCCGAATATGTAAATCAGAAACAACAACCAGGAGTTTCTGGAAAAGCTCAGCAGGTCTGGCAGTATCTGTGATGAAAAATCAGAGTTAAAGTTTCAGATCCAGTGTCCCTTCCTCAGAACTGATACTGAGAGAAAAAATGTTGGTTTATATGCAGAAGGTAGGGTTTAGGGGAGGATGTAAGTAGTAAAGGATAGGTGGGGATAGAGTGAGAATAACGGTTGGATAAAGGAGTGGATAACGATCTGGCTGGGGGAGGGCGGCTAGCTGTTAATGGAAACTGTTAGTGGCTAACCATAGGTAGTGTGTAATGACGGGCTGTGAGAACAAGACTGGTGTGTGGGGTAGGGGGGCTAGGACATGGGGTTGCTAAACTATGGTTAGCCACTAACTGTCTCCGTTGTAAGCTGTTCTCCATAGACATCACTCCATGATTGGAGCGGCACAGTGGCATAGTGGTTAGCACTGCCGCCTCCCAACGCCAGAGACCTGGGTTCTATTCCCACCTCAGGCAACTGTCTGTGTGGAATTTTCACATTCTCCCAGTGTCTGCGTGGGCTTCCTCCCACAGTCCAACAATGTACAGGTTAGGTGAATTGGCCATGCTAAATTGTCCGTCGTGTTAGATGTATGGGTCTGGATGGGTTGCTCTTTAGACGGTTTGTCTGATCTAAAAACCTCTTCAATATCCTTCCCAACCCCCTCTGTACTCCTCAAAGATGTATCTTAAAGTTGTTCTCTTTAATCAATGTTTCCAGCATTCGTGAAGCACTTTCGTGAAAGGCTCCATACGATGCAGGTCGTTGTTGTTAATGTCTGACATTAGGAGAAACAGGAATGAACACTCTCTTATACCTGATGAACAGCAGCGAAAGCAGGAAGCACTGAGCATGCTCCAGCCCACAAAAGGCCTCTGGTGATTGATCTCAGTGCAGGACCAATAAGAGGATGGGGACGGGGCTGGAAGACAAGGTAGTGCCGGTTGGTCTGAGTGAATGAGTGGCGTGGCTACACTCAACCACGTGATAATCTTCTGGATTTGTGGTGCTGGAAGAGCACAGCAGTTCAGGCAGCATCCAAGGAGCAGCGAAATCGACGTTTCGGGCAAAAGCCCTTCATCAGGAATAAAGTGATACCACGTGATAAGCTTCACTGGCAGCACTGTGATGTTGTGACCAAGCCATTGGAAATGTGTGAAGGTGCAGGGCATGGTTCAAGAAAGACATATTGACCAGGAAGAGAAGGAAATTTTAATGGAACGGGCTGAGAGGTTTTACAGAACTTAGTGCACATCGGAAAATACAAATTTGAAAATCCCAGGCCTGTGTTTGTGGCAAATGGGAAAATGCTTCAAATGGTGAAAGGCGTGAGTGATCGCCGCCATCTTTATTGGGGGCAGTGATCCACGGGACACGTGTGTGGCTGCCAACTTTGAGAGGGGCAAGCTGTAGGGGGACGCATGCACAGCCTTCCTTGGCAGGGAGTGATAGGGCAGGATTTACACAGTGTCAGAGTCAGGGTGTTTTCAATGTCAGAGTGTGACGCTAGAAAAGCACAGCAGGTCAGGCAGCAGCCGATTGGTGGGAAGGAAAATGGAAACACAGGACAGGTCAAACAGGCAGTGCCGAGTTGGAAGGCTGGATCTGGGATAAGGTGAGTGGAGTGGAAATGAGGAAACTGGTGAAATCCACATTTATCCCATGTGGTTGGAGGATCTGAACACAGATGATGAGGCGTTCTTCGTCCAGGCATCAGATGCCTGGGATTTGGCAGTGGAGAAAGCCCAGGACCTGCATATCTTTGGTGGAGAGGGAAGCGGAGTTAAAGTCTTTGGACACAGGGTGTTTGGCTTGTTTAGTGTTTTACTGTTACTTTCAAAGACCTTTTGTAAGTTAATTTTCCTTTGCTGCCCAACCCCTGACAATGTTCTGCTCTCTCAACGGACTAAATTTTCCACAGTATCTTTGACAGTGAATAATTCTTTTTTTTCAACGAAAGAGTGCATTTTCCTTCCATTTCTGAACATCAAATTCTGCAACATTCTCACTTCCTGTAATGCATTTAGCACTCCCTGAAATATCAACTGTGTTTATCTCTCCACAAACACCAGTGAATAATGCCAGAGCCCCATTGCCTGTGGAGAGGGTGATGTTTGACTTCCTTGTACAGCTGCAGTTCGTGTGGTGAATGTGCTCCCACAATGTTCTTGGGTCAGAGATGTTACAGATTATTCACTCAGCGACAGTGAAGAGTTGACAATGTGTGTGCAAATCAACAACGGTTTGTATTTTTATCATTTTTATAATTTCACAGAAATTGAGAATTTCTGACATATCCCCATTCTGATGGGAATATTGGGTCAGGTAATCAAAAGTATTGCCAAATAAGCAGGTTTTCAGGAATACCTTAAAGGAGGAAAGCAAGTCTGAGAGGGTCAGGGTGCGAATTCCAGACTCTGTTCCCTTGACCGTGTCGAAACAGCCAGACTGGTGAAGCAATGAATAAATGCATCTTTGAGAGTCTGAAAGAAAATGAGTTGTCGAGGTCTCTCAGGTTGTGTGGTGCAGGGAGACAGGGATGTTCACAGCCAGGAATTACATCAAGGGAGAGAATTTTAAATTGTTGCTTGTAAATAGGAGCCTTTTGATGGATCAACAAGTTTTGGTACAAGTGAGCACTTGGGCAGTAGGGTTTTAGATACTCTTGAGATTATATGTAAGTTGAATGTGGGAGGCTGGCCGGGAGTGTGTTTGGATAATGAGGTCTGGAGATAACACAAGGCTGGATGAGTATTTCAGTAAATGAGCTAAGACTAGGGTGGAGTTGGGTGATGTCACTGATGTAGAAATAGCAGTTTTGGAGTCGGGCTCCTCCTCATCACTCCCCCCTCACCCATTCACAAATATTGTTCCTTGTTCTGTCTGTCTTTTCTGGTTATGTCCTTCTCTCCAATTCTGCTAAGAACTAATATTTGACCTCAAGGTTGTTGGAAAATCCTGCTCCATCTCCACTCTCCCTTTCCTTTCTGAATTCCTCATATGTGGTGTCCATCCAGGATCTATCTTTGTTCCTTCCTGTATCTCACCTACATACTGCCAGGAGGTGACATCGTATTGGTTTCACATGTACACTGACGATGCCCAGCTCTCCCTCCCTATCATCCCTCTCCATTGCTCCACTGTTACTCATTCATCAAACTGCTTACCACACGCCTCCAACTCGATTGGCTGCAATTTCCTCCAATGAAACACTGCAACGGTTAAACCCATTGCCTTCAGTTGCTATTACAAATTACTTTCCCTTACTGCTGAGCCCCTCCCTCTTACTGGGAAATGCCTGAGGCAGAACTTCACAATATTGCTCTCATATTCTGATCTGACATCGACACAATTGCAAACACCAGGAATTCCAATCTCTAAAATGTTGCTTTTCTCCACCTCACCCCAGCTCCATTGCTACTGAAACCCCTTACCCATGTCTGTGTTGCATTAAAGTTGACAAATCTAAAACAGAACCCTTGATTCTGCAACTGACCCAGAATCTGGTTCTAGGTAACCTCATGATGGGACACATCCTCTCAGTATTTACCCTATATACCCCTTCATAAACCTATATGTTTCAATAAGATCCCCTCTCATTCTCCCCCACATCCAAAGAGTCAAGTCCCAGCTTCTTCAGCCTTTTCTTAAAAGATAGTCCCTGCAAACCAGGGATCATCCCAGTCAATCTTCTCTGAATGCTTCCGATGAAGTGATGTATTTCATTAAATAAAGGGACCGAAACTTCTCTCATTACTCCATATGTGGTCTCACTCGCACTATATAATGTGGCTCTCAGGTATATACTCCAAACTCTTATACCTCAAATCCCCTGAAATCAGGAATAATATTCCATTCCCCTTCCTGATGACCTGTTGTAACTGTGTGCTAACTTTGTATTTCCTGCACAATTACCCCCTGGTCCCTTTTTTGTTGCAGCTTTCTACAGTTTCCACCATTTAAATAGTCCTCTGTTCTTTTATTACCTCCTCCAAAATGAACAACTTCACATTATCCCAAGTTATGCTCCATTTACCAACTTGTCCACTTCTCCGAATCCCTCTCTGTAAACTGTTTATAATCCTTTTGGAAGTTTACTGTTCTACATTTTCTAGGAGATTTTCCCCCTCATTCTTCTAAATCTTTCCAGGGATCACCGGACAGTGGGAAGCATGCTGAGTTGCTGTCTTTTCAGAGAGACTCTTTGGAGTGACTGGGAGGATCTTGCTGCCCATTGGTCAGAATGGAGACAACTTGTCCATCAAGCTGCATGAGCCTTTCACCCCCCATGTCTTATTGATGAGGCACAGTGGCAGCACGGAAGGAAAGAAAAGGAAGAAAATCCTGCTGTCCGCATCTCACTGACTCTTGGAACATTCTGTCCCATGTGTCAAAGATCTGCCCTGTTCAGTCACATGAAGTCCCAAGGTGAAACTCATAGAAAACCACACAGATTTCCCCCTGAACTGACTGCTGGTCTCCACAAGGGGTAATGTGTACAGTCATCCTGGACTAGGAGGAGGGGATGGTGTGAGTTTCTAACCTGACCTGACAGTGAGAGATTTTAGAAACTTGTATTACAGGATACTACAGGTGGATATTCAGATGGCAATCTCAGTAATTGTAACGCCAAACCCTGATTGAATTACTCAATTCATCAGGACCTGGATATTTGCACTCTGTGTGAGTATTTTGTTCCAGCTCAATTCCATTTTCTGCATAAAAATTCTCCTTTGAATCAAAACGTCCTGTCAATAGATCTCCCCGAAATCTTCAATATGTGTCCAGTAATCCATTTATGATGAGTTGATGAGTGTAAGGTTTAACATCCTGATGTATATGTTTTGTAAGCACTTGTTTCTCAGCTCCCCTCAATTTCCTTTGCTACCAGGAGAACAATCTCAGTTTCCCCAAACGCCTGATTCCCCAATGTCTGTTTGCTCTCTATAAGGCACACATCAGGATTGTGTTAGAACATTCTCCACTTGCTTTCATCAGTGCAGCCCTCAACAGCATTAAAGAAAGCGAACATCCTCCAGGACAAAGCACTGTGCCTGAGTGGGGTCCCATCCACCACCTTCAGCATTCCCTCTCTCCACCCCCGATGCACAGTGGCATCACTGTATGAAAGGTAAAGTCAGTATTGTCCTACCAGACCATAGGGCCTCTCTGTTATTAGGGAGAGATGTCTGGTGGTGGTTTAACCTGAAGGTTACCACAGCCCAGGCAAGGGGAGAGGTTGAGAATGAGAGTGCATCTATTATAGATGGATATTCTTGATATGTATTAACAACACCCATGTTCCTGCAACTAAAATCCCCCATTCCTTGAACCATCCTGTTAACTCTCCTGTGCATCCTCGCAGGGACCCTGCCATCCTTCCAAATGTGTGGGCGACCTCTGGTTTGCACAGACCCAGCTGCTCTGTTTTCCTGTGGGTAATGTCGTCATCGAGCAACAGTTGCAATAAACCTCACTGTCTGTGAGGGTGGGAGACACAAATCCCCAAAACATTTGAGATGTATTTAGTGTGCACTTGCTATGCCATGATAGATGACACTTTTCCACAAGTACTGGAAAATAGATGAGGATACGTCGGTGGTACTTTTCTTTCTCACAGACCCGATGGACCACCAGAGCATTTTTCTGTTCTGTTTACCGCTGAGATGTTTATTATAGGAATATGACAGGCTCCGGTGGACCTCAGGTCAGAAAAGGTGATACTAGAATAGATGACACGTGATTGGTCAATTATTTTTGGAAGGAAAGTGAGACGCAGAGGTTTAAAAGGAAATTCAGAAGCTCAGCGCAGGAATTATAAAGGGCAATCATCAAGTGAGAAATAAACATTGGGCATCCTGAAAGCTGGAAATAACGAAATGCACATATAGCAGAGCTTTGAGAGACTGGAGGGGATTAGACATGGGGAGGATAATGAAGCTGGAGGAGTTGCAAGTTGGAAAGGATTGTGAGGATGGAGGATGTTACAGAAATAGAGATATTTGTGATAGAGGTTTTTTGGATTTTGAGGCTGGAGTGGAATTATAGAGATGAGGAGGATTTGTAAGGCTGGATGAGGTGGCACTGATAGGGAGAGTTCCAAGCATAGAGGAATTTACAGAGATAACGAATCATAAAGTTATACAGCATCGACACAGACCCTGTGGTCCAACCAGTCCGTGTCGACCATAAATTCGAACTGGACTGATCGCATCTGCCTCCACTTGGTCCAAGTCCATCCTAGCATTCCCTATTGATATACGGGTCCAAATGTTTTTTTTTCCTATTAGAATCCCATTCCCCTACACTTTTGCTCTATATTTACCCCTGACTAATTCACTCAACCCAATCATTCCTGAACACTATGGGCAATTGAGCACGGCCAATTCACCTACCCTGTACATCTGTGGATTGTGGGAGGAAACGGCAGCACCTGGAGGAACCCACGCTGACATGGGGAAGAATATGCAAACTCCACATGGACAGTCACCCAATACAGGAATTGAGCCTGTGTCCCTAGCGCTGAGAGGTAGCAGTGCTAACCGTTGAGCCACTGTGCCACCCTGAAATTGTAATTGTATTCACAGCTACCATGTCCTCTGCAAGTTTATTCCACGTGTGAACCACTCTCTGTGCAGAAACAAAAAGTAAAATCCAGAACTTCTTTTTCAAGCCTTCCTTTTCTCACGTTAAAAAGTATGTCCCCAATCTTGAATCGCGCCCCCTCCTGGAAAGGGCATCTGCTGGTCACCTTACTGAATCTCTTCAGGATTTTATAAACCTCCAATAAGGTCACCCCTCGGCCTCCTGTGCTCCAGTGAAAAAGGACCCAGCCTATCCAGACTCTGCTTATAATTCATTCCCTCCGTTCCCATTACCATCCAGGTAAATCTCTTCTGAACCTACTCCGATTTATTAATATCCTTCCTGTAACAGCACAACCAGAACTGGGCACAGTATTCCAGAAGAGGCCTCCCTAACGTCCTGTACAACCTCAACATAACGTCCCAACTCCTATATTCAAAGATCTGAGCAATGAAGGCAAATGTGCTAAAGCCCTTCTGAACCACCCTGTCCGCATGTGCCACATAGTTCAAAGATCTGAACCCCTCGGTGTCTTTGTTCCAAATCACTATTCGAGGCCCAACTTTTAATCAGTGTAATTCCTGCCCTCGTTAGTTTTACCAAGATGTACTATTTTGCATTTATTCCAATCCAAAAAACACAAACATCCTTCGAGTATAAAGGCAAGAGGAGCATACTTCAGAGTAAAATCAGTAAGGCAAAAAGGGGACAGGACACCGCTTTGGTGAATAGGGCGGTTTGGACAAACCCGGGAACTACAGACGCTGTGCTAGACTAGGTGTTGGAGGGAGCCCTGAGCGACAGGATTTGTGTGTATTTGGAAAAGCACAGACGGATTAGGGATAGTCAGCATAACGTCATGCATGGGAAATCATATGTCACATACTCGATCTGGTTTTTAAGAAGTCACAAAGAGGATTGATGAGAGCAGAGCAGTAGATGAGGTCTATATGGACTTCAGTAAGGCGTTCGACAAGGTTCCCCATGGGAGACTGGTTAGCAAGGTTAGATCTCACTGAAGTAGCCATTTGGATATAGAACTGGCTCAAAGGCAGAAGACAGAGGGTGGTGGTGATGGATGATTATTTTTCAGACTGGAGGCCTGTGATTTTTGGAGCGCCACAAGGATCGGTGCTGGGTCCACTACTTCTCATCATTTATATAAATGAATTGGATGTGAACACTGGAGGTATATTTAGTAAGTTTGTAAATGGCACCAAACTTGGAGGTGAGGAGACAGTGAAGAAGGATACCTCAGATTTCAATGGTATTTTGATCAGATGGGCAAATGGGCTGAGGAGTGGCAGATGGAGTTCAATTCAGATAAGTGCGAGGTGCTGCATTTTGGAAAAGGAAAGCTTAGTAGGACTGATACACATCATGGTCAGGTCCTGGGGAGTGTTGCTGAACAAAGGGACCTTGTTGTGCAGGTTCACAGCTCCTTGAAAGTAGAGGCGCAGGTAGATAGGATAGTGAAGATGTTTGGTATGATTTCCTTGATTGGTCAGAGTATTGACTAAGAGAGTTGGGAGGTCATGTTGCAGCGGTTCAGGACATTGGTTTGGCCACTCTTTCAATATTGTGCACAATTCTGTTCTCCACCTATCACAAGGATGTTGTGTAACTTGAAAGGTTCACAAAAGATTTATAAGGATATTGCCAGGGTTGGAGGGTTTGAGATATAGGGAGAGGCTGTATAGGCTGGGGCTGTTTTCCCTGGAGCGTCAGAGGCTGAGGAGTGATCTCAGAGGTTTATAAAATCGTGAGCATGGATCAGATAGATAGACAAGGTATTTTCACTGGAGTGAGGGAGTCCAGAACAAGAGGGCATAGATTTAGCATGAGGGAAAATATATAAAAAGGACCTAAGGGGCAACTTTTTCATGCGACGTTTATGGAACGAGCTGCCAGAGGGAGTTGTGAAGGCTGGTAGAATTGCAACATTTATTAGGAATCTGAATGGGTATATGAATAGGAAGTGTTGCGAGGGATATCGACCAAATGCTGGCAAATGGGACGTGATTAGGTTCGGACATCTGGTCGGTATGGACGAGTTTGACTGAAGGGTCTGTTTCCGTGCTGTATGTCTGTGACTCACAGCCGGGGATCAGCTCAGTGGGTTTCAGTGTCTTAAAAGGTAAATCTTACTCTGTTTTACTTTTTAAAATCTGAAACATTCAGTAGGGTGAGTGTTTACTCGTCTAAATGCCTCTGTTATGATCTTTTGGTTGAATGTTTTAAATATAAAATACAGGTACTAATGTATTCGAAAGCAGTCTTTTGTAAAGCTGTAAGACTCTGCCTTTTTCTGGGTCTACAGATTAAGGTGCAGAGATGGCCATTCGTACAGTGATGTGCACTTCCTGGAGGAGAGTAGGGGGAGTTTGAATGATCCTGATGATAGCCTGCAGGAAGTGATGCAAATCCTCTTGGATCACATGGATCAGATGGAGCAGTGCTTAATGGTAATGAAGAATTTACCAAGAGTCAGGATGTGTGATAGGTGGCAGTTTCAGGCCGGAAAACTGCCGATGCAGTCAGGTAGATGGGTTACCTCTCGGAAAGGTAGGAGAGGGAGATAGGTAGAGCAGGAGTCTCCTGTGGCTATCCCCATCTGAAACAAGTATACTATTATGGATAATGTAGGTGGTCATAGACTCTCAGGGGAATTTTGCACTGACAGCCAAGTTACTGCTACTGAGACTGGCTCTACTATAATGAGAGGTATATCAGATTCCAAACGCTCAATGATGATAAGGGACTCTGTAGTTGGGCACAGACTGCTGTTTCTGCAGCTGACAGTGAGACATCAGAATGGGGTGGTACCTCCCTGGTGCCAGGGTCAAGGATGTTTCGGACAGTTAGCAGAATATTCTCAAAGGGGAGAATGACCAGTGAGAGGTCATTGTACATTGGTACCAATGACAGAGGAAGGGGAAAAGATGAGGTCCTGATGAGAGAATATAGCAAATTTGCCTGGAATATAAAAAAGTAGGTCCTCAACCATAATATCTGCATTACTTCCGGTGCTACATGCTAGTGAGAGTAGGAATAGCAGGATGGAGGAGATGAATGATTGGCTATGGAGCTGGTGTAGGGCAGAAGGATTCACATCTTTTGATCATTGTAATCTCCTCTGGAGTAGAGTTGACCTGCATAAGAAGGATGGATTGTACCTGAATTGGAAGGTGTCTGATATCCAGGCAGGGAGATTTGCTAGTGTTACTCAGGTGGCATTAATCCAGTGAGGGTAAACCCAAAGAGATAGTGAGAAAAGAGGTATGTCTGAGGCTGGTACAGTTCAGAAGTCAGACAGTCAAGGCAGGCAAGGGCAAGGCACAGAACCAGGTAGAACTGACAAGTTACACTGCATTTACTTCAATGCAAGAGGTCTGACAGGGAAGGCAGATGGGCTCGGTATAGTTTTGAACATGGGACTATGATATCATGAGTATTACAGAAATGTTGCTCAGGGATGAGTAGGACTGGCAGTTTTATTTTCCAGGGTATCGATGCAAGAGGAAGGGTAGGAAGGGGGACATGAGAGGAGGCGGAGTGGCCTTTTTATTTCGAGGTAGCATTACAGTTGTGCTTGAGAGGATAATTCTAGGAGTACGTCCAGTGAAGTTATTTTGGTGGAACTGGGAAAGAAGAAAGGGATGATCACCTTGTTGTTATTATCTGCGTGGATTTCATCTGTTTGCGCTGGTTTCCTCCCACTATCTAAAGATATGCAGGTTGTGTGGATTTTCCAGGCTGAATTGCCCATATTGTTCAGGGATGTGCACGCTAGGTGGATTAGCCGTGGGGAATGCAACATTACAGTGGTAAGGTAGGAGTCTCTGAGGGTCAGTGTGGTTGTGATGAGCTGAATGGCCTACTTCCACGCTGTCAGGGTTCTCTGATAATTCTACTAGTTTTAAAATAGTTACAGAAAATAATAGACCAGATCTAAACAGTGCTCTAAATTGGACAAAGGCGAATTTTGACAGTACATGGTGAGAAATTTCAATATTCCCTTGCTATTCCCAGGCTGGAAAGTGGGAACATAAGAACATAAGAAAGAGGAGCAGGAGTAGGCAACATGGCCCCTCAAGCCTGCTCTGCCATTCAGTAAGATCAGGGCTGATCTTTTCATGGCCTCAGATCCACATTCCTGATCTCTCACCATAACCCGTAATTCCTTTCCTGTTCACAAATCTATCTTTTGACCTAAAGATAGTCAAGTCGATAACCTAAACTGCTGCACTCAGCAGCAAATTCCACAGATTCACAGATTTATCTGAAGAAGTCCATCCTGAACTCAGTCCTAAATCTGATGCCCCCTTATTTTGATGCTCTGCTCCCTAGTTTGACCCACCTCCAGCGGAAATCACCTCCCTGCTTCTATCTTATCTACTCCGTTCATAATGTTATTTTTTTCCTATCCAACCTCCCTTACTTCGAAATTCCAATGAGCATACTACCAGTTTCCTCAATCTCTCCGCATATGCCAACCCTCTGAAATCCTGACTGAAACTAGTGACCCTCCTCTACACTCCCACCAGTGCCAGTACATCCTTCCTGAAGTAAGGAGACCAAACCTGTACACAGTACTCCAGGTGTGGCCTCCCCAGCACCCTGTACAGCTGCAGCATAACCATCCCTCTAGCAATGAAGGACAATATTCCCTTCACTGTCTTATTTACCTGCTGCACCTGCAAACCAATTTCCTGTGATTCATGCACAAGGAAACCCAGCTCCCTCTGTACAGCAGCGTGCTGCAAGTTTTCATCATTTCATCATCAGTTTGCTGTTAGTCTGACCTAAATGGATGACTTCACATTTCCCAACCTTGTCCTTCATCTGCCAGATCCTTACCCACTCACTTAACCTATCTGTATCCCTGTGCAGACTGACAGTGGCCTCTGCAGACATTGCTCTACCACTCATCTTAGTGAAGTCTACCTTTCATGAATCCATGCTGTGTCTGCTCAATGAGATAATTTCTATCCACATAGCTCACTATTTCTTCCTTAAGAGATCGGGCATTTTCCCCACCAAAGAAGTTATGCTAACAGGTCCATTTTAAAATATTTGCATCACATTTGTAGCTTGCCAATCTGACAGAACTGTCCCAGAGTCCAGCAAATTTTAGTGAATTATCACGAGTGCATTTGTATTTACCCTCAGCAAATCTGTTAACGTCCCCTGGGATGCATTCCATCACGGCCAGGCGACCCATCTATCTTTAGGCTGTTATCTTGCCCAGCATTACCTTTTTACTGATAATGATTGCTTCTTTGTCCTCATCTGCCATTGCGTCCATAGGCCTGCGACAACGAGAGTACACAGGCAGTATGTTCCTGTTAAGGCCTTAATAGGTAGTGTAGGGAATGCTGCCTGTCGTGAGAAATTGAGAGTCTCGTCAAGAAAATGAAGGAGGGATATAGCAGGTGCAGACATCTGGGTTTGTGTGAATTCCTGGAGGAGTATAGGGGCAGTCGGAGTCTCCTCGAGGGAAACCAGGAGAGCAAAAACGGGACATGACAGAGCTTTGGGAAATAGGTTCCCAGAGAATCCAGAGATTCCAGAAATACACTAAGGATAAACGAGTAACCAGGCAGAGAATAGGGACCCTCAAAGATCAAGGAAAAGCTCCTGTTTGTCCTTGATAAGTATATACCTGTCAGACAGGGAGGAAGCTGTAGAGTGCGGGAGCTGTGGTTTACAAAGGAAATGGAATCTCTCTTCAAAAGGAAGAAGGCGGCTTATGTTAGGATAAGATGTGCAGGCTCAGTTAGGGCGCTTGAGGGTTAGAAGATAGCCAGCAAAGTCCTAAAGAAAGAGCTCAGAAGTGCCAGGAGGAGACATGAGAAATTATTGGCGGATAGGATCAGGGTAAACCCTAAGGCTTTCTATAGGTATTTAAGGAATAAAAGAATGACGAATAAGATTAGGGCCAATCAATGATAGTAGTGGGAAGTTGTGTGTAGAGTCAGAGGAGATAGGGGAAGCACGAAATGAATATTTTTCAACAGTATTCCCTTTAGAAAACGACAATGTTGTTGAGATTACTGAGATACAGGCTACTAGACTAGGTGGGATTGAGGCTCATAATGAAGAGGTATCAGAAATCCTGCAGAGTGTGAAAATAGATAAAACCCATCCGGCCCAGTGAACTTATCCTAGGATCCTCTGGGAACCCAAGGAGGAGATTGCCGAGCCTTTGGCATTGATCTTTAAATCATCATTGTCTACAAGAATAGTGCCAGAAGACTGGAGGATAGCACATGTGGTTCCCCTGTTCAAGAAGGGGAGTAGAGACAACCCTGGTAATTATAGACCAGTGAGCCTTACTTCAGTTGTTGGTAAAGTGTTAAAGTGTTGGAAAAGGTTATAAGAGATAGGATCGAGAAAAGAATAATTTGATTAGGGATAGTCAGCAAGGTTTTGTGAAGGGTAGGTCGTGCCTCACAAACCTTATTGACTTCTTTGAGAAGGAAACCAAACAGGTAGATGAGAGTAAACTGGTTGATCTGGTGTATGTGGATTTCAGCAAGGCGTTCGATAAGGTTCCCCACAGTCAGACTATTGTACAAAATACGGAAGGATGGGATTGTGGGAGATAAAGCAGTTTGGATCAGTAATTGGCTTGCTGAAAGCAGACAGTGGTGATTGATGGGAAATGTTCATCCTGGAGTCCAGTTACCAGTAGTGTACCGCAAGGGTCGGCGTTGGGTCCACTGCTGTTCGTCATTTTCATAAACGACCTGGATGAGGGCGTAGAAGGGTGGGTTAGTAAATTTGCAGACAACACGAAGGTCGGTGGAGTTGTGGATAGTGACGAAGGATGTTGTATGTTACAGAGAGACTTAGATAAGCTGCAGAAATGGGCTGAGAGGTGGCAAATGGAGTTTAATGTGGACAAGTCTGAGGTGATTCACTTTGGTCAGAGTAACTGGAATGCAAAGTACTGGGCTGATGGTATGATTCTTAGTAGTATCGATGAGCAGAGAGATCTCAGTGTCCAGGTACACAGATCCTTGAAAGTTGCCACAAGGTTTACAGGGTTGTTTAGAAGGCATACAGTGTTTTAGTTTTTATTAATAGGGGGATCGAGTTCTGGAACCATGACGTTATGATACAGCTGTACAAGACTCTGCTGAGGCTGCACTTGGAGTATTGTGTCAGTTCTGTTCCCCACATTATAAGAAGGATGTGGAAGCTTTGAAAGGGTGCAGAGGAGATTTACTAGGATGTTGCCTGGTATGGAGGGAAGGTCTTACGAGGAAAGGCTGAGGGACTTGAGGCTGTTTTCGTTAAGAGAGAAGAAGGTTGATACGTTACTTAATAGAGACATACATAGAAAGCAAGAGCCTCCCGGTATTTGAAGTTATCGGGAGCAAAAGGCTCCTGGCATTTGACGTTTGTGGGGCGCAAGAAACTCATTTTATTTGAAGTTTATAGGCAACAAGAGGCACCGGTATTTGAAGATATAGTGAGCAAGAGGCCCCCGGTATTTGAATCATTCGGGAGAAAGCGGCTCCTGGTATCTGAAGTTTACAGGGAGCACGAGGCACCTGTTATTCGAAGTTATAAAGTGCAAGGTGCTCCTGGTTTTGAACTTTATAGGGAGCAAGAGGCTCCCGGTATTTTAAGTTGTAGGCAGCAAGAAGCTTCTTATTATTGAAGATTACAGGGAGTAATGACTCCCGGTATTTGCCATTTACATGGAGCAAGACAATTCCGATATTTGTAGTGTATCGGGAGCAAGAGGCTCCTGCTATTTGAAGTTTTCAGAATCAAGAGACTCCTGATTTTTGAATTTTATAAGGAGTAAGAGGCTCCAGGTATTTGAACTTTCCTGGGATCAAGAGGCTGCGGGTATCTGACTTGTATAGGAATCAAGAGGCTCCCGGTATTTGAAGTTAATAGAAAGCAAGAGGATCCCTGTATTTTAATTTTATAGGAAGCAAGAGTGTCCTGTTATTTGAAGTTCATTGAGATCAAGAATCTGCTAATAATTGAAGTTTATAGGGAGCAAGAGGATCCCAGTATTTGAAGTTACAGAGAGCAAGAGCCTCCTGGTATTTGAAGTTTAAAGGAAGCGAGAAACTCCTGGTATTTGTGTTTTATGGGGCGCAGGAGGCTCCTGGTATTTAAAATTACAGGGACAAAGAGGCTCCCAGTAGTTGACGTTCATGGGTATCCAAAGGCTGCTGGTATTTGAAGTTTATAGGGAACAAGCGGCTCCTGGTATTTGAAGTTATAGGGTGCAAGAGACTCCTGGTATTTGAAGCTTATAAGGAGCAAGGATCTCCTGCTATTTGATGTTTATAGGGAGCAAGAGGCTCCTGCTAGTTGAATTTGCAGGGAGCAAGAGTCTCCTGGCATTAAAAACTTTATGGAGAAAGCAGCTACTGTTATTTAATGTTTATTGGGAGCCAGAGGCTCCTGCCATTTGAAGATAGAGGGCGCAAAAGGCCCCCGGTCTTTCAAATTTATAGGGAGAAAGAGGCTCCCAGTATTTTAAGTTTTCGGGAGCAAGTGGCTCCTGGTACTTGAATTTATCAAGAGCAAGAGCCTTCTGGAATTAGAGTGTATAGGGAGCAAGTGTTTAGCCGGTATTTGAAATTTGTAGGCAGGAAGAGGCTTCCGATATTTGAAGTTAATTGGGACCAAGTGGCTCCTGGTATTTGAAGTTTCTAGGGAGGAAGAGGACCCCGTTGTTGAAATTTATAGGGAGCAAGAGGCTGCTGCGACTTGAAGTTGCAGTGAGCATGAAGGTCCTTGCATTTGAAGTTATAGGGAGCAAGAGGTTCCAAGAATTTGAGTTTATAGGGGGCAAGTGTCTAGCCGGTATTTGAATTTTGTAGGCAGCAAGAGGCTTCCAGTATTTGAAGCTTATTGGGACCAAGCGGCTCCTGGTATTTGAAGTTTCTAGGGAGCAAGAGGCCCCCGGTAGTTGAAGTTTACAGGGAGCAAGAGGCTTCTGGTATTTGAAGTTTGCGTGAAGCAAGATTCGCGTGGTCTTTGAAGCTTAATTTAGCATGAGGGTTCTGTAGTTGAAGTTTAAAGGGAGCAAGAGGCTCCTGGTATTTGAAGGTTAAATCGACCAAGCGTCTCCCGGTATTTAACGTTATAGCGAGCAAGATTTGAAGTTGATAGAGCACAAGAGGCTCCTGGTATTTGTAGTTTAAAGGAAGCAAGAAGCTCCAGGTATTAAAGTTTATAGGGAGCAAGAAGCTCCTGGTATTTCAAGTGAAATCAGAAGCAGGCTTTGGGTATTTGACGTTTATAGGGAGTAAGAAGCTCCTGGTAGTTGAAGTTCACTAGCATCAAGAGGCTCCTGGTATTTGAAGTTAGAAGGTGCAAAATGCTTCCAGTATTTGTGGTTAGAGTTAGCAAGAGGCCCCCACCAGCTGAATTTTCTAGTGAGCAAGAGGTTCTTGGCATTTGAAGTTACAGGGTGCAAGATGCTCCTTGTATTTGAATTTTTTAGGGAGCAAGAGGCGCCCGGCATTTGAATTCATAGGGAGCATGAGCCTCCTGGTAATTTATGTTTATATGGAACAATTATCTCCCGGTATTTGTTTTTATAGGTTGTATGTGGCTCCCGGCATTTGAAGTTCACAGAGAGGAAGAGTCGTCCGGTATTTGTAGTTGAGCAAGAGGCGCCTGGTATTTGAATGTTATCGGGACAAAGAAGCTCCGGTATTTGAAAGCCATTGGTATCCAGAGGCTCCCGGTATTTGACGTAAAATGGAGCGAGAGGCTCTTGGTATTTGAAGTTGATAGGTCGCAAGAGGCTCCTGGTATTTGAAGTTTATAGGGAGCAAGAGACGACTGTTATTTAAAGTTTGCGTGAAGAAAGTTTCGCGTGGTCTTTGAAGATATAGTTATTATGAGAGTCCTGGTACTTGAAGTTTAAAGCGAGCAAGAGGCTCTTGGTATTTGAAGGTTAAATCAAATAAGCGTCTCCTGGTATTTAACGTTATAGGGAGCAAGAGGCTCCTGGTATTTGTTGTTTATAGGAAGCAAGAGGCTCCCGTATTTGAAGTTTATAGGGAGCAAGAGGCTCCTTGTATTTGAAGTTGCAGGGAGCAAAGGCTTCTGATACTGGAAGTTATAGGGAGCGAGAGTCTCCTTCTATTTGATGTTTATCGGGAGCAAGAGGCTCCTGGCATTAAAGGATTTGTGGAGAAAGCAGCTACTGTTATTTGATGTTTATTGGGAGCCAGAGGCTCCTGGCATTTGAAGTTATCAGAGCAAGAGCCTCTTGTAATTTGTGTTTATAGGGAGCAAGTGTCTAGCCAGTATTTGAAATTTCCAGGCAGCAAGAGGCTTCCGGTATTTGAAGTTTATTGGGACCAATGGGCTCCAGCTATTTGAAGTTTCTAGGGAGTGAGAGGCCACCGGTATTTGAAATTTATAGGGAGCAAGAGGCACCTGGTATTTGAAGACGCAGTGAGCAAGAGGCTCCTGGTGTTTGAAGTTATAGGGAGCAAGAGTCTCCTGGTATTTTTAATTATATGGAGCAAGAGGCCGCTGGTATTTCAAGCTTTCGGGAGAAAGCAGCTAATGTTATTTGAAGTTTATAGGGAGCAAGAGGCTCCCGGTACTTGACGTTTATAGGTTGCAAGAGGATCCGGTACTCGTAGTTGAGCAAGAGGCGCCTCGTATTTGAAAGTTCTTGGGACAAAGACCTCCCGGTATTTGAGGGTCATCGGTATCCAGAGGCTCCCGGTATTTAACGTTATCGGGACAAAGAGGCTCTTGGTATTTGAAGTTGATAGGGCGCAAGAGGCTCCTGGTATTTGTAGTTTTATAGGTAACAGAAGGCTTCTGGTGGTTGAAGTTTACAAGAAGCAAGAAGCTCCGGTTATTTCAAGATTATAGGTTGCTAAAGACCTCTGGTCTATGAAGTTTATAGACAGCAGGAGGCCCCCGGTATTTGAATTTATAGGGAGAAAGAGTCTCCTTGTATTCGAAGTTTATAGTAAGCAATAGGCTTCTGGTATTTGAAGTTTAAAGGATGCAAGAGGCTTCTGGTACTTCAAATATATAGGGAGCAAGAGGCTCCCGGTATTTGAAGTTTAAACCAGCAGGAGGCTCCTGGTATTTGAAGTGTACAGGGAGCAAGAGGTTCCCGGTATTTGAAGTTTTTAGGGAGCTAGAGGCTCTTGGTATTTAAAGATTTTTGGGGGCAAGAGGCTCCGGGTATTTGAAGTTTATAGGGAGAAAGAGGCTCTCTGTATTTAAGTTTATAGGTAGCAAGAGGGTTATGGGATATGATGTTTATAGGCAGCAGGAGGCCACCATTACTTGAAGTTATAGGGAGCAAGAGGCTGCTGGTATTTGATGTTTACTAGGATCAAAAGACTGCTGGTATTTGCCTTTTATAGGAATCAAGAGACTCCTAGTATTTGAATTTAAAGAGAACAAGAAGCTACTGCTATTTGAAGTTTATAGTGAGCAGGAGGACCCTGGCTTTTGAACTTATATGGAGCAAGACGCTCCTGTTGTTTGAAGTTTGTAGGGAGCAAGGGGCTCCTGGTATTTGAAGTTTATGGGTAGTGTGTGGGTCCCCAATATCTGAAGATGAAGGGAGCAAGAGGCTCCTAGTATTTGATGTGTGTAGGGAACAAGTGGCTCCCGGTATTTGAGGTTATAGGTAGCAAGAGGCCCCCGGCAGTTGCACCTTCTAGGGAGCAAGAGTCTCCTGGTGTTTGAAGTTACAGGGTGCAAGATGCAAGAGAGTCCCGCTATTATAAGTTTACAGGGAACAACAGACGCTCCTGGTGTTTGATGTGTACAGGGAATAAGTGGCTCCCGGTATTTGAGGTCATAGACAGCAAGAGGGCCCGGAATTGAAGTTTACACGGAGCAAGATGTCCCTGATATTTGAAGTTTGTAGGGATCAAGAAGGTCCTGGTATTTGAAGTTTATAGGGAGCAAGAGGCTCTCAGTATTTGAATTTCGTAGACAGCAAAAGATCCCGGTATTTGAAGTTATTGGGAGCAAGAGCCTTCTACTATTTGAGTTGAAAGGGAGCAAGAGGCTAGCCGGTGTTTGAATTTCATTGGGAGCAAGAGGCTTCCGGTATTTGAAGTTTATTGGAACCAAGCGGTTCTTGGTATTTGGAGTTTCTAGAGAGCATGACATCCCCAGTAGTTGAAGCTAACAGAAACCAAAGAGGCTTCTAGTATTTGAAGTTTGTGTGAAGCAAGATAGAGTGGTCTTTGAAGTTATAGCAAGCATGAAGGGCCTGGTATTTGACGTTTCAAGGGACGAAGAGCCTCTTGGTGTTTGGAGTTTTATACAAAGCAAGAGGCTCCCGGTAGTTGCAGTTTACAGGAAACAAGAGGCTCCAACTATATGAAGTTTATGGGGAGCAAGAGACCCCCGGTATTTGACGTTTACAGGGAGCAACAGGCTCCTGGAATCAAGTTTTCGGGAGCAAGAGGTTCCTGGTATTTGAAGTTATAGGGAGCAAGAGCCTTCTGGTACTTGAGATTATAGGGAACAAAAGGTTAGCCGGCGTTTGAATTTTATAGGGAGCAAGAGGTTTCCGGTATTTGAAGTTTATTGGGATCAAGGGGCTCCTGGTATTTGAAGATTTTAGGGAGCAAGAGGTCCCCGGTAGGTGAAGTTTACAGAGCGCAAGAGGCTTCTGGTATTTGAAGTTTGTGTGATGCAAGATTTGCGTGGTCTTTGAAGTTTTAGTTATGATGAGGGCACCGGTATTTGAAGTTTAGAGGGAGCAAGAGGGTCTTGGTATTTAACGTTATAAGGAGCAAGAGGCTTTTGGCATTTTAAGTTGATATGGTGCAAGAGGCTCCTGGTTTTTGTAGTTTATAGAAAGCAAGAGGCTTATGGAACTTCAAGTTTACAAGAAGCAAGAGGGTCCCGGTACTTCATGTTTTTAGGGAGCAAGAGACTCCTGGTATTTGAAGATACAGCGAGCAAGAGTGTACTGGTACTTGAAGTTACAGGGAGCAAGGGGATCCTAGAACTTGATTTTTCAAGGAAGCGAGAAGCTCCGGGAATTTCAAGTTTATAGGAAGCAAGAGGGTTGTGGTATATGAAGTTTATTGGCAGCAGCAGGCCCGCGGTATTTGAAATTATAGGGAGCAAGAGGCCCCCGGTATTTGAAGTTATAGGGGGCAAGAGACTTCCGATATTTGAAGTTACAGGGAGGAAGAGGCTTCTGGTATTTGAAATTTAGACGGATCAAGAGGCCACCGGTATTTGAAGTTATAGGGAGAAAGAGGCTGCTGGTATGAGCAGTTTGTACGGAGCAAGAGGCTCCACGTATTTGAAGTTCATAGGGTACAAGAGACTCCTGGCATTTGACGTTTATAGGGAGCAAGAGGCTCCTTGTATTTGACGTTAATAGGCAACAATAGGCACCGGTATTTGAATTTCCAGGGAGCAAGAGTCCCTCGGTATTTGTATCATTAGGGAGAAAGCAGATCCTGGTATTTGAAGTTTACAGTGAGCACGAGGCACCTGTTATTCGAGGTTATGAAGTACAAGTGGCTCCTGGTATTTTACCTTTATAGGGAGCAAGCGGGTCCCAGAATTTCAAGTTGTAGGGAGCAAGAGGCTTCTTGTATTTGAAGATTACATGGAGCAAAGGCTTCCGGTATTTGAAGTTTAGAGTGAGGAAGAGGCACCTGGGGTATTTGAAGGTTATCGGGACCAAGAGGCTCCGGGTATTTGAAGTTCATTGGCATCCAAAAGCTGCTGGTATTTGGAGTTTATAGGGAGCAAGAGGCTTCTGGCATTTGAAGTTTATAGGGAGCAAGAGGCTCCTGCTATTTCAGGTTTATTGAAAGTAATAGGCTCCCGCTATTTGAAGTTTATAGGGAGCAAGAAGCTCCCTGTAATAGAAGTTACAGTGAGCAAGAGCCTCCCCGTCATTGAGGAGATTGAGCTCCTCTCATGGCTGTATGTAGGTAGGAAGCACGAGGGAGAAAGGATAGATTCTGGCGGGACACCAAGTACAAGGAATCCAGAAAGGAAAGTGAGAGTGGAGATTGAGCAGGATTTTCCAACGACAGTGAGGTCAAATATTAGTTTTTCACAGAATGGGTGAGAAGGACATAACCAGGAAAGACAGACCGACAGAACAAGGAACAACATCGTGAATCAGCAAGGGAGAGTAATGAGGAGGAGGAGGAAACACAGAGTTGGAATATCTGAAGGGTCAAGATAAGCTCTGAGAAAAAAGTGACAACAGAATAGAGACAGACATAATTTTAAGACAAAAACCAGGAGCACCAGGTGAGGCAATTTGGCTCGGTGGGCGAGTGGAAGGGAGGGAAGCAGCAGAGGCAGATTAGATTATCTCAATGTTAGTAACAGAGAAACTCCATGTGCTCCAAGGTCTTGTTGTTGGAGGGGAGGATGGAAGAGACAGGATGATGGACAGTGTTTCACAAAGAAATAAAACCTGTATTTAACTTTTCATCCAGAATTATAAAACGTACAACTGAAGCCCTGGGAGTACTCAGTATTAAGTCCGGACACCAGGAGTCTCATGGCTCCTGATAATTACCACGTATCATCCTCTCTCGGCTGATGAATCAGTTCTCTGTGTTAAATGGGATAGACTTCGAACAGATGTAGGAACTCAAGCTGGGTATCAATGAGGCAGTGTGGGACATCAACACCAGTAGAATTGTACTTCAGCACAATCTGTAGTCTCATGGGTTTTTCCGTCCCGCATTCACTCATCACAATGGACAGGAAAGGAGGACATGCCATGAGCAGATACAGGCAGATCCAAAGATGAGAAATAACCTAGTTAATCTACCAAACAGGGCTACCTGATTATCAAACAGCATGAGCTGTATGTGATAGAGCGAAGTGATTCTACAACGAATGGATCACATCTGAGCTCTGTCGTTTTGCCACACACAGTCGTGAACGGTGATGGACAATTAAACAACTTACTGGAGGAAGCATTACAGATATCCCCACCCTTACTGATGGAAGGGCCTCACATACCCATGCACCAGATGAGACAACAGCATTTGCAGCAATCTGCAGCCAGAAGTGCAAAGTGGGATGTTCATCTCAGCCTTTTCCAGTGTTTCCTCACATCGCAGATGTGATTTTTAAACCAGTTCGAATAACATCAAGAAATGGTTAAATAGTGCAAAGGCTATGGGCCCTGATATCATTCACGCAATAATACCAATGGCCTGTGCTCCAGATCTTGCCACCCACCAAGCCAAGTACTGCTCCAGTACTGGCATCGATGAACAATGTGGATCATTGCCCAGGGATGTTCAACACAAAATCACAGGGCAATCCAACCCAGACAATTTAACTCCTTCAGTCCACACTCAATCAGCAGTAAGTTAATGGACGCTATCATGAAAAGGGCTATCAAGCTGCAGCTGTTCAGCAACAAACAGGTGAGAGACACTCATTTTAGGTTCCACCAGGCCTAGTCAGCTCCCGATTGCGTTACCACCTTGACTCACAACCTGACAACCAGCTGAATCCCAGAGGTAAGGTGAGGGTGGCAGCCCAGTTCCCCTCCAAAACCACTATTTCTCGCTGCTTCCACCCTTGTCTCAGCTCATATACTGAAACTCTCATCCATGCTTGTGCTATCTCCAGACGAGTTTATCCAAACACACTCCTGGCCAGCCTTCCACATTCAACCTCACTAATCTGAAGAAAAATCTAAAACTCTGCAGTCCACGCATTTAGTTCTACCAAAACATATTCAACCATCAAAGGTCTCCCATTTATCAACAATTTAAAACTATCTCCCTTGATTTATTTACTGGCTATGATCATCCAGAGCTCCCTGCACCACACACCATTTGACACCTCGACAAACCAATTTGTTCGAGTCTCCCAACGATGTGTGAACTCATTACTTCACCTGTGTGGCTATACCTACAGCTGTCAAAGCAAAAAGGTCTGAAATTCACAGCCAAAACCTCACTAGTCTGTTTTCCTCCTTTAAGGCAGTCCTGAAAAACTGCTGATTTGGCAATGCTTTTGTCCAACTTACCTAATATCTCCATGTCTGCCCTTATGGCTCAAATTCTTAATAATATTTTTGTGAAATTGTAAGCATACTAATAAAAATATAAAAACTGTTGTTGATTGGGACATTAGTTTCAAATCTTCACTGTCGTTAAGTGAATGATCTGCAATGCCTCTTACCCAACTGCATTGTGGGAGAACCTTCAACATACATACTGCAGCAGTACCAGAAAGTCAAGCATCACCCTCTCCGCAGGTAACAGGACTTTGACATTAATCACTGGTATCTGTGTAAGGAGAAACACAGTTGATGCTTCAGGGAGTGCAATATGGATTACAGGGAATGAAAATATTGCAGAATTTGACAGTCAGAAATGGAAGAAAATATGCTTGCTTATTGGACTAAAAAATAATTCTTTACTGTCAAAGCTATTCTGGAAATAAGTAATCTGATAATAGAGCTGTTAAAGTACAGAATTGAGATGGCCCATGGATTCCTCTGTTCACTCAGACCAGTAAAGCCTCTCTCTTGGTTCATGCTGGATGTCGTACTCTTTGAAGTCTGGAATAAAAGCCACTTACAGACAGTTTAATTAATTTTAGTCATCCCCTTTATTCACTAATAGCATCACTATTACAACACAACACTGATACCTCCAAGCTAAACTATCTCGATTCTAATAACCTAGGAGAGTAGGGTAACAGGTCTTCAATTACACCAGCAGATTTATCCGATGTACTGATACGACGTGGCTTCCTTCTTACAAAAATTTACAAAATCATTGCATGTTCTTAATTAGATAGATAACAGAAAAATACAATAATTCGCAGGGAAGAAAAGTTAGTTGACAGGCCTGTGTGCACATGACTGCTGACTCCCACTGGCCTTGAGCTATTCATCAAGTAGGAAAAACAAATCCGGCCGAGTTTGGCTTCTGCTGGCGAGATAAGTTCCTATAAAGTAGTACCAGTCTAAATTAAGTGGGCGATGCACGTTGCACAGCTCGCATATCTGATATCATAGCTTTATGAAATGGCTTCGTGGCAAGGAGAGCAAACGCTTGTCCATAAAATGGCTTCCCGACAGATTGTGCCAGAACCTCTTTAATTTTAGGTTTAGAATAACTTTAAGCTCGGAGCAGATTCCTTTTTTTTAACTTAAACACAGAATCATCTGCACCTAAGGCTAAAATGTTACTGCAAGGTTATATTTAAAACGATTAATTAGGCTTGAAGTAAACGTGCCTTCTTTTCAAGTTTGTGATTCAAACTCAAACAAGCCATAAGATCTTATTGGTTAGAATTGGCAGCGCTGTAACTTAAAGCAAGTAAAAACTTTATCAATATGCCCTTTTACTAAGTTTGCATTTCATAATGGCAATTCAAGCTCATCAAAAAGTCTCACAATGCAATGGAATAAAAACCAAAACAGATAAGCACTAAGAGTTAATTTTCTACTGGATTCAACAGCCTCAGCACTAAAATGGCCTCTCTCTCTCTGTCTGTCTCCCTCTCGTGTCCTATTGAACTTTCAAGTCAGCGAAGTTTATTCTCTCTCTGTGTCTGCCCCTCTGGCAAGGGGTAACAACAATCCATTATAGTGAACAAGATCCAACCATTAATTACAAAGCTTTCGATAGTACCTGTGAATGTTATCACTTGGTCTCCTCTTCGCACAGATTCACCGATGCTACGCTAAATGTTCGTAATTGCCTTCCAGCATTATGTTATCACGTTCTGAGCCCAGATGTCCTTATCTCCTGCATTCCGTGAGATTCCCCCGTTTTTCTGAGACATCCTGACTGTCTATTTTCTAGTGCAGTAAACGTGTTCTATAATTCAGTATTATATTTTAGTCTAAATGTTTAAAGACAAGTTCTCAGGCTATCGACTTTATCAGTGCAGCAGGGGCTGGGCGCAAGTGAATAATTCATTTACAAAATGGTCTGTAAAAGTAATCATAAGACATTAAACAGGTCAAAAATACACCCATTGTTCGAGACTGAGGAAGCTTGCTCTTAACAAAGTTATTGTTAGGGAGCCCAGAGGTGAACCAGAGCAATATTAGCTTTTTAAATTCCATAGTGATATAGATGCATAGCACCAAAACAGATCCTTCCGTCCAACTCATCCATGCCAACCAGATATCCTAACTTAATCGATTTCCATTTGCCAGCACTTGCCCCATATCCCTGTAAACGCTTCCTCTTCATATATCTGTTTAGATGCCTGTTATATGTTTTAATTGTACCAGCCTCCACCACTTCCTCTGGCAGCTTATTCCACTCAATGCATGAAAGAGTTGCCCTTATGGTCCCTTTGATTATTTCCATTTTCACCCTAAATCAATGCCCTCCACTTCTGGACACCACCACCCCACAAATGCACCTTATCCATTTACCCTATCCATGCCCCTCATGAATTTAAAAATCTCTGTAACATCACCGCTCAGCCTTTGGCACTCAAGGGAAAACAGCCCCCGCCTTTTATGTCTCTCCCTGTAGCTCAATTCCTCCAACCCTGGCAACGTCCTTGTAAATCTTTTCTGAAATCTTTCAAGGTTCACAGCAACCTTCTGAAAGGAGGGAAGCCAGAATTGCACATAATAATCCAAAAGTGGCCGAACCAACGTCCTTTATAGCAGGAACATGAATTTCCAACTCTACATTCAATGCTCTGAACAATAACGGAAAACATACTGAACACCTTCTTCACTATCCTATCTACCTGCGACTGGACTTGCAAAGAGCTGTGAACCTGCACTCCAAGGTCTCTTTTTTCTGCAACTCTCCAGGACCTTATCATTAAGTGTATAAATACTTTCCAAAATGCAGCACGTCACATTTATCGAAATTAAACCACATCTGATCAATATCCCATTGTACATTGAGGTAACCTTCTTTGCTGTCCACAATACCTACAATTTTAGATCAACTGCAAACTCATTAACTATACCTCCGATGGTGGCATCCAAATCATGTAAAATGAATGACGAAACAAATGCTTAACAAAGCATCCATTTGACTGGTTCTGTGTAAAGCCTGCCCTATCACTCTCTACCTGGGAAGGCTGTCCATACGTCTGGGCTGAACCTTGCCCCCTTCAAAGGTAGCGGCCGCGCATGTGTCCAGTGATGCGTTGCCGCAAATAAAGAAAATGGCACTCACTCAGGCCTGCAGCCACGCTGAGGCGATTCCCTGTTTATTGCAAACAGGGTACTGGGACGTTCAAATTTGTGTTTTCCGACATGCGCAATATGTTTTTAAAATTTCTCTGCTCAGAGCAACACAGTTTTTATCCCGTTTCCTGCTGTTTATTTCTTCCTTACCATACCTTTTCGCTTCATATATTCCTGAGCATTCATGAGAGCGAATCTGTCCTTTAAATGATCCGGCGCTGACATCAATCATCTGGGGCAATTGTTGGCTGGAGCGTGTGCAGTGATTCCTGCATTTGCTGATATTCATTGTTACAACAGTAAGGGGCAAAATTTATCTACTCATTATAGGTCAACCTGTTCATCTTCGAAGCAGCTAAGTGAATCTCCAATGCCGGTTTATCCTTTCTTAAATATGGGAGCTATAATTGTACATAGTACTCCAAGAGAGGCCTCAGCAACAGCCAGTGTGGGTAACCAATCCTCAGTCTATTCAAATACATTACCCCCCGATACAGTGAGGTCCTATCTTATGCAACTAACATTTATATAGCACCTTTTCAAATGCATTTCTGAAATCCATATACAGTACACCTTTGGATTTCTATTTATCAGCCCTACTTGTTATCTCCTCAGCGAATTATCGCAAATTTGTCAAATATGGCTTCCCTTGCACAAAGCCAGTATACCATGTTCATGATAAGCTTTTTTAAAATATTATTTCCTCATTTAATAATCGACTCTGCCGTTTTACCAAAACAGATACTAAACAAACTAGACTGTAATTTCCTAATTTCTCTCTCCCTTCCCTTCTTGAACAGATGCATCAATCCACTGGATATCCTTGTATCCCCTGATTCTGGAATATTTCAATTGATGCCTCCAATATCTCTTCAGCCAGTTACCTAAAAATGTTTGATTCATTCCATGAGGTCCTGTCTGCCTTTGGTCCTATCAGTTTGTCATTACTTTTTCCCTTGTGATAAAGACTGTTATATCAGTTTTCCTCCCATGATTACATTGCTTATTTGCCATCTTTGGAATGATAACGGTATCCTCTTCCACGAAGACCAATGCAACATATCGGTTTAAATTATCTACTGTTTCCCAGGACCGATTATCAATTTCTGAGTCAGAACTTTCAAGGGTTCGATGCTCACTTTAGCTATTCATTTTTATATACCAACATAAACTTTTGCTGTCCATGTTCTGTTTCTTGTCAATTTATTTTCATGATCAATTCCCCTCCTTTGAAGTCATCGCTGCTGTGTCAATCGTTTCCTGTGGCTACTGTCCTTTACTGCATTTGGTATCTGCGAGTGGTTCACCTTTTATCTTAGAGTACACCTTCTCACCTCAAGTAACATTTTGCTAAGCGTTACGAAAAAAATCATATCACAGTGACTGAGCATGTGATTTTTTAAACACTGGATGCTTCGATGTTCACATTAATTTTTCCTTTTTCAAAGAAGAGCTGAGATCATCTGGAAATGACGTGGCAGCTGTTTCAATATTATTTTCCAAAAAATAATTTTAATAGTTTCAAAAAGAAGTTATTTGCCTTACTGTGAGAGCAGGGGTCTTGCAAAATAGCTATATCGATCAGGTGGCAGAGTTGTGATCGGTTGAATAGGGGCCTCTGATTTTGAAAGCAAAATGTGATCAAAGTTGTCATCTAATCTTTGCTGTCCTCATTCTTTCTGATTGAGTTGATGTCAACTTCACAGGTTGCAGCAGTCCCTGTGCCAGTGACCGTGCTGTTGGACCAACAGAGGCAGCAGCATTCAGCTTCATGAAACAATTGCGAACCAGCGCTGAAGTTGACAGGTAAGATTTTTTCACTGCCCCAATCTGATCAGTAATATTAAACTCCATGGCTTAATAAACTGAGGTTAGTCGCTTGTTGCACAGTGTTGCATGGTTTTGCAGTCATCTATGATCAGGAAAGGCTGGTTGAATGCACTCAATCGTTTCAGAAAAAAGGGGGCGGCTCAGCGGTGAGCACTGCTGCTGCACCACACAAGGGTCCCAGGTTCAATTCCAGGCTTGGGCAACTTTCTGTGTGGGGATCGCACCTTCTTCTGCGTGGGTTTCCTGTAGGCTCTGGTTTCCTCCCACAATCCAAGGATGCGCAGGTTAGTTGAATTAGTCATGCTAAATTGCCTTCAGCATGCTCCGGTGCATTAACCAGCCGTAATTGTTGAGGAATTGGTTTGGTTGAGATATTGTTCGGAGGATTGGTGTGGATTTGTTGGATTGAAGGGTTTGTAGTGAAGCTATTCAACATATTGGAGTTTTGCTTTTAGAAAGACTTACTCTAGGGAAGATTTGTTTTAGAGAATATTCCAGTAAAAGCTTTGGAAGGCTTATGTCCACCCAAGTGTGAGGTAGTACACTGTTAACAAAGGAGTAAAGAGACAACTTTCTCTTTGGAAATATATACTTAAATAGGGCAGCGGGATCTGGAGATAGAAATGAACCACTTGTAAATGGCACTGGTTCATAAGGTTATAAAGAAAAGTAGAGCATGTGTTTATTGCTGGGACTATAGCATGGAAATGGGTTAGATATGCGGAGATCTATGGACAGATCACCCTTGGAGAACTGCAAACCGTTCTGATCTTCACACTGAAATATTCATGCAGAGGTGATCGGGAATAGATTACGAAAATTTACTGGAATTTTATCAAAGCTGAATTTGAATCCATCAAGCAAGATTGTACAGACTTGTCCGGTTGAAAAAGTGTGACATGGTCGAGTCCATTAAAGACATAGAAAAGATCTTTCTGCTTGTGAATGACAGAACCCACGGAATTTGTGGATATAATTGTAGTCACTATTGAATCCAACAGGGAATTTGCAGAGGGGACGGGTCAACTAATGTAGAACTTACCTCATTAGTAACAATTGAAGCAAATAACAAATGAATTCAAGGAGGAGCTTGGAATGCAGGAGATCGAAGAAAACTATGCTGGACAGATTCAGAAGGAGACGCGTGCAAAACAAACATACAAGGAACCTGTTATTGAGTTCTGAAACGATGCATCTGTGTTGATTCTTGCCACTTCTATAGCGACAGTGGCGGCAGCAGTAAACAAGACAGCCCATCCTTAACATTCTCAGAGAAAAGCAGAAACTCCCACCATGCTAAGAGAACTAGCTCCACTGAAGTGGTGGTGCAAACAGCAACCGACGACTCGAACCGCAGTGACAGTGTGCATTCATAACCTGGTGAGAAAGGTGAATTCTTTAACCAAAAGTGATGTTTTGTCCTTTCACTGATCTCATGAATTAAATGGGGAAACGTGTCTCTTCAGTTCGATGATTCGAATCAATCAAATCTGTTTCCATGTTAGCACTCCTTCCCTTCGCAAATAATATGTGGTTCAAATAGTCACATGTCTTGCACTGATTTATTTCAAGAATCCTTTATTCAGTCGTTTCTTTAAGCTATTCAGTCAAACTTCCTTGTGTTTCCCGTGGATCTATGGTTGTGCATAAGGAAAGTTAAACAATGTGTGAATCAATATAACAGTTGCGTTGAATCAATAATTCTAAGCCAACTCTGCACCTTGAGCAGTTAATTAATCCAAGGATTCTATCTCACCCCTTAACTTCAAGATCAAGTTCTGAATTCTTCAGTGAGCAATCGAAAATAACAAAGAACAATGTAAATCATTTATTGTCTCTCCAGACTCTGCTTCCGCTGCCACTGAGTACTCCCTAAAGTTCGACGACTCAGTGACTGAAGATGAGATTGAAGATAAATCTTTCCATTCTCTTCTGCCATCAGACAGCCATCACCGCTTTAATATGGGGAAGAAACGCAGCTCGCAGGATGATTCGGATAAGGACATAGTGTTTGATCAATTGGCTTTAATAGCTGGCACCAAAGGATTATTTCTATACAATAATTCTCTCTCTCTCTCTCACTCACTGCCTCTATCAGACACTCTCTCTCCTTCTCCCTCTTGCACTCTCGCCCTATCTCTCTCTCTCTTCCTCTCTCACACACCCTATCTCTCGCCCTCTCTCTCCCCGCACTCAACCATGATCTTATTGTATGGTGGAGAAGGCTCCAGGAGCCAGATGGCCAACTCCTGCTTCTAGTTGCTAAGTTCTTAGCTACAGACTGGAATCTAATCGATGGATTCAGGATGGTTTTTATACCGGTTAATTCTCTCTCTCGCTCTTTCTCTCTCTCTCTCGCCCTCTCTCTCTATCCCTCACTCAGCCATGATCTTATTGCATGGAGGAGCAGGCTGCAGGAGCCAGATGGCCTACTCATGCTCCTAGCTCCTGGATTGGAATCTAACTAAAGAATTCAGGATGGTTGAAATATAGCGCAGGACCCCCCCCCTCTCTCTCTCCCTCTCTTGCCCTCTCTCTCTCTCTCGCCCTCTCTCTTGCCTTCTCTATCTCCCTCACCCTCTCTCTCTTTCACTCTCTCTGTCTCGCTCTATGCCTCCCATACTCTCCCCCCCCCCCGTCTCTCACGCCCTCTCACACTCCCCATCTCCCTCTCGCTTGTCTCTTTCACCTGGTAACTGTCTCTCCCTCTTACTCCTTGTCCCTTCTCTCGACACCTTCTCGCTCGCTCTCTCTCTCTCTCTCTCTCACTCTCTCTCTCGCCCTCTCTCTCTCCCTGACTCAGCCATGATCTTATTGCATAGGGGAGCAGGCTCCAGGACCCAAATGGCCTACTTCTGCTCCTTGTTCCTTTGATCCCGTTACAGACTCGAAAATATCCATTGGATTCAGGACGGTTTATGTGTAGGGTCATTCTCTCACTCTCTTGTCCCCTTTCTCTTTCTCTCCCTCTCTCTTTCTTTCTCTCGCCCTCTCTCTCACACGCACTCTCCCTTTTTTAGATCTCTCAGGGCCTACTCTCTCTCTCTCTCACCCTCTCTCTCGCTCCCACTCTCTTGCAACCTTGTAGTATCTCTGGTGTGTACTCCCTCCCTCTCTCTCCTACACCCTTGCTCTCTCTCTCCCTCGCCCTCTCTCACTTTCTCGCCACCTCTGTCTCTTGATTTCCCCTCTCTCGTTCATTTGCCCTCTTTCTCACATTTGCCTCTGCTCTCTGTCTCTCTCTCACCCTATCACTGTCTCTCTCTTTCACTCGATCCTCTCTCCCTCTCGATTGCTTCTGCTATCCCTCTTGCCACCCTCTCTCTATCTCACTCGCGCCCCACTGTCTCTCTCTCTCCCTCGCCTCCTTTTTCTCTCTTACACTCGCTTTCTCTCTCCCTTCTTTCACTCTCTCACGCCCCATCTCATTCCCTCACTCTGTCTCGTTAGTCCCCCCTCCCACCCGGTCATTCTCCCTCTCAATTACTCCTTCTCTCTGTCACTCGGCCCCTGGTCTCTCGATCTCTCTTTCTCACTCTCTGTCGCTCTCTCTCCCTCTCACTCTCACACTCTCTGTCTTGCACCGTCTCTTGACCTCTTGCTCTCTTGCACCCAATTTCTTGCTCTCTCTCGCTCCGTCTCTACCACCCAGCCTCGCTCTTGCCTTCTTCACTCTCTCTCCCACTCTCCCTCCGTCTCTCTCTCACCCTCCCTCTCACACAGTCTCTCCCACCAGCGTGCTCTCTTGCCTAGCCCTCTGTCTCTCCATCTCAGCCCCACTCTCTAGCTCACCACCACACTCTCTCTTTCTCTCTCTCTCTCTCTCTCTCTCTCTCTCTCTCTCTCTCTCTCTCACACCCTCTCTCTGCCGTTCTTGGTCTCATTCTCCCTCTCGGTTTCTAGCCCACAGTCCCAATCTATCTCGTTCTCGCATTCTCTCTCTCTAATCTCTCACTCTCTCTCGCACCGTCTCTCCCATCCTCTATCACTCGCCCCTCTCCCACACTCTCAGACCCGACTCTGCCACTTGCCCCACCTCTCACTCTCTTGTCCCATTTCTGTCTCTACCCTGTCGTCCCCTCTATATCTCGAGCTCTCTCTCTGTCACTTCCTCTCTCTCTCACCCGCTTTCTCACACACCATCTCTCTCACCCACTCTCTCCCTTGCCTTCCTCAATCTCTCTCTCTCAGTCTCTCAGACCCATGCACACACTTGCCTCCCCCTCTCTCTCACTCTCAATCCCCTCTCTGTAACTCGCCCCACCTCTCACTCTTGTGCTCCATTTCCGTGTCTACCCCTGTTGCCCCCACTGTCTCTCTCACCCTCTCGCTCCCTCTCTCTCTCGTCCATTATCTCTTACATCTTTGCTATCTCTCTCCTCTCAATTTTTCCTTACCCCTCTCTTTTAATTGCCCCCTCTCCATCGCTCGAACCTCTCTCGGACTTGCCGACTTTCTCTGTCTCTCTCTCTTTCGCATACACCCTTTCTCTCCATCAGTCTCTCTCCCCTCTCTCACTCTCAAACTCTCTCTTTCTCTCTCTTTCACTCGACCCACTCTCTCTCGTTTGCCTCATTTTTCTCTTTCTCTCAGGTTCACCCCCTCTCTCGCTCCTTTACCTCTGCTCTACCTCTTGCTACCCCGTTCTCTTGCACCCCACTGCCTCTCTCTCTCCCTCACCTCATCTCTCTCCCTGTCTCTTGCACTCTCCGTCTCTGTCTCTGTCTCTCTCTCTCTCACTTGCCAGCTCTCTGCCGTTCTTGATCTTGGTCTCGCTCTCGCTCACTCCTCCACTCTCCTGCTCTATCTCGCTCTCGCCGTCGATCTCTCGCTCTCACACCATCTCTCCCAACCTCTCTCTCTCTCTCTCTCGCACCATCTCTCGCACCCTCTCTTTCTCGTGCCTCCCTCATTCTCTTTCTTGCTTCCGTTTCTCTCACTCTCGCTCTATTTCTCTCTTTTGCACCATCTCTCGCACCTCTCTCTCTTGCCTCCCCCATTTCCTCTCGCTCTCTTCTCTCTCTGAATGTCCCTCGTTCTCTCACTCCCTCTCTCGAACTTCCCTCTTTCATTTTCTTTCTCACTCCGGTCTCCTGTACCCTTTCTCTCCCTTTCTCACTCTCCCCTTCTGACTCTCTCTCCCTCACTAGATTCCCCAACACTCACTTGCTTGCCTCCTCTCTGTCTCTGTCTCTGTCTCTCTCTTGCCTTCCTTCTCTCTCTCGGAACCTTTCTCCCCCTCCTTCTCTCCCTCGCCCCCGTCTCCCTCTTTCTCTCTTTCTTGCCCCTCTCTCGCTCTTTTGCTCGACCCTTCTAACTCTCTGTTGCTTGCCAACTCTCTCTCTGCCCCTCTCTCTCTTTCTCCCTCGTGCCTTGTTCTCTCTCTTTCTCTCTTGCCTACTCTCTCTCCCTCACTTTCTGTTGGACACGCTCACTCGCTCGCTCTGTCTCACTTTCTCCCGGTCTCTCTTTTCCTCTCTCACTCTCGCTCTTACTCTCGCTCTCCCTCTCTCTCCCTTTCTCTCTCCCTGTCTCACACCCCTCTCTCTTACACCTCTCTCCCTCTCTCAGTTTCTCGCCCCTCTCTCTCGCTCACTACCTCCCTCTGTCTCTATATCACTCGACATCCTTCTTCTCTCTTGCTCGCGTCCTCTCTCACACACACTTGTTTACCATCTCTCTCTGTCTCTCTCTCGCACACTTTCTCTCCATCTTGCGCTCCCCCTCTCTCTAGCGTCTGCCTCTTTCTCGCTCAACCCCTCTCTCTCACTTCCCTCATCTCTCTTTGTCTTGTTGCCCACTCTCTTGTCAGCTCTCACTCTGTCTCACCCCTCTTCTCCCCCTCACTCTCTTTCTCTGCATCGCTCGCGCTCCCGCCAACTCTGCCTCTCTCAACCCTCTCTTTCGCCCCTCTCTCTCTACCTCTCGTGCCCCCCTCACATTCCCTGTATCTCTCTCTTGCACCCTCTCACACTCCCTCTCACGCCCTCTTTGTCACTCTCTCTGCTGCTCTCTCGCTTACTCTCTCTCTGAACCGCACCCCCCTCTCCACACCTTTCTCTCTTTCTCGCCCCATCTCTTGGCCCCTCTCTGTCTCTCACGTCCACGCTTTTGCCACTATCTTTCTCTCTCTCATCCTGCCTTTCTCCTCACCTCTCTTGTGCCCCCCCTCTCTGTCTCGCCCTCTCTCTCTGTGTCACCCTCTATCTCTCTCTTTCTCTCTGCTGGACACCTTTTGTCTTGCTCTCGGTCTCGCTCTCGATCTGTCATTATCTCGCGCTCGCAGTCTTGCTGTCTATCTGTCTCTCACTCGCCAATACTCTCTCTCTCTCACGTGCTCTCTCTCTCTCTCTCTCTTCCTCGATCTCTCTCTCTGTCTCTGTCTTGAACTCTCTCTCTCTCTCTCTCTCTCTCTCTCTCTCTCTCTCTCTCTCTCTCTCTCACACACACACACATACACACATCCTATCTCTCTCGGTCTCTTACACGATTTCTCTACCTCTCTCCCTCTCTCAGTTTCTCATCCCGCTCTCTCTCGACAGCCCCAACTCTGTAATTCGCCCCCAGTCTCTGTTTCGCTCCACGCCGCCTCTCTCCCGTTCAACCCCTCTCTCTCCCACACTTGCCGACTCTCTCTCTCTGCCTCCCTCTCTCGCGCCATTTCTATTCATCTCTCCCTCTAACCCATTCTCTCTCGCTCATCCCCCACTCCCTTTCTCTCTCTCTCGCTTGTCTCATCTCTCTTTCTTGCGCACCCACTTCTTCTCGCTCGCCTCCTCTCTCGCTCACCACGCCCTGCTGTCGATCTCTCTCCGCGCTTTCTTTCGCTCTCGCGCCCTACTCTCTCTCTCCCCCTCTCTCTTGCCTCCTCTCTCATTCTCTCTCTCTCTGTCTCTCAAATCCTATCCATTTCTCACTCACCCCCCTCTCTCACTCTCGGTATCGGTCTCACTTTCACTCTCACTCTCGCACACTCTCCTGCTCTATCTTGCTCTCGCCCCATCTCTCTCATTCTGAACCTCTTTCTCGCACCATCTCTCGCAAGCTATCGCGTTCTTGCCTCCTCTCTCGTCACATCTATCTGTCTCTTACAATCTCTCACTCCTTCTCAATCTCGCCCCCACTCTCTCTGTCATCCTCTCTCTGTCTCGCTACCTCTCTCCTGCCCTCTCTCTCCCCCTCACACGTTCTCTCTCTCGCTGTCTTGCTCTCACTCTCTCTCCTGCTGTACTCTTCCTCTTTCCTTGTCTATCTCTTGCCTCCACCCTGTCTCCCTCTTGCACCCCCACTCTTGACCACTCTCTCTCGCATGCTGCCACTCTCTCTCGTACACCCTTTCTCTTTCTCTCCCACTTCCTCGCCTCCTCACTCTCCCTCTCTCTCAACTGCCTTACTCTTTCTCGATCGAACCCCTCTCTCTTACACTTTCCTACTGTCTCTGTCTCTTTCTCTCTCAACCTTTCTCTCCATCTCCCTCTCTCTCCCCTTTCTCTCCCCTTTCTCTCTTTCGCTCTCTCGCTTGGCCCTGTTTCTCTCGCTTTCCTCATCTCTCTCTGTTGCGCACCCCTCTCTATCGTGCACTCGCCTCCACCTTCGGTCTCTATCGCCATCCACTCTCGCTGTCTTTATCCCCTTGCCTCTTTCTCTGTCACGTCCCGTATCTCTTTCTCTCTCTTTTGCCTTCTCTCTGTCTCTCACACCCTCTCTCTATCACTTGCTGCCTCTCTCGCTCTCGCTCTCGGTCTCACGCTCGCTCTGTCACTGACACTTCTGATCTGTCTCGCACTCGCCCTCTCTCTCTCGTTCTCTCTCTCTAATTCTCTCTTGCACTGTCTCACACGCTCTCACTCGCTTGCTTCACCCACTCTCTCTCCCCTTTTCACTCACTTCCACTATCAATCTTCCTCTCTCGCTTGCTGTCTATCCCACACTCGCGCCACGCTCTCGTCTATCTCTCTCACTTACCCTTCTCTCGCTCTCTCACCCCCTCAATCACCCCTTACTCTCTGTCTTTTAATCTCTCTCTCGCTTGCCTCGTCTCTCCTTCTGTCTCTCTCACACCCTCCCTCTCTCTCTCACACACACTCCCTCTCCCTCTCCTTCATTCTGTCCTCCTCTCTCCCTCTCGCCCACTCCGGCTCTCTCCCTCTCTTTCTTGCGCCGCCTCTTTCACACAACTCATCTCTCCCTGTCGTTGCCACCTCTCTCTCTTTGTCGCTCACCCCTGCTCTCTGTGTCTCACCGCGTTCCCCCTTGCCTTCTCTCTCTCTGTCTCTCTCTCTCTCTCGCTCGCTCATTTGCTCTCCCTCTCTCGGTCACACCCTCTCTCTCACTCTCTCGTTTGGCCCACTCTCCCCTCTCCCTTGCTCGCTCTCTCTCTCTCTCACGCCCTATCTTGCTGTCTCGCCCCCTGTCTTGTCACCTCACTCTCTACTTCTCAGTCCTTCTCTCTGTCTCTTGCACACCCCTCTCTCTCTGAGTCTCCTGAACCCTCTCTTCCTCTTCATCCACTCTTGCCCTCTATCTCTCTCGCCTCCTCTCTTGCACCCTGTCTCTGTCTCTCTTCGTTATGTCGCTCTCTCATCCCCTCATCCTCTATCTCACCCTTCATTCTCTCGCTCTGTCTGTCTCTCTTTCTTCCTCTCTTTACCTCTCTTTTGCCCCCTCTCTCGTTCCCCTGTCTAGCTGTCTCCCTCGAGCCTTCTCTCACCCTCTCTCTCTCGCTCTGTCTCTCTCGCCCCCTATATATCTCTCTGTCAGTCTCTCTCCCCCGCGCTCCCTCATACTCACTCTCGCGGTCTCTCTCTCTCTCTCGCTGTCTTTCTGTCTCTCCCCCTCTCTGTCACTCTCTGGTCCCTCTCTTCTTTCTGGCACCCTCTCGCGCTCTCTCTCTCGCCCTCTCTCCTTTTCTCACTCTCTCGCTAACGCTTCACTCTGTCTCGCTCACTCTGTCTCGTGCTTCTCGCACCTCCGTTCAATCTCGTCTGCATTCTTTCTTTCCCTCCCCTCTCTCTCCCTCTCTATCTTACTCTTCCTTACTCTCTCGTTTGCCCCTCTCTCTCATCGGCTTCTCTCACTTGCCACCGCCTCTTTCGCTCGCCCCCTCTCCCATGCTCACCCTATTCCCTCTCTCTCACCCGCCCCTTTCCCCTTCTATCGCTCGTGCCCACTCTCTCACTCTATCTATCGGCTTCTCTGTCTCTCTCAAGCTTGCTCTTTCTCGAACTCAACTCCTCTCCCCCCCCCCGCGCTCTCACTCTCTCACCCCATCTCTTCCATTCTGGCAACCTCTCGCGCGCTCTATCTCACCCTCTCTACTTTTCTCAATCTCTCTCTATTGCACTTCCTCTCTGTCTCGCTCTGTCTCTGTCTCATCCCTCTCGCCCCCTCCCACGTTCTCTTTCCTATGCAATCTCTTTCTCCCCGCCCCTCTCTCTCGCTTCCTTACTGTCTCTTGTCCTCTCTCTCTCATACTCACCACATACTTGCCCCCTCTGTAACACTCACTCTCGCGCCCTCTCTCTCTGTCTTCCACTCTCTCACGCCCCTCACGATAACACTCGCTCTTCCCAATTTCTCTTTCGGCCCCTTTGTCTCTTGCTTGCCCCTGTCTCTCTCACTCGCTCTCTCTCTCACTTGCCTCCCCCTTTTCGCTCGCACCCTCTATCACATGATCATCCCATTCCCTCTCTCTCACTCGCCTCTTTCCCCTTCTCACTTTCGTGCCCACTGTCTCACTCTCTATATAGGCCTCTATTTTTCTTTCTCTCTCTCCGGAGCTTGCTCGCTCTCTGTCTCTCACTCACCCCCTCACTCTCTCGCTCTCCTTCACTGTCTCTGTCGCCTCCCCTCTCTCTCGCCAGCCATCTCTCTCTCTCTTGCTCACCCCCTCACTCTTTCATTCCCGCGTGCTCTCGCTCCCCATTTGTCTCTCTCTCTCTCTCACTTGCCTGCTCTCTCCCTCCCCTCTCAGCGTCCCGCTCTCGTCCTCGCCCTTCTCTCTCTGTCTCTCTTTCTCGCTCACTCTCTTGCCACTCGCACTCTCTCCAGCCCCATCTCTCACGCTCTCTCTTTAGCTCTCGATCTCTGCCTCTCACTTTCGGCCTTACTCTCTAAGCCACCTCTCTCTCTTCCCCCCTCTCTCTCTATCTCTCCAGCACATATCTGCCTTTCGTCTCCTCTCTTGCCCTATGTCCCTCTCACTTTATCTCTCTCTCCCCCTCTCTCGACCGCCCCTCTCTCTGTGGCCCACAATTTCATTCTCCTCTTCTCTGATGCCCTCCCTCTCTCTCACCCTTTAGCTCACTCTCGACCCCTCTATCCCTCTCAATCTTGCTCACTCACTCTCACCCTCTCTCCCTCATGCATCATCCCTCGCACCTGCGCGCTCTTGCATCCTTCCCGCTCTCACTCGTCCCTCTCTCTCACCCTTTACCACCCTCTGGACCCATCTATTCCCCTTGCTCTCACTCGCTCACTCATCCTCTCTCTCTCATGCACAATCCCTCGCACTGGTCTCTCTTGCCCCCCTCTCTGTGTCACTTGCCCCTGCTCTCTTGCTCACTCCTCGCTCCTGCGCGCTCATACTTACTCTTGCCTACTCTTTCTCAGTCTCTCCATTCCCTCTTTTTCGCTTTCTCTCTCATGCCCAGTCTTTGGCTGATTCACTCTCTATCCTTCTCGCCCCCTTTCCTCTCTCTCGCTCGACACTCCTCTCTCCCTCACCAACTCTCTCTCTCTCGACCCCCACACTTTCTCTTGCTCACTGTCTTTCTCTCTCCCTCGCTCGAAACCCTCTCACTTGCTCACTCCATCTCCATCGCTCCTCTCTCTCTTGCAGCCACTCTTTCTCTCGTCCACACTCGCTCTCACACACCACATTCTCTCCTGCTCGCTCGATCCTCTCTCTCGCTCGCCAAATCTCTCTCTCTTGCTCAGTCCATCTCACTCTTTCTCTCACGTGTCCAACTTTCTCTCGCCCCACTCTCGCTCTCTCGCCTCCATTCACTCTTTCGCTTGCCCTCTCTCTCTATTGCAATCATTCTTTCTCGCCCACTCTCTTTCTTGATCACCCCTTTCCCTCTCTCTCCCTCGATTCCTCTCTTTCTCTCGCCAATTCTTTCTATCTCTCTTGCTCGCCACATCTCTCTACCTCTCTCTCGCTTGCCTTCTTTCTCTCTCTCCCTCGCTCGCGCGCTCTCTCTCTCACACCCTCTATAACTCTCGCTCACCCTTTCTCCGTTTCCCATTTGCCTGCCTGTCATTCTCGCCCGCTCTCTCATACCCACTCTTGCACAGTCTGTCTCTCGCCCCTCTCTCCCATCTCCATTCTCTTGCTCACGCCCACAATCTCTCACTCTCTCCCTCACAGTCTCTCTCTTGTCCCCCCCTCTCTCTCTCAAAGCAATCTCTGTCTCTAGCGCGCTCTCTGTCTTGCGTACCCTTCTCTCTCTCCCCCTCTCTCTTGGACTGTCGTCACTCTCGCCTGTCTCTTTCTCTCACTTTCTCGCCCTCACTTGCTCTCACGCACTTTCTCTCCCTTGCTCTCTCACGGCCACTCTCTCTCACTCTCTCTCTCTTTCAACCCTCTCTCTTTCCCACTCTCTCTCATGCCACATTTTTCTCTCTCACTCGCCATATTCCCTCTCACACTCGGCATATTCCGTCTCTCACTCGCTCCCTCTCTCTCGCCCCCCGCAACTCTCTCTTTAGCCTCCCCTCTTACTCAATCTCACTTGTCTCTACCTCTTGCCGCCCCCTCGCTCTCTCTCGCTCCACCACTCTCTCTCACTCCATACGTCTCTGTCACACTATCTCGTCCCCACTCTCTCCCTTTAGCTCTCATTCTCGCTTAGATTCATAATCGCTCTTTCCCTCTCTCTCACCCCTCTCTCTCGCTCTCATCCATCTCTCTCTCACCCTCACTCTTGCACCCTCTCACTCTCTCTCTCTTGCTCACTCCACTCTCTTTCTCTCCCTCCTGCAGGCCCCCCTCTCTCTCTCACGTCCATAACTCTTTCTCTGCATCTTTCGTGCCCTTATCTCTCTCACCGTCCTCCTCTCATTCTCTCATCTATCTCGACCCTGTCTTTCTCTCACTCTCTCACCCCCACTCTCTCAAACTTTCCCTCCCTTGCCCACTCACGCCCCTTCTCTCTCGTTCTCTCTCTCTCACCCCCTCACTCGCCCACTATCTCTCTCGCTTTCCATCTTTCTACCTCTCACTCGCCACATTCCCTCTCTCTTTCTCACTCCCTCTCTGTCTCTCACTCCCTAACTGTCTCTCTTGCTTGCCCCCTCGTTCTTCCTCTTACTCGTCTGTCTCTCGCTCGTATACCCGCTTTCTCTCTCACACTTCACCCGTCTTTCTCACTTGCCCCCTCTCTCTCGCTCTCTCTCACCCTCTCTCTCACCCGCTCTCTCGCCTGCCAACTTTGACTGTCCGCATTCCATCTCTTTCTCGCTCTCTAACTCTTTCTTTCTTGTTTGTCCCCTTCTTCTCCCTCTCGCTTGTCTCTCTCTCCCACTTGCATGTCTTCCTCTCTCTCTCGCTCCGCCGATCTCGCTCACTTGCCCCCTCACTCTACCTCTCTCTTGCCCCCTCTCTCTTGCACTCTCTCTCACACACCCCTCTCTCGCCTACTGTCTCTCTCACTCACACACACGCTCTGTCTCGCCCACTCTCTCTCCCTCTCTCTCTCGCTCACGCTCTCTTTCGTTCGCCACATTATCTCTCTCGTGCTCATTCCCTCTCTCTGTCTCTCTTTCTTACACCTTCTTTTTCGCTCTCGCACATCGCTCCCTCTCTCTCGCTCCTCCCCTCTCTTTCGCCCATCCCTTCTCTCTCGTTCTCTTTCATCCTCTTTCTCTCTTTCTCACGGACTCCCTCTGTCTTTCTTATTCTCGCCTCCTCTTTCCCTCTCTCTCACTCACTTTCATATCCAGCTCTCTCAACCTCTTTGTCTCTCGCACCCTCTCTCTTGCATGACCTCTCTCTCTCTTGCTTGATCCCTCTCTCTTTCTCTCCCTCTTGCACGCCCCCTCTCGCTCTTGCTTGCAAACTCTCTCTCACTCTCGCCTTAACTCTCTCCCTCTTGCTCTCATTCTCTCTCTCTCGGACTCCCTCGCTCTCTTGCTCTCATCTCCTCTTTCCCTCTCTCGCATCTTCTCTCTCATACCCCTTTCTCTCTCTGTTGCAAAATTGCTCTCTCGCGCCCTCTGTCTCCTTGCTCACTTTCACTCCTTCTTTCCCTCTTGCACGCCCTCTCCATCTCGCTCGCTCGCCTCCTCTGAATTCTCCCTCACCCTTGCTCTCTCTCGCTCGCCGTCTCTGTCTCTCTTTCTCGCACCCACTCTCTCTGTCTCTCTTTCTCTCGCCCACTTCCCCGTCTCTCTGTTGCCCCCACTCTCTCGGTCTTACCCTATCTCTATCTCTTCCTCTTGCCCACATCCTCACGCTCTCTGACCGTCTCTCTCATCCGTGCTCTCTTCCACACGCTTTCCCTCCCCTCTCCCTCTCTCCCTCTCTCTCTCTCTTGCCCCCTCTCTCTTGATCTCCACCAGTCTCTTGCCCTCCCTCACTCTTATACACATACATTCTCTCTATCTCTTGCTCGTCTCCCTCTCTCGCATCCCCACGCTCTTCCTCAATAGTTCGCCACTCCATCTCTCACTCATGCTCACCCCTCTCTATCTCACTCATCCCTCTCTCTCACTTTCTCGTCCTCGCCCCATCTCTCTGTCTCCTTCAATACCTCTCTCTCTGCCTCTCTTCCTCGATCTCTCTCTTGCTTGACCCCTCTGTCTCTCTCGTTCGCCCGGTCATCTCTCTCTTCCGCTCCCACTCTCTCTCTTACTCTTGCTCTTTCCCTCTCTCTGGCCCTCTCACTCTCTCCCAAAGCTTCTCTCAACCACTCCCTCCCTCTCACTGCATCCCCGTATCTCTCTCTCGCCCCCACCTCCCTGTCTCTCTCTCCCTCACGCCCCCCTCGCTCTCTCTGTATTTCTCTCTCTCTCCTTCCCCTTCTTTCTCTCTCTTGCTCTCTCTCGCCCGAATTTGTTGACCTCTCTCTTTCTAGCCCCCACTCTCTTTCTGCCCCCTTTCTCATTCTGTCTTCCTCTCTCTCTCACTCTCACTCTTGTCGTCTCTCTCGCTCTCTTTCTCTCTTTCTCTCTTTATCTCTCTCTCACATTCTCTCACTCTGTTGCCTTCTCGCTTGTCTATCTCTCTCTCTCTGTTGAACCGCCTTTCGCTCTTCCTCTCTATCTCTCTCTCACACACACACAGTCTTCTCTCTCTGCCTCATCTCTCTCAGTCTCGGTCTCGCCGTCTATCTCTCTCGCTCGCTCTCTCTCTCATGCGCACCTATGCCTTGATTGCATTTTGTCTCTATGTGCACCCCCCTCTCTCTTGCCCCACTCGCTCTTTTATCCCCTGTCTCGCTCGCCCTCGTGGTCTCTCTCTCTCTTGTTCTTTGTCTCTCGCAATCGCTCTTTTGCTATTGACCACACTCTCTTTTTCTCGCGCCCAAACACTTGGTCTCTCTTGCCTCCCTGCCACCACTCGTTCTTGCACCCTTTCTCTCCATCTCTCTCTCCCTCTGTTGCCCCGTCTCTCTACATTTCCCCCTCTGTCTCGTCCCCTTCTCTCTCACACACTTTCTTTCCCTTGCTATCTCGCACAATCTGTTTTTTTTCTCTTTCTTATTGTCCCTCTCTCACTCCTCTCTCTTTCACACACTAATTCTCTCTCTCAGTCGCCATTCCCGCTCTCTCGCTCATCCCCTCTGACTCACTCACCAACTCTTTCTCTCTCTTGCTTGTCCCCGCTATAACTTTCCCTCACCCCTTCTCTTGCTCACCCCCGTGTCTCTCGCACGCCCCCTCTGTCGTTCACGCTCTCTATAATGATTCCTCACCATCCCTCTATCTCGCTTATCGACCTCTCGCTCACCCCCTCTATAATTCTCCCTCAACGTCCCTCTCACTCTCGCTCCTCCCTTTCTCTCTCGCTCGCCCTTCTATGACTCTGGCTCACCGCCTCTCTCTCTCGCTCACCACCTCTGTAAGTCTACCTCAACCCCTGTCTCTCGATCTCACTCCATCTCTCTCTCACTCGTCCCCTCCATTCCATTCCCCCACAACCTGCTCTCTCCCTCAAACCCCGCTCTTGCTCACTCCCTCTGTAACTCTTCCTCAACCCCCAAATCGCTCAAGCTTTTCTCTCTACCTCACACCCCTCTCTCAATCTCTCTCGTTTGCCACCACCGTATCTCACTCCCCCATCATGCTTGCTCCCTTTCGCACTTTCTCTCTCTGTCTATTTCACTCCATATTTCTAAGTCTCATTTGCCTCTCACTCTCTCTCTCGCTCACCCCTTCTCTCTCTCGGTCGCGATCTTTGTCTCTCGCTCACGCTTCCTCTCTCCCTTGCATGCACCCTCACTCGCTTTCCCGCTCTTTCTCTCTCTTCCCCTCACTCTGATCGCTACCCTCTCTCAATGGCACGCCCTGTCTCGCTTTCTCGCTCACCCCACTTTTTCCCTCTAGCTGCCCCCTCTCTCACACTGTCACACTCGCTCCCACTCGCACTGTCTCATATTTGCTGTGTCTCATATTTGCTCTCTCTCTCTCATCACCTCTCTCTTTCTTGCTCCTCTCTCAACCCCTCCCTCTCGGTCTCGCTCCATCTCACTCTCACATTCACCCTCGCACTCTCTCATTATTTGCCCCCTATCTCTCTCTGTCTTCCCCGCTCACTATCTCCTTTGCTATCTCCCTCTCGCCCTTAACTCTCGACATCTCTCTCGCCCTCTCTCTGTCCCTCTCTAGCACCGCTTCGGTCTGTATCTCTCTCTCTGCACCCACTCGCAAACTCTCTCTTGCTACTTCTCTTGCCCACTCACTCACTCTCTCTCTTATCCTTTCTCTGTCTTTTCTCTCTCTCTCTCAACCTCTCTTTCTCGCTCCATCTCTCTCTTACCACCTCTCTCTCGCTCTCTAGCCCCATCGCTTCCACTCTAGCCATCTCTCATCTCTCTCTTTCTCTCACCCTCTCTCTCTCACCCTCTCTCGCTCTATCTCGCTCTCATACTCTAGCTCTCTCGCCCTTTCTCTCTCTCTTTCTCTCTAATCATCTCTCTCTCTCTTTCGCTCTATCTCGCTCTCGTCCTCACCCTCTATCTCTCGCAACATCTTTACCCCTTCTCTCTTTCTTACCTCCCTCTTTCTCTCTTGCTCCCAACCTCTCTTTCACCGGTCTTTCGCTCTCTTGTTCCATCTCTCTCTCTCCTTCTCGCTCACAGCCTCTCTGTGTCTCTTTCACTCTCTCGTCCAACCTCTGTCTCTCGCCAACTCTGTCTTTCTCTCTGATCCCTCACCCTCTCTGTCGCTCAGCAACTCTCTCCATCGATTGCTGCCTCTCTGTGAATCTCTCTCCCGTCCCCTCTGTCCAGCAGCATTTTACTCCCTCTCTCTGTCTCTCTCAGTCTCGCTCTCATCTCTCTCCTCTTGTATCACTTTCTGAACCCTCCATCTCTTGCCCCTCTTTTCGTGTCCAGCCCCCTCTCGCACTGGCTCACTCTCTTTCTCTCTCCACTTCCTCTCTAAACCCCTCTTGCACCCTCACTCTCTCGATGCCATCACTCTCTTTCGCCCTCCCTCTTTGTCTCACTCACATACTCTCTCTGTTGCCCCGCCTTCTCTCTCCCCATCATATACTTTCTCGCTCGGCCCGCCTCAGTCTCTCTCTCTCTCTCTCTCTCGCCCCCCACCCTCTCTCTCCTGACCCCTTTCTCTCTCTCTCCGTACCTCTCTCTCTCTCTCTGTCTCGGTCTCTGTCTCTCTTTCTCCCTCTCTCTCTCTCCCCTCCCCCCACACCCGTACATACCCTCTAGCCACTCTCTCTCTCTCACTCTCTCTCGCCACTATCTCTCACTACACCTGTCTCTCTCTCTGGCCACTGTCCCTCTCTCTTTCGCCTACCACTTTTAACTCCTCTCTTTCGCCCCCTATCTCTCTCTCTTGCACAATCTCGCTCCCTATTGTCAACCTCTTTCTCTTTCATGGCCCCCTTTCAACACCTCTCTCTCTCCCCCTCACTCTCCCGCCCTCATCCCACTCTCTGTCGCCGCCCTCTCTCTTCCTCTTTCTCAGCCCTACTCTGTCGCTCTCTCTCGCCCCAGCCCTCGTCCAATCTCTCACTCTCTCTCTGTCTCGCCCACTCTCTGTCTCTCGCATCCCTCACTCTCTCCCTCTGTCTGTCTCTCTGTCTCTCACCCCCATCTCTCCTCCGCCTCTCTCTCTCTTTCTCACACTCTACCTCTCCTCTCTCTCTATACCTCTCCCCTTCCCGGCCTCTCTCTTTGACTACCCCTCTCTCTCTCCCCATCTTCCTCCATTTCTCGTTGACTGAATCTCTCACTCCTCTCCCTTCCTCTCTGTCTATCCGACACACCCTGTCTCCCTGATCTTTCCCTTTCCCGCACACCCTAGACTAGGGTTTTGATGGTGAAGCTGCATGTGCGGTGGCTGAGAAGTTAGAGATGTGGGACGTTGGATAAGGGGGAAAATGGGGTAGAAACGGAGTTGCAGGAGGGAGAAAGTGACAGCAGAAGGGGAGAGTGAAGGGGAGGGGGAGAGAGAAGAGTGGAATACGGTGGAGATTCCGCGGGTTGGGTGAGAGATAGAAAGGCGGGGGGAAGAGGGAGAGTGAAAGAAAGTGTGCAAGAGAGAGAGAGAGAGAGAAATGAGGAGAAAGAAAGGGGGAGAAGAATTGGAGAGGCCAGGTTTGCGTGGGGGGACCCAAATATAAAAGCAAAGACAGAAGGAGTTAACACCAACTCCTGAGCACAGGGCCCAGTCCCCTCCACTTCCCTGAGTACCAGGACATGGGGCTAAGTCTGTGTCTCTCCAGCTCAGCTTCTTCAACACAAAGACTCGCAACGACATCGGTCACTCTGCTGCTCAGCACGTTTTAATGAACATTTTTATTGATTACAAATTGAAGTGATGGATACAGTCAGTGGGATGGTGCATTTTCTCACTGGCCCCTGAGTTGTTGGAGACAATAAAATGTGCCCCTGTAACCGAACCTCACCCCCTTCCCCACCGTTGAATAGGATGAACAAACCAACGCTACCCTTAGTCTGTTACCATAACGACTGTCTGCTTCATCGCTGAAACTCTGAACTGAAATGAGAAAATACTGGATGGATTGATTAATGAGTGAATTTGATTGTTTGATGGATTTGAGTGAAGGGATATTTCAGCAAATTCTTCAGCTGCTGCCTGAACTTAGTATGGGTCATGACATAAATCGCGGTGTTTGTGCAGCAACTGAGGAGCTGCAACATGAAGCCCAATTCATGCACAAAGGGATGGAGTTCCGCAGACTGATACCCAATCCAATATATTCGGTACCATATAAAATACACCAGTAGCGTTCACCATAACAGGATGAAATTGGCCGAGATCACAAACAGTAAAACGATGGATTTTTTTTCAGTTTCTCATTTCTGTGTCAGACTGAGCGTACCCCTTGATGTGAGCACTGAATCTCCTGCGGGCTCTGCTGGTCTGTCTGACGGTGAGAACATTGAGCAGCAGAATCAGGAGAAATGGGACACCCGGGGTGAGAATGTGGTGGAGCAGCTCGATTGTGACCCAGACACTGGAGAATACAACAGCGGCTGTTTCATCACAAAACCAGGGGTCGTTCCACAGCCAAGAGGGAGCCGTGAGCATAAAATAACAGGAAATATTCTTTAAACAGTTCAGCACAGTCACTGCTCCCAGAACCTCATCCGCCGTTTTCTCACTGCAATATTTACTGTTCAGCTTCTGGCAACAAATGGCCACAAACCGATCAAAGGTGAAAGTGACGGTGAACCAGACAGAGCAGTCAGTGGCTGCATAAAGCAGGACGGCTTGGATATTACACACGGGGATGGAGTCCATCAGGAAATAAAACTGTTCCCAATAAACAATGGGAATGTGTCTCAGTATCAGGTCGAGGATAATGACCAGGAGATTCGCCGCTGCCATGGCCCCCAGGTAACGTCTGACACATGGAGACAATCTACAATCTCTGAAAGCAGGACGTAGATGGTCACTACGTTAACTGTGAGGAAGGAAAACAAACCCATTATCCATCAGCCTGGAGGCAAAGGGACCCGTTTGATCGGGGACCCAGTGAGATTTTCAAATGTCCCTGTATGCAGGGATTTATTAAAATAATTGGAGCTGGAATAACAAACGGGAAGATCTGAATTATTGACAAAAGTGTGATATAAACCCTAAAAACGCCTCACTCCCCAAACACACAGAGACACATCCATAAAGACAGATAATTTGTCGAACGTTCCAACACACTCGATCACTCGAGAGCAGATACAGGTCACTCCTTCCCAGTTCCAAATACGGAGGGTGGAAACGTTGCTGTCCTGAAGGATTCTCTCCAAGTTTCCTGAAGAGAAACGGAGTTTGGGAATTTCAGTATTTAGGTCTAAATTGTGGTCGATCCTGTGAAGAGAAGAAATCAAATTGCAGGGAAAAGGTATTCACCCCTTTAACTGCCTGAGGGGCCTTCGGAACAGTGTCTCCTACTCCCTGGAGTGGGATCTCTTCCCTCAGGATCTTATCGTTTGTTCAATTCACTGACGTCTGGCCGTTCACAAAGAATGTCAGGGACAGAACATTCCGGGGAATGTTAGTTATCGAATGTTGGGGACGGAACGTTCCAGGGAATGTCAGTTACAGAATGTTGGGCACAGAATGTTCCGGGGAATGTCGGTTATAGAATGTTGGGAACAGAACGTTCCAGGGAATGGCAGTTATAGAATGTCAGGGACAGAACGTTCCTGGGAATGGCATTTATAGAATGTTGTGGACAGAATGTTCTGGGGAATATCATGTATAGAATGTTGGGGACAGAATGTTCCGGGAAACTCCTTGACCTGTGCATCACCTTTCACCCATATCCACCCCATCAACATGATGTACTGTGCCTGGGAAAAGTGTAACATTGATGGGGTGCGAGACAGAGGGTCCAATCACAGGAATGGGAACTAAAGATATACCACATTCTCAATCCACCTCACAGAACCAGCCCAGACACCATAAAATCAGAGGCGATATCTGTTCACCGTGGAACACTGTACAGACCAGGCCAGTATCCTGCTCAGGACAACCCAGGAATCTGTCCAGATTCATCCATTGCACTGATCAGTACAACCCAGCAATTTGTCCAGAGTGAAACTCTGCACAGATCATATCAGAGCACTTAACTTCAAACGCCTACTCGACGTCTGTCCAGTGTGGGAAGCCGGGATAGAGACAGAAAAGTTGCAGATGCTGGAATCAAAAGTAGACAGGCAGGAAGCTGGAAAAACACAGCAAGCCAGGCAGCATCAGGAAGTGGAGAAGTCGACCTTTTGGTTGTAAGCCTTCTGCAAGAGTCCTGAAGGAGGGCTACATCCGAAAAATCAAATTCCACACCGCTTTATGCTGCCTGGATTTCTGTGTTCCTCCAGCAAGTATTCAGCATAGGAAGATGTGCAGACCACAACCGTTCGTTGATCTATAAACCCGCACTCGATATCTGTCCAGCACGGGGAGCTATGCAGACAACATCTGTGCATTGATCCATAATCCCGGATTGGATATTTGTCCAGCACGGGGAGCTGTGCAGACCACAGCAGTGCATTGATCTATAAACCCGGACTAGATATCTGTCCAGCACCGGGAGCTGTGCAGACCACAACGGAGCACTAATGTGCAAACCTGAAAAAATATCAATCCAGCATGAGGAGCTACACTAACCACATCATTGCGTTATCTATAAACCTCAAACAGATAGTCTGACCAGCACTGGGAACTGTGTAGTGATCACCCGTGAATTAATCTGTAACCCAGGAGCAGTCACCCTCCCAGCATGTGGGACTGGGTACACCACCCCACTGCATTGCTCAGTAACACTGTGTTAGATCCCTGCCGAGAGTGGGGAAACTTGCAGCCCATGCTGGAAGTGACAGGATGTGCAGCTCTCATCCATTTCCAGCTCGATCTCTCCATTGTGCCCTAACAAGGGGGTGCTCTGGGTGTGAACATCACTGCCAGAGAGAGATGGCGGAGGAAGCAGTTTAAATATCACCACATGGGAGGGGTTTGTGAAATAGACAGAGAGGGGGAGACTGAAAGACAGTGTCATGGAAGGATGTGTTCCCAGGTTTCAGAATGCTCAAATGTAGACACTTCGATAGCATCCTGCAAAATGAACCAGTCTTCCCAGGAAAGATGGGAAAAGGGAAATTGGTGTAAGGTCAGATTAAATAACAGCTGCTGTGTGGTTTTGAAACTAAGTTTATGTAACTTTAATAAGCATCTTATTGAACAGTATATTGCTATCGAGTTGGAGTCGGGGAATAAGCAGTTAAAAGAAAGGGGGTCCCAGAGTTGTGCATAGTTCATGTAACATGTTCACTTTCAGAGTTAAAAAATAAATTGATGTTTTTATTTAAACAGTGGAATTTGGGCGTTCTCTGTCACTCATACTTTTTATAGTTTACGAGGTAAATAGACCATTTCATTATGTTTTGTTTAAACTAGCAGATGATCTCAATGCCGTGTCCTAACAATTGCTGTGTGTGTATCTGTGTGTCTCTGTGTGGGGCAGGTCTGGCTGTCTCTGTGGTGCTTAAAGCGATGCAATGCCACGCTCTGCTTGCCTCCCCACGCCACTGCACAGGCATTGGCAGAGGTGAAAACCAACCGGGATTCATTCAGAGAGGGGGAGGGAGAGGGCAGCTGCTCACAGCACCATCCAAACTTTTCATCTTTTTCCTTGCACCTTAAAATATCCCTGAGTTCTGAATCCCCAACTCTCGGTAAAAGACATTAGTCCTTCAGCTTTTCTGTAACACTCATGATTTTACAAATCTCTGTAAATTTACCCCGCAATCTCATACTCCCCAGTGAAAAAAGTCCCAACATATCCAGCATCTCCTTATAGCTCACACCCTCCATTCCCAACAACATCCAGGTTAATCTCTTTTGAAGCCTCTCCAGCTTGATAATATCAAGGTCAATAATATCAAAGTGAATAGTGAAGGTATTTTCTAAGGGTACGGGGCGTCTTCTGAATACACTATCTATATGATATGCAAAATTTAAAGAATTATACCTGACGGCCTAGGTCTCTGTTCTACAACACTGCCAAAGGCTTTACTTTTAATTGTATAGGCCCTGCTCTTGTTTGATTTACTAAATCCAATACCTCGCATTAATCCAAACTAAACTCCATCTGCCACCCCTCAGCTCAGTGTGTGATATTAGTGCCACCTCACACTCCCCCTTCAATTTTAAAGTAACCTCCCCCTCTGCAGCAGGCCTACACACTCCAGCCTTGAGTTTTACAAAGTTCCCGAGCTTGATTTGCTTGTGTGGATAGAGCGAGGTGGGACTGATTGCAGATACAGCCAGTGGGGAGGAGAGATTGGACAGTAATCAGCGGCCTGGTATCCCTTCATGGTTTTAGGAAGAGGGCAGTCGCAAGTTAGAGGTGGGTAATACTGATCGGTGTTTTGGGGTCAGAAATTAAGCTCTTCCTTCTTTTCTGGTGTTGACTAATAAATATCAATTTTAGACCCTTCATTGGGCAGAGTGTGTCTGCAGGATTTCTTTCCCTAATATTGTAGACTACAGACAATAACAATTAAAGATGTTCATAGTTATAGATGTAGGTTTGCTCGCTGAGCTGAAAGATTCATTTCCAGACGATTCATTGCCTGACGAGGTAACATCTTCAGTGGAAGATGGATCCAACACACCACGCTACTACGGATTACCCAAAATTCACAAACGAGATGCCCCCCTCAGACCTATAGTCTCACTACCTGGAAACACCAACGTACAGATTGGCCAAGGAGCTACACCAAAGACTAAGACACTTAGTAGAAGGTTCACGCCTCTCCATGCACTCCACCCAAGAATTCCTGAGGACCATTATAGACACTAAGATAGAAGAGGATGAAATTATTCTCTCCTTTTATGTAACAGTCCTGTTTACCTCAATCAACATTAACCTGGCCAGTGAAAGACTGACCACACTATTAGAATACCCAAAGACACAGACACCAAACATCACTAACTTCATCAATGAGAAAACCATCAAGCTAGTTGACCTATGCCTTACCACCCACTTGACATTCAACAACAAAACTTACAGACAAGCCAATGGAACACCCATCTGATCTCCGATTTCAGGATTCTTAGTAGAGGCAGTAATGAAGAAACAACTCTGCCAACCATCCAACCCAAACTCTGATAACACCTTTGTCATCACTAAATGAAACAAGTTAAAATAAACTTTCAAGACCATCAATAATACCCCTACTGGCATAAATTTCTATGAAGAGGAGAAAAAAAAAACAACCTGCCATTCCTAGATGTCACAGTAGAGTGAACAACCAATGGGGAACTTCAAACCAGCCTCTACAGAAAAACAATACATATGAACCCAATATTGAACTACAGAAGAAATCGTCGCAACACCCACAAATGAAGTTGCATCAGACCATTATTTCAAGTAGTCAACACACTCTGCAGCACAAAGGTACTACACAGCGCAAAGGAAAATCACCTCTACTGTGTATTCAAAAAGAATTGGTTCCCAATGAGCACAGTCCGTCGATTTCTCAGCAACAAACCCAAACAAGCGGACAAAACACGTCCAGAAACCCGAGCCACTCTCCCCTACATCAAAGACATCTCGGAAATGACTGCCAGACTACTCAGACCCCTTGGCATCATGGTAGCCCACAAACCCACCGACACACTAAAACAGCAGCTAATGAACTTTAAAGAACCTATACAGACAATGAGCAAAACTAATGTCATTTACAAAATACCGTGAAAGCACTGTAACAATCAATATATTAGATAAACAGGCAGAGAACCATGATACATGAACACCAACTAGCCACAAAAGGATATGACCATTTCTCACTCGCATCCTCACATAAAGATTAAGGAAGGACGCCACTTCGAATGGGACAACACATCCATCCAAGGACAAGCCAAAAACATGAACAAGAATTCCGAGAAGCACAGCATTCCAACCAGAAGTCGATCAACAAACACATCGATATTGACCCCATCTACCACCCGCTGAGAATAGGAACAGGAAGTGAATTTACCACAGGAAATAACATCATCAAAGGAAATGACATTACCAACTCAAAGAAACCCAAACATATAAATAGAAAGCAGGAAGTTTCAGAATTTCTTTGCATAAAGTCCACTGAAGATGTTGCCTAGTAAAGTAATGAAACGTCTGGAAATGAACCTTTCAGCTCAGCGAGCAAACCCACATCCAAAACCTCAACCTGAGCTACAAATCTTCTCAAAACTCACTATGTTCATAATTAATTTCGATGGCACAGCACATGCACTCAACATCCTACAGTTAAGAGAAATATCTTGCACTTGATTAACAAAACAAAATGTTTTGTTTAGTTCAGTAATGGTGACCTGATTATAAAAAAGATCAACACCGATCTGAATGCTGGCACTTAAAATATGACCAAAAATCTAGGTCTGGAAGTGTAGTGGGTAATATCCCTGTCTCTGAGCCAGAACTCTGGATTTGATTCCAATTCCAGAACTTGTATAGTCATGTTCCTTGCTCTGGACTAGAAGGTCAGGATGCAAGTCCTGCCTGTTGCAGAGGTTTGTCATAACATGTCAGAACAGGCTGATGAGCAAACACACAGGCGAATAATGTTACAGCTTTATGGGTATTACTGAGTGGTGCTAGTGTCCCTACCTCTGGGCACAGCGGTCGAGGCGTAAAGCTCACAGAAGTGTTTCATAATACATCTGAACAAACTGATTAAAATGAATTTTGAAATGTGACCTGATGGAGAAAGAAGAGGTGTCAGTTTTGAATTTCAGAATTTAGGAGCAGGATGACTGAAAGCACAGCTATTCGTGTTGATTGGTGTCACATTTCGCAGCAGTAAAGGTTTATAAAATCAGAACTGTCATGGATAGCGTGAGTAATCAGGGTTTTTCCCCAGGTTAGGGGCGTCCAATACTAGAAGGCAATGGTTGAAAGTGAGAGGGTAAATTTTTTGGTGAGGCCTCAGCGGTACCTTGGAATGAGCTGCCAGAGGAAGTGGTGGAGGCTGGTACAACTACAGCATGTAGTTGTACCAGGGTGGTGATAAATAGGGTGGTCAGTAGGACTTTAAACTTCTGAGTTGGGGGGAAGGGAAAGTGAAAGCAACAGGGAGTATGGAGGTAAATGGAAAGATAAGCAGCAGGATAGCATGTTTCCAGGCGGATTTAAAATTGAGGCAGACTGAGAATGCAGAAAAAAGCAAGGATAACTTAGGACATATGACTTACAACATCTCTAATAAGGAAGTTAGCATTAAGGCACTTTACCTGAATGCTCGTAGCATTCATAACAAAGCCGATGAATTAATGGCACAGATAATAGTGAATGATTATGATGTAGTAGGCATCACAGAGACTTGGTTACAGGGGGGTCAGGACTGGCAGTTAAACCTCCATGGTTTTTCGACTTATCGAAAAGACAGAGAGGTGGGCAGAGGGGGTGGAGTTGCCTTGTTAGTTAAGAACAAAATTAAATCTATGGTATTGAATGACATAGCGTCGGATGATGTGGAGTCTGTGTGGGTGGAATTGAGGAACCACAAAGGCAAAAAAACCATAATTGGAGTTGTGTACAGACCTCCTAACAGTGGTCAGGACCAGGGACGCAACATGTACCGGGAAATAGAGAAGGCATGTCAGAAAGGCAAGGTTACATTGATCATGGGTGACTTCAATATGCAGGTGGACTGGGTAAATAATGTTGCTAGTGGATCTAAAGAAAGGGAATTCATTGAATACTTACAGGATGGCTTTTTGGAACAGCTAGTCATGGAGCCCACAAGAGAGCAGGCTATTCTGGACCTAGTGCTTTGCAATGAACCAGACTCTATAAAAGATCTTAAAGTAAGGGAACCCTTAGGAAGTAGCGACCATAATATGGTAGAGTTCAGTCTGGAGTTTGAAAGGGAGAAGGCGAAATCTGATGTAATGGTGTTACAGTTGAATAAAGGTAATTATGAGGGCATGAGAGAGGAACTGACTAAAATAGACTGGAAGCAGAGGCTAACCGGGAAGACACTAGAGCAAAAATGGCAGGAGTTTGTAGGTATAATTGAGGACACTGTACAGAGGTTCATTCCCAAGAAAAGAAAGATTAACCGGGGAGGGATTAGACAACCTTGGCTGACAAAGGAAGTCAGGAAATGTATTAAAGAAAAAGAGAGATCCTATAAAGTGGCTAAGAACAGTGGGAAATCAGAAGATTGGGAAGGATACAAAAGCAAACAGAGGATAACAAAGAGTGTAATAAGAAATGAGAGGATCAAATATGAAGGTAGGCTAGCCAGTAATATTAGAAATAATAGTAAAAGTTTCTTTCAGTACATAAGAAACAAACGAGAGGCAAAAGTAGACATTGGGCCACTTCAAACTGATGCAGGGAGCCTAGTGATGGGAGATAAGGAAATAGCAGGAGAACTTAACAAGTACTTTGCGTCAGTTTTCACAGTGGAAGACAGGAGTAATATCCCAAAAATTAAAGGGTGTCACCGGGCTGAGTTGAGTATGGTTGCCATTACGAAAGAGATAGTGCTAGAAAAGTTAAAAAGTCTTAAAATTGATAAATCTCCTGGCCCCGATGGGATACACCCTAGAGTTCTGAGAGAGGTTGCTGAGGAAATAGCAGAGGCATTGGTTGAGATCTTTCAAGAGTCACTGGAGTCAGGAAAGGTCCCGGACGATTGGAAGATGGCTGTAGTAACCCCCTTGTTCAAGAAAGGATCAAGGCAAAAGATGGAAAATTATAGGCCAATCAGCTTAACCTCGGTTGTTGGTAAAATTCTAGAATCCATCATTAAGGATGAGGTTTCTAAATTCTTGGAAGAGCAGAGTCTGATTAGAACAAGTCAACATGGATTTAGTAAAGGGAGGTCATGCCTGACAAACCTGTTGGAATTTTTTGAAGAGGTAACAAGTAGGTTAGACCAGGGGAACCCAGTGGATGTGGTCTATCTGGACTTTCAAAAGGCCTTTGATAAGGTGCCACACGGGAGACTGCTGAGCAAGGTGAGGGCCCATGGTGTTCGAGGTGAGCTGCTGGGATGGATTGAGGATTGGCTATCTAACAGAAGGCAGAGAGTTGGGATAAAAGGTTCTTTTTCAGAATGGCAGCCGGTGACGAGCGGTGTCCCGCAGGGTTCGGTGCTGGGGCCACAGCTGTTCGCATTATATATTAATGATTTGAATGAGGGAACCGGGGGCATTCTAGCGAAGTTTGCCGATGATACAAAGTTAGGTAGACAGGCAGGTAGTACTGAGGAAGTGGGGAGGCTACAGAAGGATCTAGACAGGTTGGGAGAGTGGTCCAGGAAATGGCTGATGGAATTTAACGTGAGCAAGTGCGAGGTCTTGCACTTTGGCAAAAAGAATATAGGAATGGACTACTTTCTAAATGGTGAGAAACTTAATAAAGCCAAAGCACAAAGGGATCTGGGAGTGCTAGTCGAGGATTCTCTAAAGGTAAACATGCAGGTTGAGTCTGTGATTAAGAAAGCGAATGCAATGTTGTCTTTTATCTCAAGAGGGTTGGAATATAAAAGCAGAGATGTACTACTAAGACTTTATAAAGCTCTGGTTAGCCCCATTTGGAGTACTGTGTCCAGTTTTGGTCCCCACACCTCAGGAAGGACATACTGGCACTGGAACGTGTCCAGCGGAGATTCACACGGATGATCCCTGGAATGACAGGTCTAGCATATGAGGAACGGCTGAGGATACTGGGGTTGTAATCGTTGGAGTTTAGAAGATTAAGAGGAGATCTAATAGAGACGTACAAAATAATACATGGCTTTGAAAAGGTGGATGCTAGAAAATTGTTTCTGTTAGGCGAGGAGACTAGGACCCGTGGACACAGCCTTAGAATTAGAGGGGGTCATTTCAGAACGGAAATGAGGAGACATTTCTTCAGCCAGAGAGTGGTGGGCCTGTGGAATTCATTGCCACGGAGTGCAGTGGAAGCCGGGACGCTAAATGTCTTCAAGGCCGAGATTGATAGGTTCTTGTTGTCTAGAGGAATTAAGGGCTACGGGGAGAACGCTGGCAAGTGGAGCTGAAATGCGCATCAGCCATGATTGAATGGCGGAGTGGACTCGATGGGCCGAATGGCCTTACTTCCACTCCTATGTCTTATGGTCTTATGGTCTTATGTGAAAGGCATCTGGATGCTGTCAGACCTGCCAAGACTTTGCTGCAATTTCTGTATTTGTTTTTTTAAAAATGCATTCATTTTAACACAGGTATTCTGAATACGCTAAACATGTTATTTTTTAATGGCGCAGGGACAAATAAACATATCTTCAAATCGACTGAGATCATTTTCTGCGAATTCATATGGCTCTGTGTATGACAGCAGCAAAGATGCACCTACATGGAGCAGGGAATGTGATGTGGACATAGTTTGGACAATGTACAATGAAACCTCACATGACCCAGTTTGGGAGAGGATTACATTATTGTATGATTCAACTCAGAGAGGGAGAAAATGTAATCTGCCTGAGAAGAAACAGCCGATTACAATCTCTCTCCTTCATTATTCCTCATCACAGCAATGTGTGTGAAGTAAAAAAATGCGCTACAGTCATCGTTACCATTCTTGCTTTTATAGAATTCCTGCAATCTGGAAACAGGCCCTTCGGCACATGTGCATACCAACCTTCCCAGACCAGACCCGTTCCCCTGCATTTACCCCTCACTAATGTAATTAACCTAAAATCCCCCGAACATTATGGACAATTTAGCATGACAAATCCATCGAACCTTAGCAGATTTCGACTCTGGGAGCAAACTGGAGGACCCATTAGAAGCTCACGCAGACAGGATAGAATGTGCAAACACAACACAGGCAATCGCCCAAGGATGGTTTCGAACCCAAGTCCCTGGTGCTGTGGAGTAGCAATGCTCGCCACTGAGCCACTGCGTTACCCTTTGAGTGATCCCTGACCAGAATTCATTGGAATCTCCTCACTGCCTAATGCAATGGAAATTCAGCCAAATCCAACTGTTCCAGGACGAATTCCCATTGTTAACAGCTTGTCTGAGTGGAATGGCTTCAGGAGCAGAATAACATTTTGGAAAATCTCTCACATTTTCCTTTTGTCTTGAGTTACACTAATATCTGGGCAAAGTTCTTTCAACTTGAAATTCCAGAGAATTTGATTATCAGGTGTGTGTGTGTGGTGTGTGTGTGTGTGTGTGTGTGTGTGTGTGTGTGTGTGTGTGTGTGTGTGTGTGTGTGTGTGTGTGTGTGTTTGCGTGTGTGTTTGTGTGTACAAAGAACAAAGAAAATTTACTGCCCAGGAACAAGCCCTTCATCTGCCACTTCTCCGCCCAACACACCTGTCAATCTATATCCTCCTGTATTCTCTGACAGTCCGTTGTGCTTTCTGCTACTCCACCAACCTTCGTGTCATTTGCAAACTTGCTAATCATACCAACAGTGCCCTCTTCCAGATCATTTATATATATTACAAACAACACTGGCCCCAACACTGACCCCTGTGCAACAATACTGGTCACCTTTCTCCATTTCGAGAAACTCCCTTCAACTACTACTCTCTGCCTCCTGTTTCTCAACCAGTTCTTTATACACGGAGCTAGAATAACCTGCACACCATATGACTTCAATTTCTCCATTTGTCTACCATGGGGAACCTTATCAAACCTCTTACCAAAGTCCATGTATATGTCATCAACAGCCCTTCCTTCATCTATTAACTTGGTCACTTCCTTGAACAACTCTATTATGGTGGGAAGACACAATCTCGCCTGCACAAAGTCATGTTGCCTGTCACTGATAAGCTCTTTCTTTTCTAAATATTAATAGATCTTATCTCTCAGTACCCTCTCCAGCAACTTTCCTACCACTGACATCAGGCACACTGAGAATATTCCCTTCTACCCTTCTTGTACAGCGGGAAAACATAAGCTACCCTCCAGTCCTACAGCATCTCACCTGTATCGAAGAATGCCACAAAGATATCTGTCACGGTCGCAGCTATTTCCTCTCTCGCCTCCCTCTGCAACCTGGGATAGATCCCATCCGGTCAAAGGGATCTGTCTACCTTAATAACTTCTGGCCGACCCAACACATCTTCCCGTGTGTGTGTGCGTGCGTGTGCCAGTGTTTTTAGAAAGGTAAACATCGATTCTTTATTTCCAATATCCTAACCGTTTGCCATTCAGCTTTCCATCATAGGGTAAGTTGTTGGAGGGGATTCTGAGGGATAGGATTTACAAACATTTGGGGAGGTAAGGGCTGATCGGGGTAGACAACATGGGAACTCATGTCTCATTAATTTGGTTTGGTTTTATGAAGAGGTGAGAAAGAAGATTGATGAAGGCAGTTTGGTAGACATTGTCTATAATTGGCTTGAAGGAAGAGGGGTATTTTTCAGATTGGGGGTTTGTGAGCAGCAGAGTGCGTGAGAGCCAGTACTGAGTTTATTGCATTTCATCATTTATATCAAGGATTTGGACGTGAATATTGGGTCCATAGTTAGTAAGGTTACAGATGACATCAGAAAGTTGATGTAGCAGATTATCTCAGAGTACAACGTGACAACAATTAGATGGGGCAAAGGGGCAAGGATTGAGAGATGAAGTGTGATTTAGATAAATACGAGGTTTTGCATTTTGGGAAGGGAAATCAGGGCAGAAATTATACGTTTAATGGTAAGGTTCTGGAGCGTGTTGTGGAACAAAGGTCCTTTCAGAATTTTTCGTCATCCCTCTTATAGAATCAGAGAGTCCTGCAGTAAGGAAACAGACCTGTTATTCCAATCTGTTCACTCCGATCAGGTACCAAATCTGATCCAGTCCCGTTTGCTTGAAAGTGGAGTCGCAGGTCGACAGAGTTGTGCAGAATACATTTGGCACATTTGCCTTAATCAGTCCGAGCATTGATTATAGGAGTTAGGGTGCAATGTTGCATCTGCATAGGATACGGATGAGGAACTTTAAGAATACTGCACACAATTCGGTTGGCTGCAGAAAAAAATTACACAGCTGGTGCAGGACTGAAGGATTTGAGTTTGAGCGAGAGGCTGGTTTGGTTGAGGTGTTTCCCCCGGAGTGCCAGAGGCTGAGGGATAACATTATAGAGGTTTATAAAACCATCAGGGGCATGGAAATTCTGAACAGCCACGTTCTGTTTCCCAGCATAGGGGAGTCCAGAACAAGAAGGCATAGGTTTGAGGGGAGAGGGCGAATTATTTAGAAGGGACCTTAGGGAAAATGTTTTTTTACAGAGAGTTGGGTGCGTACGGAAAGTGCTGTCAGAGGAAGTGGTGAACGCGCTTAAAATCGCACATTTAAAAATGTATCTGAAAGAGGAGTAATATTGGCCAAATGCTGGTAAATGGGACTGGATCAGATTTGGTATCTGATCGGTGTGAACAGATTAGACTAACGGGTCAGTTTCCGTATTGCAGGACTCTCTGATTCTACAAGAGGGACGACAAAAAAATCTGAAAGGACCCTTCAAATCGAAATACTGTTCACTGAAAGTTTATCATGCCTCTATGTACACATTGATTGAAAGCTGAGCTAGTTAAATATTTGACAGAGAAGTGAGTCATGCAAAATGGGATGCTGATAGGAAAGTGGGGCTGAGACCCCAACTTGATCAGCCACGATCTTAGTGCCTGATGGAGAATGGTCAAAGTCTCTAATGACCCACTCTTGTTCCTCAGTACTATGTTTCTGTGGACCATACAGCCCCTCAAATCTGCTAGACAGGAGCAGTTGGACGTTACTTACTCATATGACCTGGTGTACAGAAAAAGAGAAGATCATTAAGCCTCTCACTACTGACACACACGCTTTGAGGTGATTTGGCAAATGTAATTGGAAAACCCAGGCTGGCTTTGAAAGAGGGCCGTCATCTCTCTTCACAGAATTTCTCTTCTCTGCAACTTGTGGACCATTTGTTGGTCATGTTGTAGACCCAAATCCACTGTTAATACAGTCACCATACCTCATCCAGAGTTAGCTAACAATATCCTCTGGTCTCCCTGACTGCAATATACAATGACAGAACATTCATGGAAATAACACCCACTATCTTTCCAATAATAGAATGTGAGAACATCAGGAACAGGGCAGGTCATTCAACCCCCAAGCCTGCCTTGCCCTTCACTAAGATCATGACTGATCTACTTTTGGTCGCAAATCCTCTTTCATACCAAATTCTCCATTGCCCTCAACTCTCTGACAGGTCAATATCCATCTACCTCCTCATCAAATACGTTCAGTCATCTTGCTCCCCGAACACTCTTGAGAACAGAAATCCTGACATTCAATCCCACCTGTCTGAAGAAAACACTTGCTGCTCCTATTCCATGGCTTATTGATATGAAAAATATATGTTGACTCAAGGGTTCAGGTAAAAATGACTGGCCCGTATAGCAAGGCAGTGGTTGACTTCTGTTGACGTCAAGGAGCTTAACAAAACTAGACTTAATGGGAATCAGAGTGAACTCTCCAGTGTTTGGAGTCAAACATGGCACAAAGGAAGATATTCATCATCTCTGTCCTGGGTCACCTCAGTGGGAGATCCTCACGGTTGCTTCCTCTTCACAAACATCTTCAGCTGCATTATCAATGTCTCCCCACCCCCATCCTCCCCATCAAAGGATCAGAAGTGGGGATGGTCACTGGAGATTCCACAACGTTCGGAGCATTTTGTCCCCTGTCAGCTCCTGAACTGGTCTGTATCCATGTGCAGCAAGACCCAGACTCCATTGAGACTTGTGCTGTTAAAGCGTCCCTAATATTCATGTTACAGTACTGCTAGATTATGCACATTGCCACAGTGAAATGAAGAGTTAATTCATCACCTCACGCTGGTTTCACAGGAATATGAGGAAGTCATTCAGCCCATTGACATTATTGGAGAAGAGCAGGGACAGCCCATGCAGTGCCTCCAACCTATTACTCTGGGGCCACTAAGCCTGGCTTTGAAGGGATTTCCTACCACTGGTGACAATCCTAATGTGTCATCCCCACGGGAAACCCATCAAAGTTTCAGAGTTTTTATCTGCCACCTGCTTCATTCCATGCTGTGTCCCTTCAGTTTCTGTTTAGCAAACTCACCTACTCCATCTAATTTCTCCCTCACCTCAGATACATAATCCAAGTGTGAGATCTCCAACTTTGGTGCTATCAATTTATATTTAATAAATTTCAAAGGACCTCTCACTTCATGTACGAATAGTAACTCAAAGGATGTAAAGTAAGTAGATTTATTTGGGGCATCTCGATTGGCAGACAATAGAATGAGACGCCTTTATTCAAATCATTCAGTTAATTCTGACAAAACGCTGTTAATATTGTCTCCAATATCTCATGCCAACTTTCTAAGACTACCTGTAATTTGAAATGGGACACACTTGATTTAAACTGCAGTCTGCTGAAGCTATCCATGACTTCCTTAAAAAGTTGAGATATACAATGAGACCCTTGGTCTGACTGAATAAAACTGCGTAGCCCACAACGAGTAAAGAAAGCTACCAATTCCTCCACCTCCCCTTTTGCCTTAACACTCCATAATGGAATTATCCCTAGAAAGCTGGTAGACACATCCATTATGGTCAGTAGATATTGGTTTCCACTTTTCTTTCGGAAAGGGCAACTCCACAATTAATCATAACCCATGGGAAAGGTTCTTCGAATACAGGAATTGGCAACAAAGGTGCTGGTTTTATTATTGCCTGTGATTTACCTACCATTTGGAATGTATGACATGTACAACAAAAATTAACCAAGTTCATGTGCATTACAGGCCACTACACATGCTTCTGTACTTTAGCCTGAGTCTGTACACCTCGGTGTCCTCCTGCAGTTAGTTCATGTGTTACCCGTAATACTGTATGCTACTGGAAATACAATCTGATGCACCTCAGTCCACTTCCCTTCTGCATCTGTCGTGGTGTCCATTTAAATTTAGGATTCTATCTTTAATAACGTTCGCCAATATATTCTGATCCCTTTTGTGTGTGTGTACATTATATACACATTTCTGCATCGTTACATCAAACAGGGTGTGAGTTCACTGAACATCATCTCCTTTGTTTTTTTTTTCTTTTGTTTTCCCTTCCTGCTGGAAATTATGACAGTGGGACCTTGTTACTCCACAGTCTGGAAAAAGTTCTGGGCAATTTTCTTTTAACTCCCCAGTTGCCTAGTCTTCCTTTAGCATCTCCAATACAACAGGTGCCTCTCCCACCTTGGATCCTGCTAAATCATTTCCAAGAGCAAACTGTATTCCTGGAACTGTCACTCTGTCACTCACTCTCACTGTTACTTCCCCAATCTTGATTTGGCATTCCAACCTGATGTTACACAAGAGAATGCTTAATTTCTGCCCCCATTCCACAAATTATCACGGTCTTGAGTGACATGTCAGAAAGAGTGAAAATACCTCTATCAGTTACTATTAGAGGCTGAGAGAAAGTGAGGACTGCAGATGCTGGAGATCCGAGTTGGAAAGTTTGGCCTGGAAAAGCAGAGCAGGTTGGCAGCATCCAAGGCGCAGGAGAGTTGACGTTTCAGGCATAAGTCCTTCATCAGTGAAGTGGGGTTAAGTGAGGGGGACTGGGGTTGAGAATTAAATAAGAGGGTGGAGGTGGAGCTTCGTGGAAGGGAGCTTGGAAGGCGATAGGTAGATGCAGGTGGGGTATGATGGTGATAGGTCAGAGAGATAGGTGGTAGGACAGCTAGAACCGTCAAACTATTCAGCATCAACATCAACTTAATTAATTTCCAAAAAGCCCCGCCCCCAACCTCATCCCAGATCCAACCATTCAAATTAGGAACGCCCTCTTTAACTGTCTTAACTGTCTATCTTTCTTCCCACCTACCCACTCCACCCTCCTCTCCGACGTATCACTATCACTCCCACCGACATCTTCCCATCGCCTTCCAAGTGACCCTCCAGCCAGCCCAGCTCCTACCCTCCTATTTATCATTCAGCTCCCTTGTCTCCCCATCACATTCCTGACGATGGGTTTATGTCTGATTTGTCGATTGTCCTGCTCTTCGGATGCTGTCTGATCTGTTGTGCCTTTCCAGCTCCTCAACTTCTCAACTATTCGAGACTGAACAGATCCCGTAACTCACAAAAATATAACTTCTTGTCCTCCTCCCCCGACCCCGTTTTGTTCTTCGTAAACTTTATCCACAGAGGTGAATTCTTTATGGAGATCAGGCACTGACTCCATACCCAACCACTGTCCAGGCTGTGCGCATTTCTGCAGCTCCTCAGATCCACTTGGAGTCTCCTTTTCTAGGTTCACAACTGCCACTGGTTTAACCTCTTTTACCACATCTTTCCCCAAAGTGTATTTCTTCAATGCCCAGCACTGTGTGTCCCAGCTTACTCCAGTGAAAACACCTTTTTCCCAGTGCGCTTCCGAAACCATCAGCACTGCAATTTTATGTGTTACACACCGTTATAGTAAGAACACCTGAGGCCTTTCACCACCTTTCAACACCCTTGGGTTCTTTTTTCACCTGTGGTAAAGTATTGCCAGTGTGATTTACTCTATGTTTTACGGTGTACGATCTCCCCTTATCCCAATTTCTATCCCTCACAGGATGAAAATCCTCCCAGAAGCTAAATTTCATCTCATGCACCAATACATATTTACGTGCCATTTCTGCCGTGCTTCTCATTTCTTGAACTTTCTATTCGTTCACATGAATTATTACCATCTCTGGAAGTGAGTCTTTAAACTCCTCCAGCAGAATTATCTCCCTTCGGCTCTCACAGGTCTTGTCCATTTTAAGGCCTGCATCCATTTCTCAAAATGACTGTGGTTACTTCTTTCAAACTCAACTTCAGCCTGACCAGGTTCTGTCTCTACATTTGTGAACAGCTGTCGATAAGCTTCTAGTACCAATTCATACGCACTCAAAATAGCCTGTTTGACATCTGCATAATCTCTTGCTCCCACATGTGACAGCACTGCACATACCGCTCAAGCTGTGCCCACCAGCTTAGTCTGAACTAGCATTACCTGCTAGTTCACTGGACACGTCGTCTGCCAAGCCACTTTTGCAAATATAATAATAAAAGATTTTGACATTTTCCTCACCAAAATATGGCAATATATTAACATAGTTGTGTACATCTCTACGTTCTCCCTTCATCTTCATCCTGCTAATTTAACTTTCTTACCTAATTCCAAACTTCTGAATTTCAAAATTTCCCTCTCCTTTTCCTCTCTTTATCTTTCTCTTTCTATCTCTCTCTTTCTGTCTCTTTCTTTATCTTCTAACTCATGTTGTCACATGTGCAATTTAAGGTTTTCGAACTCTCCTGCAGTTGCCTGTTTCTCTGATACACCAAAGTGCTTGACCAACTCCATTATAATTTCAGCTTTTCTTTTGTCACTCGTGAAACCCAATTCTAATCTACTTGTTAATTCTAAAAGTCTGCCCTTCCTTTATCTTTCTACGCCTTCTTGGCAAATTTGGGAAGCATCTTCAAACTCTAGACCCTCTTTCGTAATGTTAAAAGCCATTTATTTTAATTTAACCAATCACAAGGAAACAAAATTAAATGCATTTTCTCACCTGTTTTATTTGAATGTCCAGGTCACTAACTGCCAAGTGATGGAACCTGCTGTGTCCTTTTGTACCCCAAATCTGTTCAAATCTGTCCAAATCCCATACGACGAGCCATAAAACCATTATTTTATCAATGTCGAACCACTCTGTCAATTAAAACCACACACCCAGAAAAGCTCACCTCGCCTCATACTCTGTTAAAACATGAGTGACTAAGTAATCGCAAATTCCACCATTAAGAGAAAAATAACATTTTATAAGTATGTAAGTTAACTTGCTGAGCAGGAAGGTTTGTTTTCAGGTGTTTCGTCACCATGACTGAATAACATCATCAGTATAAGTCTCCAGTGACCCACTGGTGGTATGTCCCACCTCTCTATTTAGACGTTTTGGTTTCATAAGTTGGGTGATGTCTTTTCCAGTTCCTTTTTTTTCAAGAGAAGGTAGATAGGATCTAAATTGGTGTGTAAATTAATGTACTTCTGGTTAGAAGGCCTTGCCTCTCAGGACTTTCGTGCGTGTCTTTGTTTTGCCTTTCCTAGAATATGTCTTTAGTCCCAGTCAAAGTGGTGTTCTTCTTTGTCTGTATATATGCAAAATAGTGATAGTGGGTCATGTCCTTTGGTGGCCAGTTGGCGTTCATGTATCCTGGTAGCACGACAACAGGACAGTTTGAAATGGAGGAAAAATGATTTTGTATACACTGTTTAATCAGTGTGCGTCAGATAAGGAAGATTGTCCATATGTGTACAACACATTCTGAATGAACAACGGAGACAGAATTAACGATAAATGATGTACATGATGTATAATATTTAAAAAGCATTAACACTTTATTTGATCCACGTCTGAAGTGATATGTTCCCCTTCTCTCAACATTCCACACTTTTTTGGATTCACAACTCTTGTCTCTCATTCTTTTCAGAATGTGTGTTATAAATCTTGGTTATCGTGTCCCAATTTATTTCAGTTAATCTCCTTTCTACCAGGAATTAAATATATTGGCCTGTTGGGTTCTTTCCAAAGCTAGTGTTTGTCATATTATTGGAGAGAAAAATTCTGGCATCAAACCCAGCATTTTAACACATTACTCTGTTGTACATGCATTGTTTAAAGGACCACAGCACACAGGAATTCACAAATCATTGAGGGATGTACATCTACTTCTTTCGATAATCTAGTTTTCTCATTTTTCTTATCTTCACATCTACATTCTGTCTCTCGTTCTCTCTTTTTATCTTGTTAAGAAATCCCCCAATTATTCTAAAAGTCCCATCTCTCAAAACTCCTTCTTTCGGTTTATGTCTATTGCTCTCTTCTCAATGTAATGTGATTATAAGTGAGAAACGTAAGTACAAAGACATGTGGGAGGAGCTGGCCAGAGGTAATTGGAAGTGGAGCCGAACAGGGAAGACCAGGGAGCAGCAATGGCAGGAGTTTCTGGGGATAATTTGGAGGATATCTGAAATTTATCCCAAAGGAGATGCAACATTCTCATGTGAGGACAAGGCAGCCATGAGTGATAAGGCATCAAACCAAAAGAGGAAACATACAATGTGTAAGATGATTGGGAATCAATAGAATTCATTGGCTCTGAAACTATATAAGGCTGGCATCACTGAAACTGCAGAACTATTAATCATGATCAGGGCGAGAAACAGAGATAAAGACATTCACCTCAAATACAGAAGATGGCATTACTGTAGCAAAATTGCAGATGAATTAAACAATTGAATTAAAATCAGTTAAATGCTTTTGCGGAATGTGTCAGGTTGAAAGCATGACCCGGGGAGAGACCCTCAGTAGAACGAGGATTTGAAAATGAAAGTATTAGCACATCAGAAACCAGAGTAGGTCACTGAGTGAAGGACTGATGGGTGAATGGGTCTCGATGTGAACTGGGGGCAGACAGCAGAATTGCATTTCAGATATTGCAGCTGAAAACTGCGTATTCATGTAGTGCTGTAGACTACAGCAGCAGGATAAGCAAAACAGAATTAACCACAACCTGTAACATTTTGCCGGGGATAATCTCCTCAGTCTGCCATTACCATCATTACCGCTGATCTTTGGTTCAGTGACGAGTGTGGGTGAACGTGTCAGGGTCAGAACCACGTGAACCTAAACCTCAGGCTAACCCATTAAAACTACCGCACTTGAACAACAGATTTGATTGAAGCCCTGCAGCCCTGTCACATTCAGTCATAAATGATGATGAATGATGAAACAAATAACGGAGGAAAGAGTTGCACAAACATCTCCATCCTCAATAATGGAACAGTCCTGCATATCAGTGTAAAAGACAAGGATGTAGTACCGACACCATCCTCTGCCAGAAGTGTTGAGTCAATGATCCATCTCACTCTCGTCATGATGCCCACAGCATCACCGATGCCAGCCTTCAACCAATTTGATTCACTGCACGTGATATGAAGAAACAGCTGATCACAGTAGATTATGACATTGAAACCATTCCTGCAATAGGACTGAAGAATTGTGCTGCACAGCAAGCCATGTCCCTGGGGAAGATGTTTTGTTCCAGCTCCATCTCCGTGGCAATGTGGAAAATTAATCAGCTATATCGAGTCCACTAATAGGAGTATAATTAGAATCTGACCAATTACCTCCCCCTCAGTTCCACCAGGGCAGTCAAATTGGTGGGAGTTCTTTTTGACAGAGCTGTCAAGCAGCACAGAAATAACCCGTGCAGTGAGGTTTCAGATCGGTCCCCATGTGGAGATGGTGCTGTTGTGGAAATGTCATTGAATTACTCATCTAGACCAGGTTAATGCTCTGGCAGCTGGTGTAAGTTAAAGACAATTAATAAAATATCGATATTGAAAATCTGGTACATGTAATAGTTACCCTGAAACCAATGTCGATTGAAAACAGCTGTTCGCTTCCCTAATGTACTTTCAGGAAGTGAATATCCCGTGATTTTCTGGTCTGGCCTAAAAGTGACTCGAGACTTTTAGACAGGTGATAAACTGTTCAATGATCTCTGAAATGGCTCAAAATTATCATCCCTGCTTCTAATCTGTCCCGCCCTGTCAGAGTTTATATATTTCACTGAGATCTCCACCTATCTTCCTAAAACCCATGGAATACAGACCCAGTCGCCCCAGACTCTGCTCCCACAACAAACCTGTCATCCCAGAGACCAGTCTGGTTATCTTTCGCTGCCCTCCCTCAACGTCAGGTTTGTCTTTTATTCGGTAAGGAGACCAAAACTGCACACAATATAGCAAGGCCCTGTACAGCTGCAGTAAGACACCCTTCCTCCTGGACTCAAATTCCCCTGAAATGAAGGTCAGCACACCATTTACCTTCCTAATCGCTTTCTCTTCCTACAAAAAACTACTTTCAGTTTCTGGTGTACAGGGAGATCCAGATCCTATTCAGTGTTACAGCTCCCCAACTAGTGGATCTATGTATACTGGTAAGTGTCCCAGTGCCATTCCCAGTACATTCTTCGGGCTTCAGAACTCACTGCCATGCTTGGACCTCGGAGGTCTGTGAAGAATTAAATAAACAGAAGCATAAGTCCCTTTATAGTGTAACATTTGTCAACCTTTTCAAATGATAGTCTGCCGTTCTCTTTTTCCCATCAAAGGGCACGTCACATGTACTCACATTGCGCTACATTGTCCCTTATTTTCACAGATACTCCACTTGCCTCAGTCACCTTGGAGCTTTTTTACATCCTCCTCACCCACTCTCAATCCGACATTGATTTGTGCCGTCAGCAGGATGAGAAATGTTGCATGTGAATCCCTCTAACAAAGCTTTGGTGTGTATCTGAAATAGCTCGGACTCAAGCACTGAATCCTGCTTTTTCCCCGGTTCCTCTGGTCTAAACAAACATCGATTAATTCCTACTCACTGTTTACAATTAGCTCTCCCATTCTAAAACCATGCCCTTCTGTTAGCCCCAGTCTCATTGAATTCGAATTTGCATAGTAGGCTTGGGGCTTTATCAAAATTTTTTCTGAAAATTCAATTATGTTGCATTGATTGCTTCTCCACAGTTTTGCTAAAAGTCACTTTCTCAAATATGATTCCCATTTGATAAATCTCTGGTGCCTTTGTCTCAGTCCCATTACCTTCAGTTAAAATACTTTCTCCATAACGTTTATTTGCTAATTTTATTTTATTCCCTTTTTCTGTCCCACCAGATTAGACTTCCTAGTATTGTTTGGAAGTTTTTATTTGTTTTGTTTTCTTCTGTGAAGACATAACTGAAATGTTTGCTGCATATTTCTGCCATTTTCCTCTTCTCCATTCGCCATTCTCTGGGAAGGAAGCTGCACTATTTTTCCACTTAATTTTGACATTGACGTACATTTTGAAGCTATTACAAGTTCACTCTTATTACCCTTGTGCATATAGAGTGTTCTGAAACCCATCGATTCCTGCTTATGTTTCTCAATGACTGACCTTGCACAACCAAGCACTCATAGAAGCATAGACTATTCACCATCAGAAATACGGCACGGCCTACATTAGTCCTACTTTTCCACACGAGCCCCATAGCTGGGAAGGTAATGACACTTCAAGAAATCGTCCAAGTACTTTGTAACAGTTGTGGGGTTAACCGTGATAACTCCCTCACCGGTAGTGCATTTCAGACCCCAAAACCTTCTCGGTAAGAAAACGATCCTCAAGTCCTTTCTAAATCTCAAAGCCTTCACTTTAAGAGTGTTATTCCCCATGTTCTTTTGTCTCAGACATAAAGGAACAGCCGCTGTGTATCCACCCTGACAATGACCCTTGTAATCGTATCCTTCAGAATGACGGCCCCTCAGCCTTTTCTGCTTCAAACTAAACAACACGAGCTTATCCAGCCTCCCTCCATAGCTGATATGCTCCATCCCAGGGAACATCCTGGTGAATCTCTTCTGCACCCCTGCCAGTACAATGATATCCTTCCTGTAATGTGGTTCCCAGAACTACACACAGTATTCCATATTGGCCTCACCAAATTTCCACATAGCTCTTATTATCTGTGCCTCGATGAACAAAGGCTATGTTTACGCTCCCCTTTGCTTTCTCAACTTGTATATTAACCTGTCCCGTCACATTCAGGGATGTGTGGAGAAGCTGCCTCAGAGCTCCCTAGAATGCTGCCATTCACTGAGTACTCTGCTGTCTAGTTCATTCTTCCAGAGTGCATCATCTCATATTTATCAGGGTAACATTCCGTCTGTCATTGACCTGTCCATCTGTATCATCCTGTAACATAAAACCTTCTTCCTCATTGCCAATCATCCGGTCATTCGTTGTATCAAACACAAACTTAGTTATCACACTCTCCCCACTCTTCGTCCATGATCACAGAGACTCCATTTATGAATACCACAAATAATAAGGTTATAGATCACACAACACCAGGTTTACCCACGCCCAACAGGTTTATCTGGTGGCACGAGCTTTCAAAGCGCTGCTTCTTCATCAGGTGGTTGTACGCTTTGAAAGCTTGTGCCTCCGAATAAACCTGGTGTTGTGTGATTTTTACCTTTGGCCACCCTCGTCCAACACTGGCACCTCCGAATCACAAACAATAAGGGATACAACACTGCTCCCCGTCGTACACCATTGGACACCGGCCTTCAGTCACGCAAACAGGCTTCTACCACCACCCTATAACTCCTACCACTAAAGTTGATTTAGATGCAACTTGGCAAGTCACTAATGACTCCTACCTATTGTCTGGTTATTCCACTTGACACACTTGCTGAATACCTGGGGATTCTCCCTAAACCTGCCTGCCAGCATACTGCCATGCCCCTGTATTAGTCAGTTCTCTCCGAGTGAAGAATTTCCTCCTTATTGCTACCTTAAATGGCCTGTCCCTTATACTTCCATTATTTGCCTTAAATGTACAGTAGACAGCCAGAGAAACATTCTGTTTATTTCCACCTTGTCACATGTTTCGTAAATTTTCTAAATTTCACTACAATCACCTCTCATTCTTTGAAATCCTAGAGAACACAGGCAGAGTTTCTGCATCAGACAATCTCGCCATCTGAGGAACAAATCTGGAGAATGTTCATTGCACTTCCTCTGTGGTCAGCATATTCTTTCTCAGATTAGGTCACCAAAACTGTACACTCCAGGTACAGTCTCACGAACCCTGTACACAATCGCCCAGGTACACTCTTACTAACACACTATGAAACTACTTCAACATTTTGTTACATCGGTATTCTTACGCCATTAATTGAAGGTAAACCCAACTTTAATTTCCACTTTCATATATTCTTCCAAATACCCTTCAAAAATTCCGAAGTTATCAAGTATGATTTCCTTTCAGAAATGCATACTTATTCTCTCCAATGTTGCTGTTAATTTCGAAGTATAAAGTTTCGCATCCTGTCTCATCGATTCCAAAAGTTTCTCGACAGGTGTCAAGTTAATTGGTCTGCATTTCTTCATACTATCACCCTTCCCCTTTCTAGGTGCCTGGATCCATTCTATTCATCAATCTGCCATGCTTGAATCACGTTTATTACTTTCCATTTATCTACAATGGCTTTCCAACCACTTGGAATGTACAGGAAAATAAAACACAGTCATCAGCTGTGCAATTCATACTTCTATTGCTGATTTCCTTTCTGACATTTTGAAATGAATTAGATCTGTTTCGTTAGACATGGCAATGCTCCATCCAGCTACATGTTCAAGTATTACCTTGTTACTGACATGAATTGACTTTGTGTCTTTAGTTCCACAAGCCCCAATATGTTCACTTGGTATTTCTGAGTGATTTACTGGGTCTTCCACCATGAAGACAGATGTAAAGTAACTGGTTATTTTCTAAGCCATTTCCCTGCTCTCTACAATAAGCAATCCTCTTCCGATCACAAATTTCCGCATTTGACCAAGCTTTTGTTTTGTTTTCATTGAAATATACATCGTAGATTTATGCAGTCTTTGTGATCCTGTTTGTTAGCATGCATATTCGCTTTTTGATTTCCTTATCAATTTCATGGCCCTCCTTTTTGGATTGCAAATTTCTGACATTTCTCAAGTTTCCACAATGTCTGGATTTCTTCTGAAGTCACTTCTTATGATTAATATAATTTTTAATTTGTTATGTTAACTATCATTAATTCAGTTTCTCACTCCTGGGTGTTTTTACCTTAAAGAAATAAATTTTTGTTTCAGACTTTGCAGTATTTCTATAAACCAGACATATCCAAGAACATTTGCAAGAGGACAGAGAAGAGATTGCGGGGGCCTGGTTGATATTTTTACATCATCGCTGGCCATGGGTGAGGTTCCAGATGACTGGAGGATAGGGAATGCTGTGCTTTTATTCAAGAAGGGCTACAAAGAAAATCCTGGAAATTATGAACCAGTAAACCGGACTTCTGTAGGAGGTAAGGTACTTGAGTAGGTTCTGAGAGATAAGATAAACATACATTTGGAAAGTCAGGATGTGATTAGGAGCAGTCAGCACGGCTTTGTGTATGGGAGATCATGGCTGACAAATTTATTAGACTTCTTTGATGAAAAGTGACCAGCATCTTTGACGAGGGCAGGGTGATATATGTAGTCCGGTTGATTTTAGTGAGGCCTTCAATAAGGTTTCACATTACGCTGCTCTGGTATAATCATTTAGGTTAGAATGTACAAGGCATGATTAGTAAGATTGTAGACGACACTAAATAATGTGGTATCATGGACAGTGAGGAAGTTTGTCAGACATTGCAGCAGGACCTTGATCAGCAGAGGAAATGGGCCAAGAAATGGCAAATGGAGTTGAATGTGGATAAATGTGAGTTCTTGCATTTTGCAAAATCAGTACAAGGTCGAAGTTTAATAGTGAATGGTTGGGCTGTCAGGGCTGTAATGGAACAGACGGACGCTGGAATTCAGGTGCATGGTACTCTGAAAGTTGATTCAGAGATAGACAGGACAGTGAATAAGGCTTTAAGCACACTGACCTTCATCATTCAGCGCACTGAATATTAAGGTTGGGGATTTATGTTGCAGTTATACAGCATGCTGGTGAGGCCATATTTGTAACATTATGTCCAGTTTTGTTCGCTTTGTTCAGGGGAGGATGTTATTAAACTGGAAAGAGTGCAAAGGAAACTTACAAGGATGTTGCCAAGAACTTGGTATTTCTGGGTTTTAAGGGGAGATTCAACAAGCTAGGACATTTTACCTTAGAGTGTATGAGACTGATGGGGGATCTGATGGAAGTATATAAGATCATGGGAGGCATGAACAGAGTGAATTCAGTCAATCTTTTCTCCCGTAGGGTTGGACCATCCCGGACTAGAGGGCATGAGTTTAAGGTCAGAGGAGAAAGAATAAAAGGGAATCTGAGTGACAACCATTTTTACACAGAGGGTGGTATGCATATAGAATGAGCTGCCAGTGGAAATGGTTGAGGTGGGTACATTAACAACATTTGACAGGCATTTGGACAAATACATGGATAGGGAAGGCTTAGAAGGATACCGGGCAATAGCAGGAAAATTGTGTTAGAGTGAATGGACAGTTTATTCGGAATGGAACACTTTGGGCCGAAGGGCCTGTCTCCATGCTGTCGGACTCTATGACTCGAACAACCATTGCTTGTCTCTCACTGAATGTTATATTGTACTTTTCCAATTCACTGGAGCTAACTTGACCCTCTAGCCTCCAGGCTTCCACGATGTTTGACTATAATGTTCAAAATTTCTATATTGCATGCAGACATAGAACATAGAAGATTACAGCGCAGTACAGGCCATTCGGCCCTCGATGTTGTGCCACCCTGTCGTACTAATCTGAAGCCCGTCCCACCTACATCATTCCATGTACGTCCATATGCTTGTGCAATGATGACTTAAATGCATTTAAACTTGGCGAATCTATTACAGTTGCAGGCAAAACATTCCATGCCCTTTCTACTCTCTGAGTAAATAACGGTATGTAAAATGCAGCATATTAATGTCACAATTCCTCAAAACTGCTTCAGAGTAAGGTTAGTAATTAGTCTTTCTGACCACACAACACCAAATCCGAAATAACTTGCTCTCTAGTTGGTTACACAACATACTCTTCAACCAACCTGATACATACTTATGGAATTTATTTGTCAGAACACTGGCAGTCACTTAGTTAACGCAGTTTCGATGCAACTTGATGCCACCTTTGATTACTGCAACACCCACGATTACTTTTTACTCATTCACAGGATGAGAGCATCGCTGGATAAACAGCATTTGTTGCCCATGCCAGAGGGAAGTTAAGAGTCAACAGCATTGCGTTGTGTCTGGAGTCATATGCAGTACAGACCTGGTAAGGAGAGCAGTTTGCTTCCCTAAAGGAAATCAGTGAACCAGATGAGTTTTTCCAACAATCGATTCCTAGTCATCATGAACCCTTGATTCCAGATACTTATTGAATTCAAATTCCACCATCTGCGATGACAGAATTCAAACTTGGGTACTCAGACCATTTCCTGGGTCTCTGGGTTAAGAGCCCAACGATAATACCACGAGTCCATTGCTTCCCCTTGCATCCACTTGCATATCCAATTTCCAGAGCATATGATGCAAAATATTTGCGTGACAGTTTTACTCTCGATATATAACACACAAATGTTTGCTTCTCCTTGCTGTTTGTAAGATCCACCCAAACTGATTCTGTGGAATCTGAGGGACAGGGTCTGTGGCGTTGTTAGTGACAGACTTGGATAAGACAGACAGGGAGACTCGCCTCGATGCTGAGACGATCTGAAGAACTGGTCAGCAATACAGGACAAGGATTAATATCCTCCCCGCTCTGTCAGGATAAGTGTCAGCGTATTCTCTCTGCTGCCTCACACTCACTGTATAGCTGCTGTCGCACCTACCCCCGAACAAGGCTCACACTTTGTCTCTAAATAAGGTTCAAGCACGACCACTCTCACTATTAAATTCAGCACCTTCCTTCCCCAACTTTTTCTGTCACTGACACAATAGCCCTGCACACTATTAATACAACGTGGATACAACACTGGAATGCCTGACATCCGTTTCCTCATCCCCCTACCCCGACATGTGGGGAGGATTCTGGAAAGAACCAGAGAGGACCAGGATGCCATGTGTGGAGATTCTGAAACATTCACGCCCCTCAAATCGAGGAAGGAGCAATATTCAGAAAAGAGCAGTTCTCACTTTAATCCTACTGGCAGTTCCAACCTCAACTCTCTCACTCACAAAAGAACAGATACCCCATTTCACAGAGATGCAGGCAATGAAATTCACAGAAGTATTGGTAAGCACCTGAAATTGCTAACTATCACAATGCATACAAGGAGACTGACATACACACACATAAATGCTCGCAGAGACATATATAGTCACACATAAATAGACAGAAAGACAGATAGAAACATACAGGCTGACACAGAGTCAGACAGACGGAGTCACAAAAACACACAGATAACGAGCACATTGACACACACCCACATATACATACACAGACATAAAGACCGAGACACTAGTGTCATTAAGACCCAAATAAATAAGTTTTTGATTTATAAGGAGATGAAGAATTCTAGGGAGAAGGTAGGAGAATGATGTTGAAGAACATATAAGAAATGATTGAATAGCATGTCAGACTTGATGGGCCAATTGGCCTAATTCTGTTCCTTTCTTTAATGCTTATGGGGTGTTATTCTATGAGGTATTCTTTTCAGCAGCAGAGGCTGGGTTTGACACATATTTTATTGGAAATAGTCAGTGATATTGTGGAACAGAGTTGGAGGTGGAATGGTTTCTGTCTATTCCTAGTTATTGTATACTTATCTCAGAAAAAGGGCAGTCATTTGATGTGGTGTCCTCATCCTCAGGGAGCAGTGAAGTTTCGGTTATTGAAGATATTCTCGTCTGAGCTCGACTGATCTTTGCTGGACAGGAGAGTCAATGTTTATTGGGAACAGATAGGAGAGGGATGGTTAGAAACAATCGGATCTACCATGAGCATTCTGAATGGTACAGCCGAATGCCCAACTGCCGCCCCTACACCATGTGTAGTTTCCTCAATCCAGCCCTCGAGTTTGTTACAGGGTAGGGTACCATCCTATTCAGCCACACAGGTCGTTACAATGAGATGGGAGGAGACCATTCTGCCCGTCAAAGAAGTAACACAGGAATATAGGATGAAGTAATTCAGCTCGTTGAGTACATTACACAGCCCAGGAGGACGCCATTCAACCCGCCTGAACTACTGCATAGGAACAGGGATGCTGTCCCTAAAAGGATATAGACAGTAAAGATAAATGAATATTTTTACCAAACTATAACAAGTTTTGCCTCAGAGATCACTGTGGGGTCATCAATGATCAATAATCTATGTCAAATATCTGGATGAAGGGATTGAATGGATATCATTCGAAATATCTTCGAATGGAGGTAGTGAATCTGCATTGTGATATTGACAGGGAAAGTTCGTGAGCAAACCTTCAGCAGAAATAATATAACGTGAGTTGTCTATTTGGTAGTAAGGATAGAACAGCAGGAAACAATTTAAATGTAGGGAGACGCAGAACTCTGTGATGCAGATGTTTTTCATATCCCTGGTACATGAATCATATGAAGTCTGTCCGCAGATGCTGCAAGTGACTTGGACGGTAAGTGAAATTATACTGTTTGTGGCCACGGGTATTCAGTTTAATCAGGAATGTTTTCCTGCATCTGTACAGGGCATTGCTGAGATCACATCAGATACACTGGGTGCAGTTTTGATCCTCTAAACTAAAAAATGGATATAATTCCTTTCGAAGATTTTCAAAATGCTTCCCTTTACTCATTCTTGAAATGAAAGCCCTTTGTTATCAGGGATTATCTGTTTAAGTCTTAGATGAGGAATCCAATTGAACCACGGTTTTCAAAAAAGTGTATCAGCTGGATACATATTTTCCCTTGTTAAGGAGGCTGAAGCTGGAGAATATTTTTACGAATGATTTGTATTGACATTAACGCAAATATTATGAAGATATTAACTCATTTTTAAAAAATTACGCTGACACATATAAACATGTCATCAAATTATAAAGCGGGCCCTCTTTTTTGCTAATGAAAGACGCTGTGCATAACAACAGCAATGAAGCTGCATACGGTATACAGTCCATTATCATCCATTCCAGAGCAAGTTTATGGAGAGTACACATGGCCCAGTTTGGTGTTCAGTTGACGCTATTGTATTTTTCTACACAGGGAGGGAGAAAAATATTACCTGCATCAGAAGAAGCAGCCAATTGCTCTCTCTGTTTCTGACTTTGTTCTGCCTGAGAACAAGGTGTAAGAGCAAAAAATCCCTGAGTCATCTTTCCCTCTCGTGGAGGATTCCTGATGAGGATTCATAGGAATCTCTCCACTGCCCGAAGCAAAGGGAATTCAGCCAAATCCAACTGTTCCTGGAAAAAAACTGTCCCATTACCAGACATTTGTGTGAGCAGAATAACTTCAATGGCAGAAAAAAACATTTGAGACAGTCTATCATTTTGCCATTTATTCAGAGATCAACTTTGTGCGTCGCACACTTTTCTAGAAAAATATCCAGTCTTAAATCTATATCACTGGCCACATGACGAAACGGGTTACATTTGAAATATTTGCTTTCACCAGTCGAGGTCTGGGAAAAGACATTAGTGAAACTCGAACATTGGTCAGAACATGAACAAGAGATTCTCAAAGGGTGTTAAAGTGTTAATTCCCTCTCCAGATGTTTGTGATGCCTGGATATTTCCATTTATTCAAAACTGTGTATGAAAAACGTTTGACAGGCAAATGAATGTCGGAAAATGGTACACAGACAGAAAACTGCTGCTGAGACGATAATCAGAACATAGTCCGTGGTGGAGCAGTGACAAAGTGTCTCATGAACAACTCCTGCTCCTCAGTCCTAAGTTGCTACGTTCCATTCAGCCCCTCACAGCTCCTGCAAGGAACAGATGGGGGCCACTTGCTCCAAATACCAGCTTCTCACTCAATCCCTCACACTGTCGCACACAGATTGGTACTGATTAGAAAATGTTATTTGGAAACCCAGGCTGGGTTCCAAAGATGTCTGTGGTCTCTTTCAAACTTGTGCTTCATTTGTTGGTCATGTGCTAGACCAAGATTCATAATGAATAAAGCCCCCATACCTTATTCAGAGATGACTCAAAAATGTTTTGCTCTCTGATTGCAACCCTCAATAACAGAAGATCCAGAAAAATTACAACTATTTACTTTGCAATTAAAGAAAATGAGAAAATAAGGAACAGGATCAGGTAATTCGGACAGTGAAGCCATTGTATACAATAATGGTTGATCTACTGTTAACGCTCACTCCTCTTCAATGTCCAACATGCCTCAGCTCAATGACAGATCAACTATCCATCAACCTCCTCTTTAAATAGATTCAGTGATGTACTTCCTTTAACTCTCCAGCCCAGACATTTCCTGACAGCGATTACCCTCTGTGAGAGGACAACATCCCTGCAAATACGCTGTCACCTATTGATATGAGCAGGAGGTGAACACAGGGGCTCAGGAAGGAGTAAATGACCTTGATATAAAGGCAGTATTTGACTGAGAATGTCATCGGGCCCATCTACTTATTTGCGCTGAATAGGAATCAGGTCTAACCTCCACTAGTTGGGGTCTTTCAGAGCACAAAGGAAGATGTTTGTGGGCTTTGGCTGACAATCCTCAGTCTCGGAACACCTCTTCAGAAGATTCTTAAGTTAACGTCCTCAGCAAAATAAAACACCTTCAGCTCGTTCAACGACATCTACTCACCCGCACCCCTGGCACCGCACCCCCTCCCCCATCCATCATGAGATCAGAGGTGGGGTGATCACTGAAGATCACACGATGTTCAGAACATTTTGTCACCCCTCAGCTCCTGAACCAGTCTCGCTGTCCATGTGCAGAAAGACCTGGACAGCAGTCAGGTTTGTGCTGTGAAAGTGTCGATAACGTTTGTGTAACAGCAAGGCCAGACACTGCATATTTCCACAGTTAAAAGAGGAGCTCATTCAGTATCTCAGGCTGGTTACATGGATATGTGGAAACCATTCAGTCGATGAAAACGACTGAACAAGAAGAGTGACAGCCCATTCAATCCTGCTGCCTGTTCCCCAGGAAGAGAAGGGGTCTGCTCAGTATATTGAGATGTTCAACAGGAACAGGCAGAGCCCAATCACACCGTTGAAACTATGGAACCAGGAGGAGGCCACTCATCCCCTCAAGACACTTATACAGGAACAGGAGGGTGCCATTGATGCTCCAACCTGAAAAACCAACAGAGCAGAGAATGCACTCATAGACAGCTCACGATGTCCCTCGCGTCTCCATTGCCTGTGGGACACATGATACTTTAACGTGGTGTACTGGCAGTAAGGAAGGAAGCCAGATGTTTTGTGTCAGGTCTCGAGAAACATCTTCCATCACCGAGCAGACAGACCCAGGTTCTCCTTGGAAGCTGATGGAAATAATTAACTGTTTTAGCATGAAGGTATTGTGGCTCCTGTCTGGATTCTGCATAACATGACGTTCATAATGTGGGGGAAGGTTCGTCAAAGACTGGCCCTCTCTCTGTCTCTTTCCCTCTCTCTCAGTCGAAATGGGGAGTGGCGTGGGTTGAGAGGGACGTTCCCTGAGGCTTTTAAATGGTGGACAATCATGTAAACTAAGTAATAAAAAAGCCCATGGAATTTATCATCGTATCAGTGTCTGTTTGGAATGTAATGAGTGACTGTCTATCCCCTTCAGGTTCAATACAATCACCTCTTATTCCCTCAAAGCGCTACAGATTAATCTTCATGCACTCCCGATGGTACAATCATCTCAACAATGAGTCTGGTGAAACTCCTTTACACTCTTTCTGCCAAGAGGATTATTCCTTAAAAAAAGAGAGAAAATCTTCCCACAATACCCCAAATACTATCTCAACAACACTGTCAGGTTTGATCGCAATAATTCTGTTCCCTTATTTAGCTGGAGTCGAGAATGTCATGGAGTCATATAGTTCGGATAATGTTCGAGGAGAGCTCACGTGGTACAGTTTTGGCACTGATAACGGTAACTGATTTAACTTACAGATGGAAAAATGAAGTCTACCTGTGCAGAGACAGTCGATTTATCCTTTTCTGTTGCTGTCGCTCATCACAGCAATGAGTGGGAGTGAAAAAAAAGCCCAGTCGTCTTTCCCACTCATGGAGGATTCCTGATGAGGATTCATTGGAATTTCCCCACTGGCTGAAGCAAGGCAATTCAGCTAAATCCAACTGTTTCAGGAAGAAATCCCAGTGCCAGAAGGTTGTGCGAGCAGAATAACTTCAGAAGTAATTATTCAAGCTCGATAGGGAGAGGGACTGACAGGCGATTGCATGGCTGCAAATGGGAATCCGGATGGTGTGTAGCTTCCCTCGTGTCAGGGTCCAGGATGTCTCATAGCGGCTGCAGAACGTTCTCATCGGGGCGGGGGAAGCAGCCAGAATTCATTGTGCACATTGGTACAAATGACACAGGTAGACAAAGTGATGAGGTCCTGTAGAGTGATTATAGAGAGCTAGGAAAAACGAAAAAAGACAGGACAACGACATTGGCAATATTCGGTTTACTTCCGGTGCAAGTGATTGTAAGAACAGAAGGATATTTCAGATGAATGTGTGGCTAAAGAATTGGTGCAGGGGGCAGAGTTTTGGATCACTGGGATCTTTTCTGGGGCAGCGGTGACCTGTTCAGGAAGGACCTGAACTGAAAAGGGACCAATATCCTGGCAGACCGATTTGCTCATTATTTAAGGGAGTATTTTAACTAGATTGGCTGGGGTTGGGGATGGGTGGATCCTCAACAGCAGGGAGACATGAGCGAGTTTCGAAAGGAATACAGTAATCAGAAACAGTTAAGTGAAGAGACAGATCAGGCTGGAACAGGACAGGGAGCAAGGAATGCCTGTTGAATTAAATTGCAACTATTTCAATGCAAGATGGCTGGCAGGTAAGGCCGATGAAATCAGGGCGTGGATAGATACTTGGGACTGGGATATTATAACCATTGCATCTACATGGAAAAGGGAGGGACAGCACTGGCAGCTTCATGTACCAGGGTGCAGGTGTGTATGCGGGACGGTGATGGTGGAAAGAGGGGACAGGGAGTTTCATTTTTGATTAAGGCGAGTATCACAGCAGTAATCAGAGATAAAATAACTGATGGATCATCCAGTGAGGATTTGAGGGGGAAGCTAAGAAATAAAAAGGGAATGTTGATCGTATTTGGATTGCAAATAGTAAACGGGGCATTAGGGGAACAAAATATGTAGACAGACTGGGGAGTCTTGCAGGGCCAATAGAATTGCATTAGTAGGAAATTTTAGTTTTCCTAACCAAGAATGGGAATGACATAGAATTAAGGACGGAGATGGGGTGTATCTATAAAGTGTGTTCAGAATAGTTTCCTCAAGCAGTAAGTAGAGGGTGCAACTCGGAAAGGAACGAATAGTTTCCTCAAGCAGTAAGTAGAGGGTGCAACTCGGAAAGGAACGAAACTTGACCTACTAAAGAACTAGGCAAGTCAGGTGACGGAGGTGACAGTGGGGGAGCACTCTGGGTCCAGTGGCCATAGTTCTATTAATTTTTAAATAGTTATGAAAAATGACAGAAAAAGAAATGGTCCACATGTTCAAGTTCAAAATTATGGCAAGGCGATTTTTGACGGAATTAGACAGGAGCTTGTAGGGGTTGGTTGGAGGAGTTTGTTTGCAGGCGAAGGGACCTCCTGAAAGTGGGAAACTTTCAATGTGAATTGTCTACAGTTTAACTTCTATATGTTCCTGTGAGGGAAAAAGGCAAGTTTGGGAGGAAGAGGGAACCTCGGATGTCAGGAGATATTGAGGCTTTGATCAGAAAAAAGGAGGCGTGGCTCAGGTCCAGGCAGCTGGGGATCGAGGGAATCCCTGGAGGTATACAGGGGAGTTTACTGAAGAAGGAAATCAGGAGGGCGAAAAGGGGGCAAAAAAATAGCCTTGGTTGAGAAGATTAGGGTGGAGCCAAAGGGGTTCTTTAAGTATATTAAAATAAAAAGAATAACTACATGAGAATATGACCAAAGTGGACATGCAAGTCTGGAACTGTAGGAGATATGTGAGATTCTCAATGAATATTTCTTCTCTGGCTTTACCGTGGAAAAAACGCATGAAAACTTGCGAGGTTAACAAAGGTCGTGGTGTTATCTTGGAATGAGTCAAAATCACAGGAGAAGCCGTGTTGGATGCATTGGAATGCTTGAAGGTGGATAAATATTCTGGTCCTAAACAGATGCATCCAAGAACACAGCAAGAGGCTACAGAAGAAACTACGGGGACCCTGGTTGATATTTTTGCATCATCGTTAGCCACAGGTTAGGGTCCAGAATATTGGAGGGTAGCAAATGCTGCGCCATTATTCAAGAAGGGAAGCAAAGGAAAACCTGGGATCGATAGACCAGAAAACTTAACATATGTGGTTGTAGGTTATTGAGAAGACTCTGAGGGATGAGATACACATGCATTTGGAAACAGGGGATTGTTTGGAATTTTTTTCAGATTCCCTACCGTATGGAAACAAGCCATTTGGCCCAACAAGACCACACCGACCCTCCAAACAGTAACCCACCCAGTCACATTCCTCTACCCTATATTTACCCCTGACGAATGCACATAACACTATGGGTAACTTAACATAGCCAATTCATCTGCCCGATAAATCTTTGGATTGTGGGAGGAAAATGGAGCACCCAGAGGAAACACACACAAACACAGTGAGAATGTGCAAACAACACACAGAGAATCACCGGAAGCTGGAAACAAAGCCGGATCCATGGCACTATGAGGCAGCAGTATTAGCCACTGAACCACATTCCAACCTTTGATTTTTTGAACACAGTTCAATGACACAGGGGCAAAATCTATTCTACCCTTCACCCATGTTGCACGTTCCAATATCACATACCATGGATAATTTATTCTCCACTGAAAATGTCATCTTATTATTATTTATTGGTTTGTTATTATTAATTTTAATAATTATTATTAATAGTTGTTTTTAGACTGGAAAGATTGCAAGGCTTTGTTCAGTGGGAGATCATGCCTCTCAAATTTAATTGAGTTCATTGATGAAGTGACCAGGAATGCTGATGAGCGCAGGGCGGTAGACGTAGTCTGCATGGTTTTCAGTAAGACCTTTGACAAGGTTACCATTGATAGGCTGGTCTGGAAGGTTAGAATCGCATGGAATCCAGAGGGAGCTGGCAAATTGGACACACAATTGGCTTCATGGTAGTAAACAGAATAGTAGTGGAAGGATGCCCTCGGACTGGAGGCCTGTGACATATGAAGTGCCTCAGGGGTCGCTGCGGGTCCCATTGCTGTTTATTATCTATAACAATGTCATTCTTGCGAATGTACAAGGCATGATTAGGAAATTTGAATATGACACTAAAACAGGTGGTATCGTGGACAGTAAGGAAGTATATCAGAAATTGCAGCAGGACGTTTATCAAACTGGAGAAGTGGGCTGACGAATATTTTGGCAAAGTTAGAGCAAGGTCGGGGTTTCATGGTGATTGGTAGGATCTTAAGGAATGTAGTTGAGCAGAGGGACCATGGAGCTTTATTCCACCGTTATCTGAAAGTTGGGTTATAGATAGACATGATAGTGAAGAGGACTTTTGCCACACGAGCATGCATCGGTCAGTACATGGAGGAGAGCAGTTGGGAAGTCATGTTGCAATTCTACAGGATATTGGTGAGACCGCACTTGTAGTGTTGCATTCAGTTTTAGTCGCATTGCGATTGGAAGGATGCTTTTAATTTGGATTGTGTGCAGACGGAATTTACAAAAACGTTGCCAGGACTCAACAGTATGAATTATAGGGAGAGATTGGACAAGCAAGGACTTATTTTCTTGAGAGCGTAGGAGACTGAGAGGGATCTTATACAAGTTTACATGGATAGGGTGAATGGACCAGCCTTTTTTTCCATAGAGTTGGGGAATCGAGGAGGAGAGGGCGTCAGTTTCAGGTGAAAGGGTAATGAATAAAAGGGAATCTGATGGAAACTGTTTTACACAGAGAGTGGTTCACAAAGCGAACGAGCTGCGAAGGGAAATGGTTGAAGCATTTATATGAACGATATTTTACGGGCATTTAAAAAGTACATTGACAGGAATGGACGAGAATGCTATGGGCCAAGTGCTGGGAAATGAGGTTAGTGTGGTTGGATATTTCGGTCAGCATGGACGAGTTTGGGCGAAAGGGCCTCTCTGCCTGTCTCCATGCTGTAGGGCTTGACGACTCTACAAGCAGAGCAGCATTTGGGTCAAACTCTCATTTTTCCTTTGGTCATGAGTTCGAATCATATTTGGACAATGTTCTTTCAAATTAACTTTGCAGATATTTTGCTTTTCAGTTTGTTATCGACAATATGTGTGTATGTGTGTGTGTGCGTGCGTGTGTGTGTCGTATTTTTAAAAGGGAAATATCAATGTACATATTTGCAATATGCTCTCGTCATTCCTGTTTCTATCATAGTTTGAGCAACTTTGTTTTAATCATAAACGTGTTGGTTTTGCAGATTAAAGAAATCTGCCTGACTTGTTCCTAACACTGACTCTGACACACTCTGAGAACAATATCATTGGCCATATCACCAACATAGTTATAAATATTTTTGTGGCCAGTGGAAGATTGGGGCTCGAAAAGGGAGCAGTAAGCCAAAAACACAGGAAGTTATCGATTCAATCAGCCAACGTCAGTGTCGAGGAGTTCGTTGGAGGGGATTCTGAGTGATAGGATTTACATCTATTTAGTAAGACAAGGACTGATTAGGGATAGTTAATATCTATTTGTGTGATGGAAATCATGTCTAAGTAATGTGATTGAGTATTATGAGGAGGTGACAAAGAAGATAGAAGAAGACACTTTGGTGTACATTGTTTATATAAACTTCAGCAAGGCATTTAATAAGGTACCTCATCGTAGACAGATTACTAACATTAGGTTATATGTAATCGAGGAAAAGCTAACCAATTGGATACTAAATTGGATTGAAGGTAATAGAATGTTTTCCAGACTGAAGACCTGTGGCCAGCGGTGTTCTGAAAGAATCAGTGCTGAGCTCAATGCATTTCATAACGGATATAAACAACTTTGATGTGATTATCGGAGGCATGGTTAGTAAGTTTACAGATAACATCACAAACGTGGTGCAGTGGACAGTGAAGAAGATTATTTCAGAATATAACGGGATCCTTGACCATCAATGAGCCAAGGACTGGCAGATGGAATTTAATTATATATTTGTGAGGTTTTGCATTTTGAGAAGTTAAAGCGGGGTAGTGCCCTGGGGAATGTTGCTGAACAAAGAGACCCATGGGTGAAGATTCATAGTTCCTTGAAACTGGTGTTTAGGTCGGTAGAGTGGTGAGGAACGTAGATGGCATGCTTGCCTTAATCGGCAGAACATTGAGTACAGGAGTAGGGGTAGGGTGTTTTGCTTGTCGAGGATGTGGGAGAGGCCACTTTAAGATTATTGCGTACATGTCAGTTGACTCTGCTAAAGGGTGCATGTTGTTAAGCTTGAAAGGGTGCAGAAAAGATTTACAAGGTTTTTCTTGAACCTGAAGTTCTGAGCTACAGGGAGATGATGAACAGGTTGAGGCTTTTTCCCTTGGACTGTCAGAGGCTGAATGGTGACATGACAGAGGTTTAAAAAAGTCCAGAGGGGCATGGATAGTCTGAATTGGCAAGACGATTTTCCCAGTGTATGGGCGTCCAGAACTAGACGGCATAGGGAGAGGATGACAGGGCAAAGACATAGAAGGGACCTGAGGGGAAACGTTTTTCATACGGAGGCTGGTGGGTGTACAGTCAGAGGAAGTGGTGAAAGCCGGTACAATTACACGTTGAAAATGTATCTGGATAGGTACATAAATAGGACTGATTCAGAGGGATGTGGGCCAAATGCTGACAAGTGGGACGAGATCTGATTAAGATGCCTGATTGGCGTGGACAATTTGGACAAAAGGATCTGTTTCTACGCTGTATGACTCTCTTATTCTCACAGCGGGATGAGGAAAAATTCTAAAATGGCCATTCGAATGGGAATTCTCTTGCCCAGAGGTTTGTGGCGCCTCTCTGATTACAAGTATTCACAGCTGAGTTCGTTAAAGATTTGACAGAGAAGTGAGTCACGGATAATGTGACACAGACAGGAAAATAAGGCTGAAACCACAACTGATCAGCCAGAATCTTAACGTCTGGTGGAGAAGGCTCAAACTCTCTAATGACCCATTCCTGCTCCTCAGTCCCATGTTCATGTGTTCCGTTCAGCCCCTCAAACCTGCTGTACAGGAGCTGTTGGAGTCCACATACTATTATAGCATGGTGCACAGAAAGAGAAGAGACCATATCGTCCCTCAAGACTGTCCCACTCGGTTTGGGAGATTTGCAAAATGTAATTGGAAGACCCAGGCTAAATATGAAAGAGGTCGCTCATCCCTCTTTACAGAGCTTCCCCTCCCTGTAACTTGTGCTTCATTTGTTGAATATGTTGTAGACCCAGATTCACTGTGAATACAGTCCCCAAATCTCACCCAGCGATGGCTCACAAAATCCGCTGGTCTCCCTGATTGCAACATTGCATAAAAAAACCTTCCAGGAAAATAACACCTTCTAACTTTCCAGTAACAGAATAGGAGAACATCAGAAACAGTGGCAGATCATTCATATCCCAAGCCTGCCTTGCCCTTCACTAAGATCAAGGCTGACCTGCTCCAAGTGTCAAATCTTCCTTCATGTCCAAGTCTTCTTGAGCACTTCCATGGAACACAGAACAAGGAATTGTTCTGATTTGGAGATGCCGGTGTTGGACTGGGGTGTGCAAAGTTAAAAATCACATAACACAGGTTATGATCCAACTGGTTTAATTGGAAGCACACTAGATTTCGGAGCGTCGCTCCGTCATCCGGCGATAGTGGAGGGCTCAATCCTAACACAGAATTTATAGCAAAAATTTAGTGTAACGTAACTGAAATTAAACATTGAAAAATTGGTTGTTAAGCCTTTCATTTGAAAGAATGCGATGATAGTTTCACTTCTTTCATATAAAATCACAAAACCTTTTCTTTTAAAGTTTCATTCTCAGGTTAGCTGTTAACAATGGTGCTAGCTAGACAATATATTGAAGGTGTTGGCCCCCTCTGTTCGCTGTCTGTGCCATGATGTTTAGTTTGATTCTAATCTAAACAGTGAGATAACGGAGTTTTACATGAATTCATGCAGTTTTTGAGCTCAGAGTTCAACATGAATGCATGCAGTTAGGACCTTCTGCCCTTAACGTTGTGCTGTTTATCCTACTCTAAGATTAGTCTAACCTACATGCTTCCGTTCACTTTGTTCCATGTGCCTGTCCAAAAGTCTCTTAAGTTTCCCTCACGTATTTGACTCTACTACCACTGCTGGCAGTACATTCGAAACACCCACCACTCTCTGTGTAAAGAATCTACCACTGATATCTCCCCTAAACCTTCCTCTAATACCTTAAAATTATGCCACCTACTGATGGAAATTTCTGCCCTGGGAAAATGTTTCTAGCTATTCACTCACTCAATGCCTCTCATCATCTCGTACACCTCTCGTGAGAAAAGCCCTCACTCATTCATGGTTTCTCCATAAGACCTGCCCTCCAGTCCAGGCAGCATCCTGGTAAATCTCCTTTTTACCCTCTCTAAAGCTTCCTTTTCCTCCTTCATTCTGAACCACTCCAACAACCTTTGTGTCATTGGAAAACTTACTAGCCAAATCTTCAACATCCATATCCAAGTCATGTATAAAGATAACAAGGAGCAGAGGTCCCGGAACTGATCCCTGCGAGACAATACTGGTCCCTCTCAGTGCTCTAGCTCCCCTAACTCTCGGTGTAAGAGAATTCCTGACTTTCACGACCCTCTGTTTGAAGAAAACGTTCTCTGCTTCGACACCATGACGTATTGATATGAACAAAATTTGGAACGCAGAGGCTCAGGTAAGAGAGACTGGCCCTGAACCCAAGGCAGTAATTGACTGAGAATGATATCGGGAGCCGTGAACAAAATCGCACTTAATGAGAATTAATTATGACCTCGACACTTTTGGAATCATTCACAGCACAAGGGAAGATGATTATCATTGGTGGGCATCAATCATCTCAGCCGTGGGACACATCTGCAGGAGATCCTCAGCGGAGTTTCCTCAGCTCAGTCATCTCCAGTTTGTCATCATGGAATCCCGACAATGTGGAAGGAGGCTATTCAGCCCATTGAGTCCAAACTGAGCAGATTAGATTCCCTGAAGTGTGGAAACAGGCACTTCGGCACAATCAGTCCACACCGATCCTCCAAAGAGGAACACACCCAGATACATTTCCCTCTGACTAATGCACCTAACATAATGGACAATGAAGCATAGCCAATTCACCTGGCCTGAACATCTTCGCACTGTGGGAGGAAACCGGTGCACCTGGATGAAAACTATGCAGATAAGTGGGGAATGTGCAAACTCTACACAGACCGTTGCCCAAAGCTGGAATCGAACCCGAGACCCTGCTGCTGTGAAGCAGCAGCGTAAGCTACTTAGCCACCGTGCCAACAGAAGAGGAGGCATTCCTTGAAGTTTACAAAATTTTCAGGACAGGTTGTCCCTCTTCAGCTCTTGAAACAGTCTGTGACCATGTGCAGCAAGACTTGGAAAACATTCAAGATCGTGCTGTTAAATTCTGGGGAACATTTATGTAACAGCACAGTATATTTCCACAGTAAAAGGAGGAGTTCATTCGGCACGTCAATCAGGTTTCACAAGAATGTGGGAAAGCGATTCATCCCATCAAAACTACTAGGCAAAAAGAAGGATATCCCATTCAGTCCCTCCTGCCTGAAGCACAGGAAGTCAGGGAGTCTGCTCTCTCCCACTTGTAACGTACATGGGAACAGACAGAACCATTTCACACCCGGAGTCACTTACAACGGAAGGGGAAGAGGATATTCAGCTTGTCAAGCCACTAACACAGGAACAGGAAAATGTCAGAGATGCTCCAACATCACAGACAAATGGATTGGGGCTGCACAGACAGACTGCTCCAAATTGATCCACCTGGCTTAATTACTCATGGTACATATGTTCTACTTTGGTGGGCGGCACGGTGGCACAATGGTGAGCACTGCTGCCTCACAGCGCCAGAGATCTGGGTTCAATTCCCGTCTCAGGCGACTGACTGTGTGGAGTTTGCACGTTCTCACCGTGTCTGCGTGGGTGTGCTCCGGTTTCCTCCCACAGTCCAAAAGATGTGCACGTCAGGTAAATTGGCCATGCTAAATTGCCCGTAGTGTTAGGTAAGGGGTAGATGTAGATGTAGGGGTATGGGTGGGTTACGTTTCGGCGGGGCGGTGTGGACTTGTTGGGCCTGTTTCCACACTGTAAGTAATCTCTTCTTTAAAAAAAACGTGGTTTTCTGGCAGTCGGAATGAAGCCAACATTTTTTTAGCCATTCTCCAAGTTATCTTCCATCTCCAAGAAGGCAGTCCCATTGTCACCGTGGAGGTCAGATGCCGTTGGGGAATAACTAACTGTTTCAGAATGAAGGTATTTTGGCTGCTGACAGGATTGTGTACAAAGTGACATTCCATGCAGTGCCACACAGTAACTGTGAATTAAAGTATTCAGAGTTCATTCAGATCCTGTACCTCTGTCAATCGGTATGGGTGCTCTGCAGATGCATGTAAACTGCCGGGAATCAAGCATCCAATGAAAAGTTTGACATTTTCACCCTGTTTAGCTGTTTGGGACATAATGAGTTTCTGTCCATACCCATCAAGCTTCAACTTCTTATTCTCTCATAGCGCTTCAGATTAAGCACATAGTTATTGCACTCTCTCCTCATGGTAACATCATGCCAGTGTTTAGCTTGGTCAATCGACGTTGCACTCTCTCAATGACAAAGGGATCATTGTCTATAAAGCAGACAAAATCTTTACACAATGCACCAAATACTCTCTCAACAAAACACGATCAGTGGGAAAGATAATCTAAATTTTGTACTTCAATAATTTTGCATGAAGAGCCACATATCATTTACTTCCTGCCCCTATATGAATTCTGTCAGTGACTTATGACCAAGGACATCCAGGTCCTTTTCAACAAAAGCACTCGCCTACCTCTCTACCATTTAATAAATATAAATGTACATGATGGTATTTGTTGATCACATCTGAATCTTTTTTATAACGTGTGAATGGCTATTGTCCAAACACTGATGCTGCTGCCACCCATCAATCCTTCAGTCCAAAGAAAAACAGTATTCTTCTCGTATCTCCATTACCCAAATTTTAATTCATGTGGTATATATTCTACCACTACCCACCCATGGACTCGAACACTCCCCACTCACCTGTATTCAAACAGGTCAAGCGTCTTCTAAAATTACAATTACTCCACTCCCATTGGTTCTCAACTGTCGATGTCACAGCGGACAATCTCCACAAACAGGTTTATTAAAGATCATTTCTCTTTCCTGAATCTAGGCCGAATGTACCAAATCATATCATTATTCTCCAAGTATCGAGTTGTCACGTTCCTAATAAAAGGTTACAATATTTTTTATCACCGCTGACATCAAGCTTTGTAGTTTTCTGTTTTCCCTCTCCATCCTGTTTTAATATTTAAGTTTACAATAGTTGTTTTTCAGTCTGCAGCATCCTTTCCAGAATCTAACCAGCTTTGAAGAATAATCAGTAATTCTTTCATTAACTGTCTTCTCATCTCAATCACTCTGGGATGTAGCTGATCAGATGCAGCAACTTATGACACGTCAATCGATTCGATTTCCAATAATATAATCTTCATTAATTCTGATTTCCTGCAGTTTCCCATATTTACCAATCACTCTGTTCCCTAATAATTCTGGAAGTTAGTTTCTGTACCTTCCTCTGTGGACATGGAAACAATGCATTCCTCTCAGCAGGCAGGTGGTTTCTGACCGCTTGTGAAAACATTGGAGGACTGCACTTCAGAGATGGTGGATATATTACCCACTGCGGCCTGCAAAGTTCCAGAATCAATCCAAGCTAATTCATCGTGAGTGTCAGCAGAGTCCTGTCCCTGGTGTCAAACTACGGTTATACTGAAGGAGGGGGTACATCTCAGTGACCACTTCAATTTTGAGACAAGCTGGTTTTACACATTACACCTGAATGGGTGCAGCTTAGACAAATGTTCCTGGAAATCCCAGAGAGTATAGTACTGTGCCCTACTTCTCCCTATTTACACAGCTTCCCTTCTTTGTCGTCTCAGCTCGATTTGTTTCCCATGGACCCAGCCACACTGTGAATGCAGTATTCAGAGTGGGGTCCCCAGACCCTTGGGGCTCCCTGAATGAACCCAGTAGCTGACATCACAGTTCCTCTCTCCAAAGAAGCAGTTGACAATGGAACATTACGTTTCTCTATATCTCAGCGACTATAAGTATTGCTGATCGAGTTGATCACCACACTCAGAGACGAGAGATAGAGGGAACATACTCACGGTAAGCAGGAACAACCGTAATAAATATGATATTCAGGTATATGTGAAAAGGGGAAATGTTAGAATAATTTTCCATTCTGTTTTCCATCCAGTCCATCATTAGCAATCCTTTTGCTTGATTTTCCTCTCTCTCTCTCTCTCTTGCTGAAACCTCCCGCTCACCCTTCCAACCATCCCTGATATACTAATATTATTTCTCAGTTGCATTCAGTTTTGATAGGTTCACTGAACTCGAAACATTATTTGTGTTTCTTCTGACAGACTGCCATACCTGCTGAGATTCTCCAACATGCTTTCAGATGGTAGAGAATTTTATATCAGATCGCCAAATCCACATTTCCTTGGTTCTTTCACCTTTACTGTTATTGTTTCCTGGATGCCAGCATCACTGGCAAGGGCAGCATTTGTTGTTCATCCTAACAGCCCTTGACCACGCGGCCATGTGTCAAGGCAATATGGAGCCAACCAGATTGTTGTGGATCTGAGGTGACACTTAGTTCAGACAGGGCAAAATGTTAGGTTTCATTCCCAAAGGTTATCAATAAAATAAGAAAAGAAATCCTGATGGTTTATGGTTGCCATGACTGAAATTTGGTTTCATTCCAATTTTTGTCATTGTAATTTAAATTTAGTCATCGGCTGTGGTAGAATTTCATACAATGCTTTTAGAGTCATAACCTGTGCCTCTGAATTACACAGTCAGTGATATTTTTACTCTGATACAGATTCCCTGTTGTGAAGTAACTGCAGAGAAAAGAACAAGTTTGTGGTCAAACTATTTGTAACTGGAAGAGAGGTCAGAAGAGAACTGGAGCAATAATATCTATCGTTAATGAAGGGGTAGATGATGGCGCAGTCAGCTGCAGAACTCAGGCAAATCTGGAGATTGGGGATAACATGTCAGTGGGTGTCGGCAGGTTTGATCACAGAGAGAATATGGAGACATAAAACAGTTCACAGTAGAAAGGAGACTGGAGGTTCCGAACAGTCTTATTCCTTCTCAGATGTTTATGAGTAATTAGTTTGGAAATGCTTGAGAAGGAAGTGGCGTTTGTGACTGAAAGTTTATGTATATGTTAAATATAATCAACCAGAATAGCAAGAACATTCAGCATTATTTATAGAATTGACAGAGAGAACACCAGTAATAGCGAGGATGGGATAGTACCCGGCTTGAATAATCATCCGTACGGCGCATATTGGCAACTCTAATCGTGGCCAATCCTGAGAAAGCCAGTAAAGACCCCAAGATAAACTCCTGTTCATTGTTGGAACATTCCAGTCTAATGTTCTCAGATTCTGATCCATTGTTGGAAGATTCCAGTCTAATATTCTCAAATTCAAATCCTTTGTTGGAAAATTCTAATGTTATCAGATTCTGATTTCTCTCTCTTTCTCTGTAGCTGCTGATCCCAATCTTGTTGAGGTTGACTTTGCCCCGATTACTATGGCATAACAAGTTGAAAGAAGTTCCTAATTATGGAAGAGGGTAATCCTCCAGTGACCCAGTTAGGTCCAGAACGACTGATATTAATCACAGTCACTGAACAAACAGCTCCAGTTAACTCTGATATATCACAATAGTTATTGGTGTGGGTGAGATTTTGATATCACTGGTTATTGGAGTAATGGCAAATCTCCAATTGTAAACATAGAGGTGAGGGGGAAAGATAATGCTTTCTCTTCGCAAACCCGATGTATCTGCTGTGTTTTGGCAAGGGAGGAATTGCTGGGCTCCCGAGGCCGTCTGCGTCTGACGACCAGGCCTGCTGCATCTTTTCGTTTTATTTATTTAGTTTAACTTTGACATTTATCTGTCCAGCATTAAACGGCTGAGGTGGGTTTAGGCATTTTTGCGAGACACGTACAGAGCCATAGACGGTGTAAATAAGTCCATTCCTTGTTTTCTTGAAGCCGCGGCCATGTCCTGTGGAGTGATGTTCAAACTCTCACAGAACCAGGATTTTTAGTTTTACCTTTCATCAGTTATTGATGGGGTATTAGCAGGGTTGGAAGGCAGTAAATCTCTCCCGGGTGCACACACTTTCTCTGCGATTTCCCTCCGAACTGTCTTTTGATCTTTTTTCCTCCTAGATTGGAGAACTGCATGTGAGACAATCTGTTTCCTGCATTTGATTTTTGACATTTGTGTGCTTATTGGATGATACCATATTGGAGCAGTTCCTTTATACAAGTTAAATAAACTATTATTCTGCTAAGTTTTCTGACAGAATTACGTTATTGCAGGTTCCTCTTCCTTTTGTTGTCTTTTATCGACAGTGTTCGAATAAATTGTGTTTTGCTTCATGTCAAATATTTTGACCAAGTAAATTCGACCTGAAACATAGCACCTCACATTTACTCGCGAAATGGTTCGAGCTGTAGGAGTGATAATCATGCCAGGAATTATATTGGATACTCAATCCACCTCTCAGATCCAGCCCGGACACGGATAAGCCCAGATGAGATAACTGCTCAGCATGAAGCACTGCGTAGACCAGGCTAGTGTAATGCTCACCCATCCGTCCAGGATCGAACACTGTTTAGAGCTAAACAGTTCACCGCTTATCTGTCCAACAGTGCACTGATTTATAAACTTGGACGAGATAATCTGTTCAGCACAGGGCGTTGTGCAGAACACACAAAGACAGTGTTCTATGCACACAGAATAAATTTCTGTGCAGCATGGGGAGCTTTGCAGTGAATAGCAGTGAATGTATCCATTAATTTGGAGCAGTTACCTTCCCAGCATACTCAGCTGTGCACACCAATCACTGCATTTCTGAGTAACACTGTGTTAGATCATTGCCCTACGTGCTGGAAGTGACAGGATGTGCAGCTCCCCATCCATTTACAGCTCTATATCTCCATTGTGGCATGACATGGGAGTGCTGCGGGTGTGAAACTCACTGCCACAGAGTGACGGTAGGGAAATCAGTAAAAATACCAACAAATGGGTGGAGCTTTGTTAAAAGCAAGGGGGAGATTGAGAGAGAATTTCAGAGAAGGATCTGATGGTATGTTTAAAAATTGTGAAATGAAAACATTTCGACAGCATCTTGCAATATAGGCCACTGTTCACAGGAATAACGGGTGAGCAGGATATTGGTGTAAGTTAAGATGATAGAGAGCTTTGGATAAGCATTTATCCTGCCGCTTTGTAATTAGGAGTAGGATCTGAAGAGTCTTCGACTCATTGGGCTGAATCTGACAATAATTTGTCTCAGTACCACTTTCATTGGGTGTGACAGAAGGATTGTCTGCACCAGAGCTAGTTTCCTGGTGTTATCTTATCGAACTCTCCTCATCAACTACCCACCCCACCCCATGGTGTCCCTCTCTTTCGATGCCAGCCCGATTCTCCAACCCGATTCTCCAACCCATCATGGCTGGAGGAACTCACCATCGTCCGGGTGCACCTGGATATTCAGTGACCACTGGCGCTAATGCCATCATTAAAAGGCCAATGGGCACACAGTTGAGCTTTCTCAGTTTGGAGTTGCCTTGCATAGTTTATCCGAACATGGCAGATAAGGAGAAATTACACCACAGTTTGTCCACAGGGGCACGGAGGTTCTGGTGAATGGGTTAGTACAGCGGGGGAACGTTCTTTTCCCAGAGGAAGACGCACAACCAGACCCACCGAGAATGGTCTGAGCTCACCACCCAGATCAATGCAGTATCTGCAGTCTGAAGAAATGCCCAGCAATACAGGAAAAGCATCAATAAACTTCCCTGCTCTGTCAGAATAAAGGTCACCGTATTAGATGACTTACAGTGTGGAAACAGGCCCTTCAGCCCAACAAGTCCACACCAACCCTCAAAAGAGCAACTCACCCAGAACAATTCCCCATACATCTCACACTACAGGCAATTTATCATGGCCAATTCACCTGACATGCACATCGTGGGCCGGGGAAGAAAAGCGGAGGAAACCCGCACAGAATGTGCAAATTTTTTACAATCAGTCGCCTGAGTCAGTGATTGAACCTGGGACTATCGTGCTGTGAAGTAGCAGTGCTAATCACCGTGCCGTTCTCTACTCACTCTACTCTCTCACATTCACTGTACATCTGTTAGCGCCTTCCCTGTAATAAGGCTCCATCACTCTTACCATTGCAATGCAGCACCTTCTCTCTCTCTCTCTCTCTCTCTCTCTCGCTCTCACCTACGCAATATCCCCACATGGTTATAAAATTTTCTTATGAGTGTTGTGTCTAGAATTCTCTGGATGATGTCATTTGTACAATGTTGCAGATAATTTTCAAAATAATTGAACTTTCGCAAAATGTTCATTCCCCTAGGATGTAACACACCAGAGGAAGGAGCAGAGTTTTACTTTTTTTAAAATCACTCAGGAAGAAAGTTCATCATGAAGCCAATAAGCCTCTCAAATATGCTCCACTACTCAGGCAAAGGGAGCACCTAAATACTTGAAGACTCACTCTTTTCTTGAAGACAGGCGCCACATTGGAGTTTCGCCAGTTTCACTGGAACATTCCTGTAATCCCGAGAGTTATGTATATTTCACACAGTGCCACCAGTCACTCTGTAACCACTTCTATTGAAACAAGCTAATAATTCAAAGTTTGTGAGAAGATTTGTAGCTCGGGTGCTCACCAGGACTCAGCAGGACGAAGGATCCGATATCCAGCATGAGCAAAACCAACGTAGTGTACAAAATCCCATGCAAGGACAACACAAAACACTTCATAGGACCAACAGGAAGACAGCTAACGATCCGCATCCATGAACACCAACTAGCCACGAAACGACACGACCAGCTATCCTTAGGAGCCACACACGCAGATGACAAGCAACATGAGTTCGACTGGGACAACACTACTTTTACAGGGCAAGCCAAACAGAGAACAGCCAGGGAATTCCCAGAGGCATGGTACTCATCCACAGATTCAATCAATACGCACATCGACTAGACCCAATATACTGGCCACTGCAGTGGACAGCTGGAACTGGCAACAGGAAGCAGCAGATACAAATCACTATAAATGCCGGAGGAGACATCACAGAAGCGCTTCACAGGAGGCTCCCAAGCACCGAAGACGTCACCGAGACAGGGCATGAAACGTTTGCAACACAAATTCCCAGCTTGGCGAACAGAACCGCAACAACATGCTAATAATTTCTGATGTGCTGCTTACCCTTGGTCTTTTCTGTTTGAGAAAACCTTGTTCGTTTTGTTAGAGACAGTGCAAAACGTTCATCTGACTCCAATTTTGTTTATAATATTGAAACTCTTCCTGTGAGGAACGATGTAAATTGCTGTTTTAAATTCTCCGCCTGTCCCCTGAAACCAAATTTCCAGGTGTCCCATATATACTTGCCTGCCTTTCTTCCATGGTTCACACACACATCATGAGGGTTTTTTTATTCGACCTGGGAAAACTCTTGTGGTTAGATTTTTTTTCATATTTCTTGCCAGTTTTGAAAAACTTTTCTTTGTATTTTGTTTTATACAATCTGGTTCTGGTTCCAAAAGTAAACTTCTCAAATGTGGCCACAGCTCTCCAATCTGAATTCTTTAGTTTGTGATTGATTAATATTCTTCACAGCCTTTGAGCATCATGGGTGGTTCATCTTTACATCTTCATATCATCTTCTTTTTGACCAGACTAAATCAGTGCTGAGCGTTACTAAGCAGTACCTACTTAAATGTCTCCCCCACACATCTGCTGACCTTCACCTATGTCTATGTTCACACTCCATATTTGACTAGATCTATGACATAAATCTGCATTTGAAATGCTTGGCTCTTTTCAGTCATTCAGTTGGAAAATATTTTGTGGCTGAATACATGATCAACTGAGAGTGACTAAATTCTCCCATTTTTTTTGGTGCTGTGATTTCTGTTCGATGATGTCACATTCCAGGAGGAATCTTCCTGCATGTCATCCTTTTCTCTCAAATGAGAAATCCCCTCACTCTGATGGACTGAGCCTTCAGCTGTGACTCTCCCGTCTCCCTCATTTCTGCCCTCACTCCTTCCCAGAAAAATGATAGATCTCCCCTTTTCCTCACTTCCTACTGCACTAGAATCTGCATTCACAGAATAATCTCCACCGCTTCCACCACCTCCATCAGAACAGCACCATCAAACACATCTTCCCCTCCCATCCACTTTCAGTATTTCACAGGGGCCATTCCTTCTGTGGCACGCTCCATTACCCCGAGCACTTCCCAACATCCCCATGGCACCTTCCCATATAAATGAGGAAGCTGCAACATTTGCCCATTCACATCTTCCCTCCTCACTGTCGAATGGCCTAAACACACCTTTCAGGTGAAGCAGCATTTCACTTGTACTCTTTCAATCCAGTCTCCTGTCAATGCTGCTCACAATGCAGTCTCCTTTACATTAGTGAGGCAAACAGTAACTGCTTTGAGGAACATCTCCACTCTGTCTGTAGGAATGACCCGGTCCTTCTACTTGCCTGACGTCAGACTCTCTCTGACGCTTGCTGAAACACACTATGACATTCTCGAACACTCTCTGGCACTCCACTACACTCTCTGAGACACACTGTGACAGTTTCTGAGAGGCTGTGACACACTGTAGCACTCTATGACTCTCTCGGAGACATACTGTGACACTCTCTGACACTCTCTGTCACAATCTGAGACAGTCTGTGACACTCTTTGACACACTGTGATAAACTGTGTCTCTCTCTGACACTCTCTGAGACACACTGTGACACATTCTGAGACACACAGTGATACTCTCTGTCTCCCTCTGAGACACACTGTGACACTCTCTGACACAATGTGACACTCTCAGAGACACTGTGACACACTCTGACTCTCTGAGACACACTGTGACAGTTTTTGACTCCCTAAGACACTCTGAGAAATGCTCTGACAGACCGTGACACTCTCCGACTCACTCTTAGACCCCCTGTGACACTCATTGAAATACTGTGACACATTGCTGACAGTCTCTGACCCTCTCTGAGTCACACTGGGACAGACTCTGACACCCTGAGTCACACAATGGCACTCTCTGACTCTCTCCCTGATGCACTGCAACATTCTCTGACACACTATCACTCGCTTCGAGACACACTGTGACACTCTCTGACACTCTGTGACTCTCTCTGATGCATTGTGACACATTCTGACTCTCTCTGAGTCACACTGGGACAGACTCTGACACTCTGAGTCACACTATGACACTCTCTGACTCTCTCCCTGATGCACTGCAACATTCTCTGGCACACTATCACACTCTCTGACTCTCTCACTCTGACACACGTAACACTCTGAGACAGACTTGGACACATTATGACAAACTGAAACCCTGTGACACTCTCTGACACACTATGGGAAACACGGCCACACTCTCGGACTCTCTCTGACACCCTCTGAAACACACTCTGACACTCTCTGAGGCACACCGTGAAACACTTCGACACTTTCTGACAGACTGTGACACTCTCTGACACTGTCTGAGATACACTCTGACACTCTCTGAGATACACGATGACACTCTCTGACACGCTGAGACATGCATTGATACTCTGACACTTTCTGAGACACACAGTGATATTCTCTAACTCTCTCTGATACACGCTGTGACACCCTTTGACACACTGTGACTCTCTGACTCTCCACTGACACACAGAGATGCTCTCTGACTCCCTCTGACACACACACTGTGACACTCTCTGAGACACACAGTGATACTCTCTGTCTCGCTCTGAGACACACTGTGAGACACTCTGACAAACACTGTGACACTCTCTGACAAACTCTGACATGCTCTGGTTATCTCTCCGACACACAGTGACAATCTCTCTGACACTCTGAGGCACACTGTGACACTTTGTGACTACCTCTGACACTCTGAGACATTCTCTGACAGACTGTAACACTCACTGACTCTCTCTGGTACACTCTGAGACGCGCTGTGACACTCTCTGACACACTGTGACACTCTATGACTCTCCCTCTGGCACCCTGTGACACTGTCTGAAGCACTGTGACACTTGCGGACCCTCTCTGAGACACACTAACACTTTGCGACTACCTCTGACACTCTGAGACATGCTCTGACACTCTTTGACACTCCCTGACTCTCTGAGACACACTGTGACACATTGTGACTACCTCTGACACTCTGAGACATGCTCTGACAGACTTTACCACTCCCTGACTCTCTCTGACACTCTCTGAGACACACTATGACACTCTCTGACTCTCTCTGACACGCTCTGAGACACACTCTGACACTCTCTGACTCTCTCTGAGACAACTGTGAAACTCTCTGATACCGTCTGACATTCAGAGACACTGTCTGACTCTCTCTGAGAAACACAGGGATATTCTCTGACTCTCTCTGACACACACTGGGATACTCTCTGACTCTTCTCTGACACAGAACGATTCTCTCTGACACAATCTGAGACAGTCTGTGACACTCTCTGACAGACTGTGATAAACTGTGACACTCTCTCTGAGACGCACAGTGACACCCTCTGATACAATGTGACACTCTCTGAGATACTGTGAAACTCTCTGATTCTCTCTGAGACACACTGTGACACTCTTTGACACAATCCGAAACGCTACGACTCTCTCCCTCTGACATACTGTGACAATCTCTCCCAAAATGTGACACTCTCTGACTCTCTCTGAGACACACAGTGATACTCTCTGTCTCGCTCTGAGACCCACTGTGACACTCTCGGGCACAATGTGACGCTCTCTGATTCTCTCTGGGACACACAGTGATACTCTCTGACTCGCTCTGAGACGCACTGTGACACTCTCTGTCTCAATGTGACACTCTCTGAGACAGTGTGACACGCTCTGACTCTCTCTAAGACACTGTGACACTCTCTGAGGCACACTGTGACACTCTCTCAAACACTCTGAAACTCTCTGACTCTCTGTCTGACACACTGTGACACTCTCAGACTCTCTTTCTGATCAACTGTGACACTCTCTGACACACTCTGAGACACACTGTGACACTCTTTGACCCGTTCTCTGACGCACTGAGATACACTAGACACTCTGACTCTCTGAGACACTGTGACACTCTCTCAAACACTCTGAAACCCTCTGGCTCTTTGTCTAACACACTGTGACACTCTCTGACACACTGTGATAAACCGTGTGTCTCTCTCTCTCTGTCACTCTCTGAGACACACAGTGACACTCTCTGACACGTTCTGAGACACACTGTAACACTCTCTGACTCTCTCTGAGACACACTGTGATACTCTCTGACACAATCTGAGACAGTCTATGACAGTCTCTGACAGACTGTGATAAACTGTGACTTTCTCTGTCTCTCTCTGAGACACACTGTGACACTCTCTGACACGATCTGAGACAGTCTGTGACACTCTCTGAAAGACTATGATAAACTATGACACACTCTCTCTCTCTCGCTCTGAGACACACATTGACACTCTGTCACAACGTGACACTCTCTGAGATACTGTCAAACTCTGACTCTCTCTGAGATACATTGTGACACTCTCTGACACACTGAAACTCTCTGACACTCTCTCTGACACACTGTGACACTCTCTGACACTGCGATATACACTGTGACACACTCTGATTCTCTCTGACACTCTCACAGACACAGTGTCACACTCTCTGACGTTCTCTGAGACACACAGTGATACTCTCTGTCTCGTTTTGAGACACACTGTGACATTCTCTGACACAATGTGACTCTCTCTGAGACACACAGTGATTCTCTCTGTATCGCTCTGAGACGCACTGCGACACTGACAAAAACTGACACTCTCTGAGACAGTGTGACACTCTCTGACTCTCTCTGAGACACTGTGATACTCTCTGACTCTCTGTGAGACACACTGTGACAATCTGACAAACACTCTGAAACTCTCTGACACGTTGTGACACTCTCTGTCTCGTTTTCTGATAACCTGTGACACTTTCTGAAACACTGTGACACTCTCTGACAATCTCTGAGACTCACTGTAACACTCTCTGACTCTCTCTGAGACACACTGTGGCACTATCTGTCAGACTGTGAAATCCCGTGACACACTCTGACTCTCTGACACCCTGTGACACTCTCTGAAACACTGTGAGACTTTCCGACACTCTCTGAGACACAGTGACACTCTCTGACTCTCTCTCTGACGAACTGTGACGCTCTATGACTCTCTCTGAGACACACTATGACACTCTCTGTCACGCTCTGAGACACACTGTGAAACTACCTGACAGACTGTGACATCCCTGACACACTCTGACTCTCTGACACCCTGTGACACTCTCTGAAACACTGTGAGACTTGCTGATACTCTCTGAGACACAGTGCCACTCTCTGACTCTCTCTCTCTGATGCACTTTGACGCTCTCTGTCTCTCTCTGAGACAAACTGAGACACTCTCTGACACGCTCTGAGACACTCTATGACACTCCCTGACGCACTGAGATATTCTCTGACAAATGTCACACTCTCTGACCATCTCTGCCTGAGACACTGTGACACTCAGAGATAAACTGTGACACGCTTTGACAGACTGTCACTCCTGTGATACTCTCTGACAAACCATCAGAAACACTGCCACACTCTCTGACTCTCTCTGACACTCTGAAAAACTATGACACTCTGGCTCTCTCTGACACTTTCTGTGACATACTATGACACTCTCTGACACTCTGTGTCACTCTCTGATTCTCTCTCTGACACCCTGTCACACTCTCCGACACGCTGAGACACACCGTGACACTCTCTGACTCTCTCTCTGACCCACTGTGACACTCTCTTACACACTGACACACTCTCTGAATCTCTCTCTCTGTCACACTGCGACACTCTCTGACTCTCTCTCTCTCTGACGCACTGAGACACTCTCTGATACTCCGTCACACTCCCTGACTCTCTCTCTCTGACACACTGTGAAACGCTCTGACAGACTGTGACACCCTGTCACACACTGTGACTCTCTCCGACACACGATGAGAAACACTGAGTCACACCCTCTGACTCTCTCTGAGACACACTGTGACACTCTCTGAGACTCTCTCTGACACTCTCGGTCTCTCACTGAGACACTGTGTCACTCTATTTCTCTCTCAGAGTCACTTTGACACTCTCTGATTCATACTGTGACACTCTCTGAGACACATAGTGATACTCTTTGACTCTCTCTGAAACACACTTTGACACTCTCTGATACTCTCTGAGACTCTCTCTGACATTCCCGGTCTCTCACTGAGACACTGTGTCACACTATTTCTCTCTCGGAGTCACTGTGAGACTCTCTGAGACACACTGTGGCACTCTCTGACACACTCCGTGAAACACTTTGAACTCTCTGACACTGAGACACACGCTGAGACACACTCTGAAACACTGTGACTCTCTCTGAGACACGCAGTGGCACTCTCTGACACCTTCTGAGACGCACTGTGACACTCTCTGTGATAAACTGTGACAATCACTGACACTCTGGGACACACATTGGTACTCTCTGACACCCTCTGCGACACACGGTGATACTATCCGAAACTCTTAGGGACACACTGTGACATTCTCTGACACATTGTGACACTCCCACGGTCACACTGTGACAATCTCTGACACACAGTGACACTCTCTGACTCTTTCTGATGCACAATGAGAAACACTGCCACACTCTCTGACTCACTCTGAGACGCACAGAGATACACTCTGACTCTCTCTCAGACAAACTGTGACCCTCTCTGACTCTCCTCTGCCACACTGTGTGAATGTCTGATACTCTGTGACACTCTGACGCACTGGGACGGTCCTAGACTCTCTCTGACGCTCGCTGAAACACTCTGTGACACTCTCTAACTCTCTCTGACACTCCATTACACTCTCTGAGACACACTGTGACAGTTTCTGGCAGACGGTGACACACTGTAACACTCTCTGACTCTCTCTGAGACGCTCTCTGACACTCTCTGACGCAATCCGAGACAGTCTGTGAGACGCTCTGACGCACGGTGATAAACTGTGTCTCTCTATTTCTCTCTGACACTCTCTGAGACACACTGTGACACTCTCTGACACAATGTGACACTTCCTGAGACACACTGCGACACTCTCTGACTCTCTGAGACACACAGTGATATTCTCTAACTTTCTCTGAGACATACTGTGACACTCTCCGACACACTCTGACACGCTCTGGATATCTCTCTGAAACACTGTGGCAATCTCTGTCACACTTTGACAATCTTTGTCAAACTGTGACACTTGCTGACCCTCTCGGAGACACACTGTGACACTTTGTGACTACCTCTGACACTCTGAGACATGCTCTGACAGGCTGTGGCACTCTCTGACTCTCTCCGACACTCTCTGAGATGCGCTGTGACACTCTCTGACACACTGTGTCACTCTCTGACACTCTCACTGACACCCTGTGACACTCTCTGAAGCACTGTGACACTTGCTGAACCTCTGTGAGACACACTGTGTCACTTTGTGACTACCTCTGACACTCTGGGACATGCTCTGACAGGCTGTGACACTCCGACTCTCTCCGATACTCTCTGAGATGCGCTGTGACACTCTCTGACACACTGTGACACTCTCTGACACTCTCTCTGACACCCTGTGACACTCTCTGAAGCACTGTGACACTTGCTGAACCTCTGTGAGACACACTGTGTCACTTTGTGACTACCTCTGACACTCTGGGACATGCTCTGACATGCTGTGACACTCTCCGACTCTCTCCGACACTCTCTGAGACGCGCTGTGACCCTCTCTGACACACTGTGACACTCTCTGACTCTCTCCCTCTGGCACCCAGTGACACTCTCTGAAGTACTGCGACACTTGCTGACCCTCTCTGAGACACACTGTGACACTTTGTGACTACCTCTGACACTCTGAGACATGCTCTGACATCTATGACACAATGACTCTCTCTGACACTCTCTGAGACGCGCTGTGACACTCTCTGACACACTGTGACACTCTCTGACACTCTCTCTGACACCCAGTGACACTCTCTGTCACACTGCGACACTTGCAGACCCTCTCTGAGACACACTTCGAAAATTTGTGACTACCTCTGACACTCTGAGACATGCTCTGACAGACCGTGACACTCTCTGACTCACTCTTTGACACCCTGTGACACTCTTGAAGTACTGAGACACATTGTTGACACTCTGTGACTCTCTCTGATGCATTGTGACACTTTCTGACTCTCTCTGAGACACACTGTGACAGACTCTGACACCCTCTGAGTCACACTATGGCACTCTCTGAATCTCTCCCCGATGCACTGCGACACTCTCTGACACACTATCACACTCTCTGACTCCCTCGCTCTGATGCACGTGACACACTGAGACAAACTTGGACACGCTCTGACAGACTGTGACACGCGTTGATACTCTCTGACACTCTCTAAGAGACACCCTAATATTCTCTAACTCTCTCTGAGACACACTGTGACTCACTGAAATACTGTGACACATGTCTGACACTCTTTGATTCTCTCTGACGGATTGTGACACTTTATGTCTCTCTCTGAGACACACTGTGACACTCTCTGACTCTCTCGCTGATGCACTGCGACACTCTCTGAGACACACTATCACACTCTCTGTCTCTCTTACTCTGACACGCGTGACACTCTGAGACAAGCTTGGGCACTCTCTGACAGACTGTGAAACCCTGTGACACTCTCTGATGCTCTCTGACACACTATGAGTAACACTGCCACACTCTCGGACTCTCTCTGACACTCTCTGAGGCACACTGTGGCAGTTTCTGAGACACACCGTGAAACAATTTGACATTCTCCGAACGTCTTAGAGACACTCTGACAGACTGTCACACACTCTGATACTGTCTGAGACATACTCTGACACACTGTGACACTCTCTGACACTCTGAGACACGCATTGATAATCTCTGACACTCTGAGACACAGAGTGATATTCTCTAACCCTCTCTGGGAAAGTCAGTGATACTCTCTGACTCTCTTCGAGACACACTGTGACACTCGCTGACACACTGTGACACTCTCTGACAAACTGTGACACTATCTGACTCTCTCTGAGACACTCTGTGACACTTTTTACTACCTCTGACACTCGTAGACATTCTCTGACAGAATGTCACACTCTCTGATTCTCTCCGACACTCTCTGAGACACACTGTGACACTCACTAACACAATGTGACACTCTCTGACACTCTCTCTGACACCCTGTGACACTCTCTGAAGCACTGTGACACTTGCTCATCTTCTCTGAGACACACTGTGACACTTTGTTACTACCTCTGACACTCTGAGACATGCTCTGACAGAATGTGACACGCTCTGACTCTCTCGGACACTCTCTGAGACACACTGTGACACTCTCTGACACACAGTGACACTCTTTGACTTTCTCTCTGACACTTTGACAATCTCTGACATGCTCTGAGACGCACTGTGTCACTCTCTGACTCTCTTTGAGATACACTGAGACACTCCATGACTGGATCTGAGACAGTCTGTGACACGCTGACAGACTGTGATAAACTGTGAGTGTCTCTGTCTCTCTCTGATACTTTCTGAGATACGCTGTGCCAGTCTTTGACTCGCTCTGAGACACACAGTGATACTCTCTGTCTCGGTCTGAGACACACTGTGACACACTCTGACACCATGTGACACTGTATGAGATACTGCAACACTCTCTGACTCTCCTTCTGACACACTGTGTCACTATCTGTCACAATGTGACACTCTCTGACACTCTGAGACACGCATTAATACTCTCTGACACTCTCTAAGACACACCCTAATATTCTCTAACTGTCTCTGAGACACACTGTGACACTCTGACACACTGTGACACTCTCTGACTCTCCTCTGACACACAGAGATACTCTCTGACTCACTCTGCGACACACTGTGACACTCACTGACTCTCCTCTGACACACCGAGATACTCTCTGACACTCTCTGACACACACTGTTACACTCTCTGACTTCCTCTGAGACACACAAAGATGCTCACTGACACTCTCTGAGACACCCTGTGACACTCTCTGAGACACACTGTGGCACTTTTTGAGACACACCGTGAAATACTTTGACACTCTCTGACCGTCTTAGACACACTCTGACAGACTCTGACACTCTCTGATGCTGTCTGAGACACACTCTGACACACTGTGACACTCTCTGACACTGTCTGACACGCACTCTGACACTCTCTGAGATACACGATGACACTCTCTGACACTCTGACACACTCTGACACTCTCTGACACTTTCTGAGACCTACTGAGCCACTCTCTGTTATACATTGACATTCTCTCACTGTCTCTGAGACACACTGTGACATTCTCTGACTCACTGTTACACTATCTAACTCTCTCTGACACTCTGCGACACTCTCTGACATTCTCTGAGACACACAGTGACTCTCTCTGACGGACTGTGTCATACTGCAACACCGTCTGAAAATCTCTGAGACATGCTGTGACACTCTTGGACACTCTCTGACGCTGCCTGAGAGCATTGCGACACGCTATGATTGACTGTGACACACTGCGACACTCTCTGACACACTGTTACACTCTTCTAGACACTGTGACACTTTCTGACACTCTCAGAGACATACTGTATCCCTCTCTAAGACACTGCGATAATCTCTGACTCCCTTTGACACATACTGTGATACCCTCGGACTGTCTGTGACACTCCCTCACTCTCTCTGACACTCCCTGAGACACACTGTGACTCTCTCTGAGACACACTCTGACCCTCTTTGACACTCTCTGTAACACACTGTGATCGTCTCTGACTTTCTCTGACACTCTCTGACACCCACTGTGACACTCTCTGACACTGTCTGAGTCATACTGTGCCATTGTCTGATAAACCTTGACACTCTCTCACTGTCTCTGAGACAGACTGTGATATTCTCTGACTCAATGTGACAGACTCCACCTCTCTCTGACACTCTCCCAGACACACTGTGACGCTCTCTGACACTCTCTCTGACACCCCGTGACACTCTCTGGAGCACTGTGAGACATGCTGACCCTTTCTGAGACACACTGTGACCCTTTGTGACTACCTCTGACTCTCTGAGACATGCTCTGACAGACTGCGACACCCTCTGACTCTCGGACACTCTCTGAGGCACACTGTGACACACGCTGACACGATGTGACACTCTCGAAAATCTCTCTCGGACACTCTCTAAGACACACTGTGACACATTCTGACACCCTCTGACTTTCCCTCTGACACACTTTGACACTCTCTGACACGCTCTGAGACACACTGACACACTCTCTGACCTAATCTGAGTCAGTCTGTGACACTCTGACAGACTGTGATAAACTGTGAATCTCTCTGTCTCTCTCTGATACTCTCTGAAATACGATGTGCCAGTCTCTGACTCTCTCTGAGACACACAGTTATACTCCATGTCTCGCTCTGAGACACACTGTGACAGTCTCTGACACACTATGATGAACTGTGTCTCTCTCTGACACTCTCTGAGACGCACAGTGATACTCTCTGTCTTTCTCTGAGACACACTGTGACACTCTCTGACACAATATGACACTCCCTGAGACACACTGTGACACTCTCTGACTCTCTGTGACACACAGTGATATTCTCTAACTCTCTCTGAGACATACTGTGACACTCTCCGACACACTCTGACACGCACTGGCTATCTCTCCGACACACTGTGACAATATCTGTCACACTGTGAGACTCTCTGGCGCTCTGAGACACACTGTGACACTTTGTGACTACCTCTGTTTCTCTGAGACATGCTCTGACAGGCTGTGACACTCTCTGACTCTCTCTAACACTCTCTGAGACACACTGTGACAATCTCTGACTCTCTCCGACACTCTCTGAGACGCGCTGTGACACTCTCTGACTCTCTCCGACACTCTCTGAAACGCGCTGTGACACTCTCTGACACACTGTGGCACTCTCTGACTCTCTCCCTCTGGCACCCAGTGACACTCTGAAGCTCTGTGACACTTGCTGACCCTCTCTGAGACACACTGTAACACATTGTGACTACCTCTGACACTCTGAGACATGCTCTGACAGACCGTGACACTCTCTGACTCACTCTTTTACACCCTCTGACACTCATTAAAATACTGAGACACATTGCTGACACTCTCTGACTCTCTCTGACACATTGTGACACTTTCTGACTCTCTCTGAGACACACTGTGACAGACTCTGACATTCTCTGAGTCACACTATGGCAATCTCTGACTCTCTCCCTGATACACTCACTGAGACTCTCTGACACACCGTTACACTCTCTGACACAATGTGACACTCTCTGACACTCTCTCTGACACCCTGTGACACTCTCTGAAACACTGTGAGACTTGCCGACACTCTCTGAGACACAGTGACACTCTTTGACTCTCTCTCTGACGAACTGTGACGCTCTATGACTCTCTCTGAGACACACTATGACACTCTCTGTCACGCTCTGAGACACACTGTGACACTACCTTACAGACTGTGACATCCCTGACACACTCTGACTCTCTGACACCCTGTGACACTCTCTGAAACACTGTGAGACTTGCTGATACTCTCTGAGACACAGTGCTACTCTCTGACTCTCTCTCACTGATGCACTTTGACGCTCTCTGTCTCTCTCTGAGACCAACTGAGACACTCTCTGACACGCTCTGAGACACTCTATGACACTCTCTGACGCACTGAGACATTCTCTGACAAATGTCACACTCTCTGACCATCTCTGCCTGAGACACTGTGACACTCAGAGATAAACTGTGACACGCTTCGACAGACTGTCACTCCTGTGATACTCTCTGACAAACCATCAGAAACACTGCCACACTCTCTGACTCTCTCTGACACTCTGAAAAACTATGACACTCTGGCTCTCTCTGACACTTTCTGTGACATACTATGACACTCTCTGACACTCTGTGTCACTCTCTGATTCTCTCTCTGACACCCTGTCACACTCTCCGACACGCTGAGACACACCGTGACACTCTCTGAATCTCTCTCTGACCCACTGTGACACTCTCTTACACACTGTCACACTCTCTGAATCTCTCTCTCTGTCACACTGCGACACTCTCTGACTCTCTCTCTCTCTGACGCACTGAGACACTCTCTGATACTCCGTCACACTCCCTGACTCTCTCTCTCTCTGACACACTGTGAAACGCTCTGACAGACTGTGACACCCTGTAACACACTGTGACTCTCTCCGACACACGATGAGAAACACTGAGTCACACTCTCTGACTCTCTCTGAGACACACTGTGACACTCTGTCACACACTGAGACACACTGTGACACTCTCTGAGACTCTCTCTGACACTCTCGGTCTCTCACTGAGACACTGTGTCACTCTATTTCTCTCTCAGAGTCACTTTGACACTCTCTGATTCATACTGTGACACTCTCTGAGACACATAGTGATACTCTTTGACTCTCTCTGAAACACACTTTGACACTCTCTGATACTCTCCGAGACTCTCTCTGACATTCCCGGTCTCTCACTGAGACACTGTGTCACGCTATTTCTCTCTCGGAGTCACTGTGAGACTCTCTGAGACACACTGTGGCACTCTCTGACACACTCCGTGAAACACTTTGAACTCTCTGACACTGAGACACACGCTGAGACACACTCTGACACACTGTCACTCTCTCTGAGACACGCAGTGGCACTCTCTGACACCTTCTGAGACGCACTGTGACACTCTCTGTGATAAACTGTGACAATCACTGACACTCTGGGACACACATTGGTACTCTCTGACACCCTCTGCGACACATGGTGATACTATCCGAAACTCTTAGGGACACACTGTGACATTCTCTGACACATTGTGACACCCCCACGGTCACACTGTGACAATCTCTGACACACAGTGACACTCTCTGACTCTTTCTGATGCACTATGAGAAACACTGCCACACTCTCTGACTCACTCTGAGACACACAGAGATACTCTCTGACTCTCTCTCAGACAAACTGTGACACTCTCGGACTCTCCTCTGACACACTGTGTGAATGTCTGATACTCTGTGACACTCTGACGCACTGGAACGGTCCTAGACTCTCTCTGACGCTCGCTGAAACACTCTGTGACACTCTCTAACTCTCTCTGACACTCCATTACACTCTCTGAGACACACTGTGACAGTTTCTGGCAGACGGTGACACACTGTAACACTCTCTGACTCTCTCTGAGACGCTCTCTGACACTCTCTGACGCAATCTGAGACAGTCTGTGAGACTCTCTGAAGCACTGTGATAAACTGTGTCTCTCTATTTCTCTCTGACACTCTCTGAGACGCACTGCGACACTCGCTGACACAATGTGACACTCCCTGAGACACACTGCGACACTCTCTGACTCTCTGAGACACACAGTGATATTCTCTAACTTTCTCTGAGACATACTGTGACACTCTGCGACACACTCTGACACGCTCTGGTTATCTCTCTGACACACTGTGACAATCTCTGTCACACTGTGACAATCTCTGTCAAACTGTGACACTTGCTGACCCTCTCGTAGACACACTGTGACACTTTGTGACTACCTCTGACACTCTGAGACATGCTCTGACAGGCTGTGGCACTCTCTGACTCTCTCTGACACTCTCTGAGATGCGCTGTGACACTCTCTGACACACTGTGACACTCTCTGACACTCTCTCTGACACCCTGTGACACTCTCTGAAGCACTGTGACACTTGCTGAACCTCTGTGAGACACACTGTGACACTTTGTGACTACATCTGACACTCTGGGACATGCTCTGACAGGCTGTGACACTCTCCGAATCTCTCCGATACTTTCTGAGACACACTGTGACACTCTCTGACACTCTCCGACACTCTCTGAGACGCGCTGTGACACTCTCTGACACACTGTGACACTCTCTGACTCTCTCCCTCTGGCACCCAGTGATACTCTCTGAAGTACTGTGACACTTGCTGACCCTCTCTGAGACACACTGTGACACTTTGTGACTACCTCTGACACTCTTAGACATGCTCTGACAGTCTATGACACAATGACTCTCTCTGACACTCTCTGAGACGCGCTGTGACACTCTCTGACACACTGTGACACTCTCTGACACTCTCTCTGACACCCAGTGACACTCTCTGTCACACTGCGACACTTGCTGACCCTCTCTGAGACACACTGTAACACATTGTGACTACCTATGACACTCTGAGACATGCTCTGACAGACCGTGACACTCTCTGACTCACTCTTTGACACCCTGTGACACTCTTGAAGTACTGAGACACATACACATTGTTGACACTCTGTGACTCTCTCTGATGCATTGTGACACTTTCTGACTCTCTCTGAGACACACTGTGACAGACTCTGACACCCTCTGAGTCACACTATGGCACTCTGTGACTCTCTCCCTGATGCACTGCGACACTCTCTGACACACTATCACACTCTATGACTCCCTCGCTCTGACGCACGTGACACACTGAGACAAACTTGGACACGCTCTGACAGACTGTGACACACTGTGACACTCTCTGACACAATGTGACACTCTCTGACACTTTCTCTGACACCCTGTGACACTCTCTGAAGCACTGTGTAACTTGCTGATCCTCTCTGAGACACACTGTGATATTTTGTGACGACCTCTGACACTCTGAGACATGCTCTGACAGAATGTGACACCCTCTGACTCTCTCGGACACTCTCTGAGACACACTGTGACACTCTCTGACACATTGTGACACTCTTTGACTTTCTCTCTGACAATTTGACACTCTCTGACATGCTCTGAGACGAACTGTGACACTCTCTGACTCTCTCTGAGATACACTGTGACACTCTCTGACAGAATCTGAGACAGTCTGTGACACGCTGACAGACTGTGATAAACTGTGAGTCTCTCTCTCTCTCTCTGATACTCTCTGAGATACGCTGTGCCAGTCTCTGACTCTCTCTGAGACACACAGTGATACTCTCTGTCTCGGTCTGAGACACACTGTGACACACTCTGACACCATGTGACTCTCTCTGAGACTCACTGTGACATTCCCTGACACACTGTGACACTATCTGACTCTCTTTCTGACACACTGTGTCACTATCAGCCACAATGTGACACTCTGACACTCTGAGACACGCGTTGATACTCTCTGACACTCTCTAAGACACACCCTAATATTCTCTAACTCTCTCTGAGACACACTGTGACACTCTGACACACTGTGACACTCTCTGACTCTCCCCTGACACACAGAGATACTCTCTGACTCACTCTGCGACACACTGTGACACTCACTGACTCTCCTCTGACACACCGAGATACTCTCTGACACTCTCTGAGACACACTGTTACACACTCTGACTTTCTCTGAGACACACAAAGATGATCACTGACACTCTCTGAGACACCCTGTGACACTTTTTGAGACACACCGTGAAATAATTTGACACTCTCTGACCATGTTGGACACACTCTGACAGACTGTGACTCTCTCTGATGCTGTCTGAGACACACTCTGACACACTGTGACACTCTCTGACACTGTCTGACACGCACTCTGACACTCTCTGAGATACACGATGACACTCTGACACTCTGACACACTGTTACACTCTCTGACAGACCGTGTCACTCTCTGACTTACTCTCTGACACCCTGTGACACTCACTGAAATACTGTGACACATGTCTGACACTCTTTGATTCTCTCTGACGGATTGTGACACTTTATGTCTCTCTCTGAGACACACTGTGACACTCTCTGACTCTCTCGCTGATGCACTGCCACACTCTCTAAGACACAATATCACACTCTCTGTCTCTCTTACTCTGACACGCGTGACACTCTGAGACAAGCTTGGACACTCTCTGACAGACTGTGAAACCCTGTGACACTCTCTGAAGCTCTCTGACACACTATGAGAAACACTGCCACACTCTCGGACTCTCTCTGACACTCTCTGAGGCACACTGTGGCACTTTCTGAGACACACCGTGAAACAATTTGACATTCTCTGAACGTCTTAGAGACACTCTGACAGACTGTCACACTCTCTGATACTGTCTGAGACACACTCTGACACACTGTTACACTCTCTGATGCAGTCTGAGACATACTCTGACACTCTCTGAGATACACGATGACACTCTCTGACACTCTGACACACGCATTGATACTATCTGACACTCTCTGAGACACAGAGTGATAATCTCTAACTCTCTCTGAGACACACAGTGATACTCTCTGACTCTCTCTGAGACACAGTGTGACACTCACTGACACACTCTGACTCTCGGACACTCTCTGAGACACACTGTGACACTCTCTGACTCTCTCTGGGACACACTGTGACACTTTGTGACTACCTCTGACACTCTGAGACATGCTCTGACAGACTGCGATACCCTCTGACTCTCGGACACTCTCTGAGACACACTGTGAAACTCTCTGACACAATGTGACACTCTCTGACACTCTCTCTGACACCCTGTGACACTCTCTGAAGCACTGTAACACTTGCTGATCCTCTCTGAGACACACTGTGATACTTTGTGACGACCTCTGACACTCTGAGACATGCTCTGACAGAATGTGACACCCTCTGACGCTCTCCGAAACTCTCTGAGACACACTGTGACACTCTCTGACACATTGTGACACTCTGACTTTCTCTCTGACAATTTGACACTCTCTGACATGCTCTGAGACGCACTGTGACACTCTCTGACTCTCTCTGAGATACACTGTGACACTCCATGACAGGATCTGAGACAGTCTGTGACACGCTGATAGACTGTGATAAACTGTGAGTGTCTCTGTCTCTCTCTGATACTTTCTGAGATACGCTGTGCCAGTCTCTGACTCGCTCTGAGATACACAGTGATACTCTCTGTCTCGGTCTGAGACACACTGCGACATACTCTGACACCATGTGACACTGTATGAGATACTGCAACACTCTCAGACTCTCTCCGAGACTCACAGTGACACTCCCTGACACACTCTGAAGCTCTCCTGCTGACAAATTGTGACAATCTCTGACACAATGTGACACTTTCTGACTCCATCTGACGCTCTGAGACACTCTCTGTCACACTGAGACACTCTCTGACACTCTGAGACACGGGTTGACACTCTCTCAAACTCTCTAAGACACACAGTGATATGCTCTTACACTCTCTGAGACACACTGTGACACTCTGACACACTGTGACACACTCTGACTCTCCTCTGACACACAGAGATACTGTCTGACTCACTCTGAGACACACTGTGACACTCTCTGACTTTCTCTGAGACACACAAAGATGCTCACTGACACTCTCTGAGACACCCTGTGACACTCTCTGAGACACACTGTGGCACTTTTTGAGACACACCGTGAAATACTTTGACACTCTCTGACCGTCTTAGACACACTCTGACAGACTCTGACACTCTCTGATGCTGTCTGAGACACACTCTGACACACTGTGACACTCTCTGACACTGTCTGACACACAGTCTGACATTCTCTGAGATACACGATGACAGTCTCTGACACTCTGAGACACGCATTGATACTCTCTGACACTCTGAGACACAGAGTGATATTCTCTAAACCTCTCTGAGAAAGGCAGTGATACTCTCTGACTCTCTTCGAGACACACTGTGACACTCTCTGACACACTGTGACACTCTCTGACAAACTGTGACACTCTCTGACTCTCTCTGAGACACACTGTGACACTTTGTTACTACCTCTGACACTCTGAGACATGCTCTGACAGAATGTGACACTCTCTGATCCTCTCGGACACTCTCTGAGACACACTGTGACCCTCACTGAAACACTGCGACACTCTCTGACTCTCTCTGAGACACACTGTGACACTTTGTTACTACCTCTGACACTCTGAGACATGCTCTGACAGAATGTGACACTCTCTGATTGTCTCGGACACTCTCTGAGACACACTGTGACACTCTCTGACACACTGTGACACTCTTTGACTTTCTCTCTGACACTTTGACAATCTCTGACATACTCTGTGATATTCTCTAACTCTCTCTGAGACACACTGTGACACTCTCTGACGCTCTCTGACACACTCTGAGAAAGACTGCCACACTCTAGGACTCTCTGACACTCTCTGAGACACACTGTGACACTCTCTGAGACACACTGTGGCACTTTCTGAGACACACCGTGAAACACTTGGACACTCTCTGACCATCTTAGACACACTCTGACAGACTGTGACACTCTCTGATGCTGTCTGAGACACACTCTGACACTCTCTGAGATACACGATGACACTCTCTAACACTCTGACACACGCATTGATACTCTCTGACACTCTCTGAGACACAGAGTCATAATCTCTAACTCTCTCTGAGACACACAGTGAAACTCTCTGACTCTCTCTGAGACAGTGTGACACTCACTGACACGCTCTGACTCTCAAAAACTCTCTGAGACACACTGTGACACTCTCTGACTCTCTCTGGGACACACTGTCACCATTTGTGACGACCTCTGACACTCTGAGACATGCTCTGACAGACTGCGACACCGTCTGACTCTCGGACATTCTGTGAGACACTCTGTGAAACTCTCTGACACAATGTGACACTCTCTGACACTCTCTCTGACACCCTGTTACACTCTCTGAAGCACTGTGACACTTGCTGACCCTCTCTGAGACACACTGTGATACTTTGTGACGACCTCTGACACTCTGAGACATGCTCTGACAGAATGTGACACTCTCTGATTCTCTCGGAGACTGACTGCGACACACTGTGACACTCACTGACACACTGTGACACTCTCTGAATCTCTCTGACACATACTGTGACACTCACTGACACACTGTGACACTCTCTGACTCTCTCTGAGACACACTGTGACACTTTGTTACTACCTCTGACACTGTGAGACATGCTCTGACAGAATGTGACACTCTCTGATTGTCTCGGACACTCTCTGAGACACATTGTGACACTCTCTGACACACTGTGACACGCTTTGACTTTCGCTCTGACACTTTGACACTCTCTGACTCTCTTTGAGATACACTGTGACACCCTCTGCCAGGATCTGAGACAGTCTGTGACACGCTGACAGACTGTGATAAACTGTGAGTGTCTCTGTCTCTCTCTGATACTCTCTGAGATACGCTGTGCCAGTCTTTGACTCGCTCTGAGACACACAGTGACACTCTCTGTCTCGCTCTAAGACACACTGTGACACACTCTGACACCATGTGACACTCTATGAGATACTGCAACACTCTCAGACTCTGTCTGAGACTCACTGTGACACTCCCTGACACACTCTGAATCTCTCTGAAGCTCTCCTGCTGACAAATTATGACAATCTCTGACACACTGTGACACTTTCTGACTCCATCTGACGCTCTGAGACACTCTCTGTCACGCTGAGACACTCTCTGACACTCTTAGACAGGCATTGATACTCTCTGGCACTCTCTAAGACACACAGCGATATTGTCTAACACTCTCTGAGACACACTGTGACAGTCTGACACACTGTGACACTCTCTGACCCTCCTCTGACACATAGCGATACTCTGTGACTCACTATGAGACACACTGTGACACTCTCTGACTTTCTCTGAGACACACAAAGATGCTCACTGACACTCTCTGAGACACCCTGTGCAACACTCTCTGAGACACACTGTGGCACTTTTTGAGACATATCGTGAAATACTTTGACACTCTCTGACTGTCTTAGACACACTCTGACAGACTGTGACACTCTCTGATGCTGTCTGAGACACACTCTGACACACTGTGACACTCTCTGACACTGTCTGACACACACTCTGACACTCTCTGAGATACACGATGACAGTCTCTGACACTCTGAGATACGCATTGATACTCTCTGACACTCTGAGACACAGAGTGATATTCTCTAACCCTCTCTGAGAAAGGCAGTGATACTCTCTGACTCTCTTCGAGACACACTGTGACACTCTCTGACACACTGTGACACTCTCTGACACACTGTGACACTCTCTAACTCTCCTCTGAACCACAGAGATACTCTCTAACTCTCTCTGAGACACAATGTGACACTCTCTGACTCTCCTCTGACACACCGAGATACTCTGACTCACTCTAAGACACACAAAGATGCTCACTGACACTCTCTGAGACACCCTGTGACACTCTCTGAGACACACTCTTGCACTTTTTGAGACACACCGTGAAATACATTTACACTCTCTGACCATCTTAGACTCACTCTGACAGACTGTGACACTCTCTGATGCAATCTGTGTCACACTCTGCCACGCTGTGACACCCTCTGACACTGTCTGACACACACTCTGACACTCGCTGAGATACACGATGTCACTCTCTGACACACTGAGACACGCAATGATACTCTCTGACAAACTCAAACACAGAGTGTTACTCTCTAACTCTCTCTGAGATACACAGTGAAAGTCTCCGTCTCGCTCTGTGACACACTGTGACACTCTCTGACGCTCTCTGACACACTATGAGAAACACTGCCACACTCTCGGACTCTCTCTGACACTCTCTGAAACACACTGTGGCACATTCTGAGACACACCGTGAAACACATTGACACTCTCTGACCGTCTTAGACACACTTTGACAGACTGTGACACTCTACGATGCTGTCTGAGACACACTCTGACACACTGTGACACTCTCTGATGCTGTCTGAGACTCACTCTGACACTCTCTGAGATACAAGATGACATTCTCTGACACTCTGAGACACGCATTGATACTCTCTGACACTCTCTGAGACACACTGTGACACTCACTGACACAGTGTGACACTCTCTGACACACACTGTGACACTTTGTGACTACCTCTTCCAAATTGAGACATGCTCTGACAGTCTGCGACACCCTCTGACTCTCGGACACTCTCTGAGACACACTGTGACACACTCTGACACACCGTGACACTCTCTGACGCATTGTGACACTCTGGCACTCTCTCTGACTCCCTGTGACACTCTCTGAAGCACTGTGACACTTGCTGACCCTCTCTGAGACACACTGTGACACTTTGTGACTACCTCTGACATTCTGAGACATGCTCTCACAGAATGTCACACTCTCTGATTCTCTCGGACACTCTCTGAGACACACTGTGACACTCTTTGACTTTCTCTTTGACACTTTGACACTCTATGACATGCTCTGAGATGCACTGTGACACTCTCTGACTCTGTTTGAGATACACTGCGACACTCTCTGGCAGAATCTGAGACAGTCTGTGACACGCTGACAGACTGTGATAAACTGTGAGTCTCTCTGTCTCTCTCTGATACGCTCTGAGATACACTGTGCAAGTCTCTGACTCGCTCTGAGACACACAGTGATTCTCTCTGTCTCGCTCTGAGACACACTGTGACACACTCTGACACCATGTGACAATCTATGAGATACTGCAACACTCTCAGACACTCTCTGAGACTCACTGTGACACTCCCTGACACACTCTGAAACTCTCTGAATCTCACTTGCTTACAAATTGTGACAATCTCAGACACACTGTGACACCTTCTGACTCCATCTGACGCTCTGAGACACTCTCAGACAGATTGTGACACTCTCTGACTCTCTCTGGCACTCTCTGAGACACACAGTGACCCTCTCTGTCACACTGACACTATGAGACACGCGTCGATACTCTCTGGCAATCTCTGAGACACACAGTGATATTCTCTAACTCTCTCTGAGACACACTGTGACACTCTGACACACTGTGACACTCTCTGACTCGCCTCTGACACACAGAGATGCTCTCTGACTCATTCTGAGACACACTGTGACACTCTCTGACTCTCCACTGACACACCGAGACACTCTCTGACTCACTCTGAGACAGACCGTGACACTCTCTGACTTTCTCTGAGACACACAAAGATGCTCACTGACACTCTCTGAGACACCCTGTGACTCTATCTGAGACACACTGTGGCAGTTTTTGAGACACACCGTGAAATACTTTGACACTCTCTGACCGTCTTAGACACATTCTGACACACTGTGACACTCTCTGACACTGTCTGACACACACTCGGGCACTCTCTGAGATACACGATGACACTCTCTGACACTCTGAGACATGCATTGATACTTTCTGACACTCTGAGACACAGAGTGATACTCTCTAACTCTCTCTGACACTCACTGTGACACGCCCTGGCACACTCTGAAACTCACTGAATCTCTCTTGCTGACAAATTGTGACAATCTCTGACACACTGTGACACTTTCTGACGCCATCTGACATTTTGAGACACTCTCTGACAGATTGTGACACTCTCTGACTCTCTCTGGCACTCTCTGAGACACACAGTATCACGCTCTGACACACTGTGACACTCTCTGACTCTCTCTCTGACACCCTGTGACACTCTCCGTCACACTGTGACACTCTCTGACACTCTGGGACACGCGTTGATACTCTCTGACACTCTCGAAGACACACAGTGATATTCTCAACTCTCTCTGAGACACACTGTGACACTCTCTGACTCTCCTCTGACACACAGAGATACTCTCTGACTCACTCTGTGGCACACTGTGACACTCTCTGACTCTCCTCTGACACACCGAGATACTCTCTGACTCACTCTGAGACACACTTTGACACTCTCTGACATTCTCTGAGACACACAAAGATGCTCACTGACACTCTCTGAGACACACTGTGGCACCTTTTGAGACACACCGTGAAATACTTTGACACTCTCTGACCGTCTTAGACACACTCTGACAGAATGTGATACTCTCTGATGCTGTCTGAGACACACTCTGATACACTGTGACACTCTCTGACACTGTCTGACACACTCTGACACTCTCTGAGATACACGATGACACTCTCTGACTCACGCTGAGACACACTGTGACACTCTGACTTTCTCTGAGACACACAAAGATGGTCACTGACACTCTCTGAGACACCCTGTGACACTCTCTGAGACACACTGTGGCACTTTTTGAGACACACCGTGAAATACTTTGACACTCTCTGACTGTCTTAGACACACTCTGACAGACTGTGACACACTCTGATGCTGTCTGAGATACACTCTGACACACTGTAAAACACTCTGACAATGTCTGAGACACTCTCTGACGACCGTGACATTCTCTGACACTGTCTGACACACACTCTGACTACTGTGACACTCTCTGACACTGCCTTACACACACTCTGACACTCCCTGCGATACAGGATGACACTCTCTGACACTCTGAGACACGCATTGATACTCTCTGACACTCTGGGACACTGAGTGATACTCTCTAACGCTCTCTGAGACTCACTGTGGCACTCCCTGACACACTCTGAAACTCTCTGAATCTCTCTTGCTGACAAATTGTGACAACCTCTGACACACTGTGTCACTTTCTGACTCCATCTGACACTCTGAGACACTCTCTGACAGATTGTGACACTCTCTGACTCTCTCTGGCCCTCTCTGCGACACACAGTGACACTCTCTCACACACTGTGACACTCTCTGACTCTCCTCTCACACACAGAGATACTCTCTGACTCATTCTGAGACACACTGTGACACTCTCTGACATTCTCTGAGACACACAAAAATGCTCACTGACACTCTCTGAGACACCCTGTGCATCACTCTCTGAGACACACTGTGGTACTTTTTGAGACACACTGTGAAATACTTTGACACTCTCTGACCATCTTAGACACACTCTGACAGACTGTGACACTCTCTGATGCTGTCTGAGACACACTCTGACACTGTCTGACACACACTCTGACACTCTCTGAGATACACGATGACAATCTCTGACACTCTGAGACACTCTCTGACAGATTGTGACACTCTCTGACTCTCTCTGGCCCTCTCTGCGACACACAGTGACACTCTCTCACACACTGTGACACTCTCTGACTCTCCTCTCACACACAGAGATACTCTCTGACTCATTCTGAGACACACTGTGACACTCTCTGACATTCTCTGAGACACACAAAAATGCTCACTGACACTCTCTGAGACACCCTGTGCATCACTCTCTGAGACACACTGTGGCACTTTTTGAGACACACTGTGAAATACTTTGACACTCTCTGACCATCTTAGACACACTCTGACAGACTGTGACACTCTCTGATGCTGTCTGAGACACACTCTGACACTGTCTGACACACACTCTGACACTCTCTGAGATACACGATGACACTCTCTGACACTCTGAGACACGCATTGATACTCTCTGACACTCTGAATCACAGTGTGATATTCTCTAACTCTCTCCGAGACACACTGTGACACTCTCTGACGCTCTCTGACACACTCTGAGAAACACTGCCACACTCTCTGACTCTCTGACACTCTCTGAGACACACTGTGACACTCTCTGAGACACACTGTTGCACTTTCTGAGACACACCGTGAAACACTTTGTCACTCTCTGACCGTCTTAGACACACTCTGACAGACTGTGACACTCGCTGATGCTGTCTGAGACACACTCTGACACACTGTGACACTCTCTGATGCTGTCTGAGACACACTCCGAAACTGTCTGAGATACACGATGACACTCTCTGACACTCTGAGACACGCATTGATACCCTCTGACACTCTCTGAGACTCACTGTGACACTTACTGACACACTGTGACACTCTCTGACACACACTGTGACACTCTCTGACTCTCTCTGAGACACACTGTGACACTTTGTGACTACCACTGACACTCTGAGACATGCTCTGACAGACTGCGACACCCTCTGACTCTCGGACACTCTCTGAGACACACTGTGACACACTCTGACACACTGTGACACTCTCTGACACATTGTGACACTCAGACACTCTCTCTGACACCTTGTGACACTCTCTGAAGCACTGTGACACTTGTTGGCCCTCTCTGAGACACACTGTCACACTTTGTGACTACCTCTGACACTCTGAGACATGCTCTGACAGAATGTGACACCCTCTGACTCTCTCGGACACTCTCTGAGACACACTGCGACACTCTCTGACACACCGTGACACTCTTTGACTTTCTCTCTGACACTTTGACACTCTCTGACATGCTCTGAGACGCACTGTGACACTCTCTGACTCTATTTCAGATACACTGCGACACTCTCTGACAGAATCTGAGACAGTCTGCGACACGCTGACAGACTGTGATAAACTGTGAGTCTCTCTGTCTCTCTCTGATACTCTCTGAGATACGCTGTGCCAGTCTCTGACACGCTCTGAGACACACAGTGATACTCGCTGTCTCGCTCTGAGACACACGGTGAGACACTCTGACATCATGTGACACTCTATGAGATACTGCAACACTCTCAGAATCTGTCTGAGACTCACTGTGGCACTCCCTGACACACTCTGAAACTCTCTGAATCTCTCTTGCTGACAAATTGTGACAACCTCTGACACACTGTGTCACTTTCTGACTCCATCTGACACTCTGAGACACTCTCTGACAGATTGTGACACTCTCTGACTCTCTCTGGCCCTCTCTGCGACACACAGTGACACTCTCTCACACACTGTGACACTCTCTGACTCTCCTCTGACACACAGAGATACTCTCTGACTCATTCTGAGACACACTGTGACACTCTCTGACATTCTCTGAGACACACAAAAATGCTCACTGACACTCTCTGAGACACCCTGTGCATCACTCTCTGAGACACACTGTGGCACTTTTTGAGACACACCGTGAAATACTTTGACACTCTCTGACCGTCTTAGACACACTCTGACAGACTGTGACACTCTCTGATGCTGTCTGAGACATACTCTGACACACTGTGACACTCTCTGACACTGTCTGACACACACTCTGACACTCTCTGAGATACACGATGACACTCTCTGACACTCTGAGACACGCATTGATACTCTCTGACACTCTGAATCACAGTGTGATATTCTCTAACTCTCTCCGAGATACACTGTGACACTCTCTGACGCTCTCTGACACACTCTGAGAAACACTGCCACACTCTCGGACTCTCTGACACTCTCTGAGACACACTGTGACACTCTCTGAGACACACTGTGGCACTTTCTGAGACACACCGTGAAACACTTTGTCACTCTCTGACTGTCTTAGACACACTCTGACAGACTGTGACACTCTCTGATGCTGTCTGAGACACACTCTGACACACTGTGACACTCTCTGATGCTGTCTGAGACACACTCCGAAACTCTCTGAGATACACGATGACACTCTCTGACACTCTGAGACACGCATTGATACCCTCTGACACTCTCTGAGACACACTGTGACACTTACTGACACACTGTGACACTCTCTGACACACACTGTGACACTCTCTGACTCTCTCTGAGACACACTGTGACACTTTGTGACTACCACTGACACTCTGAGACATGCTCTGACAGACTGCGACACCCTCTGACTCTCGGACACTCTCTGAGACACACTGTGACACACTCTGACACACTGTGACACTCTCTGACAATTGTGACACTCAGACACTCTCTCTGACACCCTGTGACACTCTCTGAAGCACTGTGACACTTGTTGGCCCTCTCTGAGACACACTGCGACACTCTCTGACACACTGTGACACTCTTTGACTTTCTCTCTGACACTTTGACACTCTCTGACATGCTCTGAGACGCACTGTGACACTCTCTGACTCTATTTCAGATACACTGCGACACTCTCTGACAGAATCTGTGACACGCTGACAGACTGTAATAAACTGTGAGTCTCTCTGTCTCTCTCTGATACTCTCTGAGATACGCTGTGCTAGTCTCTGACACGCTCTGAGACACACAGTGATACTCTCTCTCTCGCTCTGAGACACACTGTGAGACACTCTGACATCATGTGACACTCTATGAGATACTGCAACACTCTCAGACTCTGTCTGAGACTCACTGTGACACTCCCTGACACACTCTGAAACTCTCTGAATCTCTCTTGCTGACAAATTGTGACAATCTCTGACACACTGTGACACTTTTTGACTCCATCTCACTCTCTGAGACACTCTCTGACAGATTGTGATACTCTCTGACTCTCTCTGGCACTCTCTGAGACACACAGTGACACTCTGTCACACTGTGACACTCTGTGACACTCTGAGACACGCGTTGATACTCTCTGACACTCTCTAAGACACACAGTGATATTCTCTAACTCTCTCTGAGACACACTGTGACACTGACACACTGTGACACTCTCTGACTCTCCTCTGACACCCAGAGATAATCTCTGACACACTCTGAGACACACTGTGACACTCCCTGACTCTCTTCTGACTACTGTGACACTCACTGACACTGTCTGACACACACTCAGACACTCTCTGAGATACACGATGACACTCTCTGACTAGCTGTAACAATCTCTGATGTTCTCTGACATGCTCTGAGACACACTGTGACACTCTCTGAGACACACTGTGACACTCTCTGAGACACACTGTGATACTCTCTGGCTCTCTCTGACCGACTGTAAGACACCCTCTGAAACAAACTGTGACATTCTCTGATTGACATTGACACAGTTTGACACTCTCTAAGACTCACTGTGACACACTTTAACCCTCTTTGACACTCTGAGACAGACTGTGACACTCTCTGACACTCTCTGAAACACACTGAGACCCTCTCTGATATAGTGTGACTCAGTGTGACACTATTTGACTCCCTCTGAGACTCTCTGAGAAACACTGTGACACTCTCTGACACGCTCTGAGACCCACTGTGACACTCTCTGACTCTCTCTAAGACACACTGTGACTCTCTCTTTCTCTGCAACACATTGTGCCACTCTCTGAGACGTACTGTGACACATTCTGAGTCTCTTTGAAACTCTCTGAGACACAATGTTGCACTCTCTGAGACACATTGTGACACACTCTGACCCTCTTTGACACTCTCTGTAACACACTGTGATAGTCTCTGACTTTCTCTGATACACGCTGACACCCTCTGACTCTCTCCGACATTGTCTGAGACACATTGTGACACTCTCTGACCCTCTGAGACACACTGTGACACGTTCTGTCTCTCTCTGACCGATTGTGAGATAGTGAGATACACTCTGACACTCTGTCTGACAGTGACTCACTGCGACACTGTCTGACACTCTCTGAAACAGACTGTAACACTCTCTGAGGCACACTGTGTCACTCTATGACTGACTGTGACACACTGTGGTAATCGCTGACATTCTCTGACACTCTCTGAGACACACTGACACTCTCTTACTCTCCCTGACACTGTCTGAGACACATGTGACCCTCTCTGACTCTCTCTGAAACTCTCTACCACTATCTGAGTCAGACTGTGACACTCTCTGACAGACTGTGATACAATTTGGCACTCTCTGCCTCTCTCTGACAATCTCTGAGACAGACTGTGACACTCTCTGACACATTCTGACACTCTGTGACTCACTCTCTGACACACTGTTACACTCTTTAAGACATTGTGACACTTTCTGACACTCTCAGAGACATATGGTTTCCCACTCTAAGACACTATGATAATCTCTGACACTCTCTGACACAGACTGTGATACTCTCTGACAGACTGTGACACACTGTGGCACTCCATGACTCTCTCTGACAATCCCTGAGACACACTGTGACACTCTCTGAGACACACCGTGACACACTCTGAGAACCTCTCTGATAGAGTGTGACTCTGTGTGACACTTTTTGACTCTCTCTGACACACTATTGCACTCTCTGAGGCACACTGTGACACACTCCGACCTTCTTTGACACTCTCTGTAACACACTGTTATAGTCTCTGACTTTCTCTGAAACCCTGACACCCACTGTGACTGAGGCACACTGTGACAGACTGTGACAATCTCTGACATTCTCTGACACTCTCTGATACACGGTGACACTCTCTGCCTCTCTCTGACATTGTCTGAGACACATTGTGACACTCTCTGACGATCTGAGACACACTGTGACACGTGTTGTCGCTCTCTGACCGATTGTGAGACAGTGAGACACACTCTGACATCCTCTGAGACAGACTGTCATACTCTCTGACAGACTGTGACACACGGAGACTCACTCTGACAATCTCTGCGACATGCTGTGACACTCTCCGAGATCTGAGAGTGACTCACTGCGACACTCTCTGACACTCTCTGAAACAGACTGTGACCCTCTCTGAGGCACACTGTGACACTCTCTGACAGACTGTGACACACTGTGGCAATCGCTGACATTCTCTGACACTCTCTGAGAAACACTGACACTCTCTGACACTGTCTGAGACGCATGTGACACTCTCTGACTCTCTCTGACACTCTCTACCGCTATCTGAGTCAGACTGTGACACTCTCGGACAGACTGTGATACACCTTGGCACTCTCTGCCTCTCTCTGACACTCTCTGAGACAGACTGTGACACTCTCTGACACGTTTTGACATTCAGTGCCTCTCTCTCTCTGACACACTGGGACACTCTTTCCACATTATGACACTATCTGACACTCACAGAGACATATGGTATTCCTCTCTAAGACACTATGATAATCTCTGACACTCTCTGACACAGACTGTGATACTCTCTGACAGACTGTGACACACTGTGCCACTCCATGACTCTCTCTGGCAATCCCTGAGAAACACTGTCACACTCTCTGAGACACACCGTGACACACTCTGACCCTCTTTGACACTCTCTGACTTTCTCTGACAACCACTGTGACACTCTCTGACACTGTCTGAGACATACTCTGCCACTCTTTGTTATACATTGACATTCTCACACTGTCTCTCAGACACACTGAGACATTCTCTGACTCACTGTTACACTCTCTAACTCTCTCTGACACTCTGCGATACTCTCTGACGTTCTCTGAGACACACTGTGACTCTCTCTGACAGACTGTGACACACTGAAACACACTCTGACAATTTCTGCGACATGCTGTGACAGTCTCGGAGATCTCTGACATTGTCTGAAACAAAATGTGACACTCTCTGACCGACAGTGACACACTGCGACACTCTGACATTCTCTGAGACACACTGTGTCACTCTCTGACTGACTGTGACAATCTCTAATATTCTCTGACACGCTCTGAGACACACTGTGATACTCTCTGGCTCTCTTTGACCGACTGTAAGACACTCTCTGAAACAAACTGTGACACTCTCTGACTGACATTGACACAGTTTGAGACTCTCTAAGACTCACTGTGACACACTTTCACACTCTTTGACCCTCTGAGACAGACTGTGACACTCTCTGAAACACACTGAGACCCTCCCTGATAAAGTGTGACTCAGTGTGACACTTTTTGACTCTCTCTGACACTCTCTGAGAAACACTGTGAATGTCTCTGACACGCTCTGAGACACATTGTGACACTCTCTGACTCTCTCCTAGACACACTGTGACTCTCTCTTTCTCTACGAAACATTGTGCCACTCTCTGATAAACTTTAACACTCTCTCACTGTCTCTGAGACATACTGTGACATTTACTGATTCAATCTGACACTCTCTAACTCTCTCCGACACACTCAGACACACTGTGACACATTGCAACAGTCCGTGAATTTCTCTGAGACACACTGCGACACTCTCTGACATTGTCTGAGACACAATGTGACTCTCTATGACAGACTGTGATACACTGAGACACACTCTGACAATCTCTGCGACATGCTGTGACACTCTCGGAGATGTGAGAGTGACTCACTCCGACACTCTCTGACACTCTCTGAAACAGTCTGTGACCGTCTCTGAGGCACACTGTGACACTCTCTGACTGACTGTGACACACTGTCGTAATCGCTGACATTCTCTGACACTCTCTGAGACACACTGACACTCTCTGACACTCCCTGAAACTATCTGAGACACATGTGACACTCTCTGACTCTCTCTGACACTCTCTGAGATATACTGTGACACTATCTGACACATTGTGACCCTCTGTGTCTCTCTGCCTGACATTCTGTGACACTCTTTAAGTCATTGTGACACTTTCTGACACATGTGGTATCCCTCTCTAAGAAAGCTCTCTGACACAGACTGTGATACCCTCTGACAGACTGTGACACACTGTGGCACTCCATGACTCTCTCTGACAATCCATGAGACACACTGTGACACTCTCTGAGACACACCGTGACACACTCTGACCCTCTTTGACTCTCTCTGACCTTCTCTGACACCCTCTGTGACACTCTCTGACACTGTCTGAGACATACTGTGCCACTCTCTGTTATACATTGATACTCTCTCACTGTCTCTGAGACACACTGTGACATTCTCTGACTCACTGTTCCACTCTCTAACTCTCTGACACTCTGCGACACTCTCTGACATTCTCTGAGACACATTGTGACTCTCTCTGACGGACTGTGTCACACGTCGACACTTTCTGAAAATCTCTGAGACGTGCTGTGACACTGTCGGACACACTCTGACACAGCCTAAGAACACTGCGACACGCTCTGATGGGCTGTGACACACTGTGACACTCTCTGGCACACTGTTAAACTCTTCTAGACACTGTGACAGCTTCTGACAATCTCAGAGACATACTGTATCCCTCTCTAAGACACTGTGATAATCTTTGACTTTCTCAGACATACTGTGATACTCTCGGACTGCCTGTGACACACTGTGACACTCCCTCACTCTCTCTGACACTCCCTGAGATACACTGTGACTCTCTCTGGGACACACTCTGATCCTCGTTGACACTCTCTGTAACACACTGTGATAGTCTCTGACTTTCTCTGACACTCTCTGACACCCACTGTGACACTCTCCGACACTGTCTGAGACATACTGTGCCACTGTCTGATAAACTTTGACACTCTCTCACTGTCTCTGAGACACACTGTGACATTCTCTGACTCAATGTGACACACTCCACCTCTCTCTGTCACTAACTGAGACACACTGTGACACACTACGACACTCTCTGACATTCTCTGAGAAACACTGTGACACTCTCTGACAGACTATGACACTGCGACACACTCTGACCATCTCTGAAACATGCTGTGACACTATCGGAGATCTCTGACACTGTCTGAAACAAACTGTGACACTCTCTGACCGACAGTGACACACTGCGACACTCTCTGACATTCTCTGAGACACACCGTGACACGCTCTGTCTGACTGTGACACACTGCGACACACTCTGACAATCTCTGAGATATGCTGACACTCTCGGACTCACTCTGACACTGCCTGAGGCACACTGTGACACTCTCTGAAAGACTGTGACACACTGTAGCCATCTCTGACATTCTCTGAGACACACTGTGATACTCTCTGACTGACTGTGACAAACTCTGACATTCTCTGACAGACTGTGACACATTGCGACACTTCTGACACTCTCTGAAACAGACCGTGATCCTCTCTGACAGTCTCTGAGGCACACTGTGACACTCTCTGACTGAATGTGACAATCTCTGACATACTCTGACACGCACTGAGACACACTGTGACACTCTCTGACTCTCTATGAGACACACAGTGATACTCTCTGGCTCTCTCTGACCAACTGTAAGACACTGTCTGAAACAAACTGTGACACTCTCTGACTGACTGTGACAATCTCTGACATTCTCTGACACGCTCTGATATATACTGTGACTCTCTGACTTTCACTGAGACGCACTGTGATACTCTCTGACTGACTGTGACAATCACTGACAGTTTGTGACACACTGCGACACTTCTGACACTCTCTAAAACAGACCGTGACCCTCTCTGACAGTCTCTGAGACACACTGTGATACTCTCTGATTGACTGTGACAATCTCTGACATTCTCTGACAGATTGTGACACACTGCGAAACTTCTGACACTCACTGAAACAGACTGTGACCCTCTCTGACAGTCTCTGAGGCACACTGTGACACTCTCTGACTGACTGTGACAATCTCTGTCATTCTCTGACACGCTGTGAGACACACTGTGACACTCTCTGACTTTTCTGAGACTCACTGTTATACTCTCTGGCACTCTCTGACCAACTGTAAGACACTCTCTAAAAAAAAACTGTGACACTCTCCGACTGACTGTGACAATCTCTGACATTCCCTGACGGACTGTGACACACTACGAACCTCTGACACTCTCAGAATCCGACCGTAACCCTCTCCGACACGCTCTGAGACACACTGTGACACTCTCTGACTGACTGTGACAATCTCTGACATTCTCTGACAATTTCTGAGACACACTGTGACACTCTCTGACTCTCTCTGACCGACTGTAAGACACTCTCTGAGACAAACTGTGACACTCTCTGACTGCCTGTGACAATCTCTGACATTCTCTGACACGCTCTGAGACACACCGTGACAAACTCTGACCCTCTGTGACACTCACTGAAACACACTGTGATAGTCTCTGACTTTCACTGACACTCTCTGACACCCACTGTGACACTCTCTGACACTGTCTGAGACATACTGTGCCACTCTCTGATAATCTTTGACACTCTCTTACTGACTTTGAGACACACTGTGACATTCTCTGACACATTCTTACACTCTCTAACGCTCTCTGACACACTCAGAGACACACTGTGACACATTGCGACACTCTTTGACATTCACTGAGACACACTGTGACTCTCTCTGACAGACTGTGACACATTGCGACACTCTTTGACACTCTCTGAGACACACTGTGACACATTGCAAAACTCTGTGCCTTTCTCTGAGACACACTGTGACTCTCTCTGACATACGGTGACGCACTGCGACACACTCTGACATTCTCTGAGACACACTGTGACTCTCTCTGACAGACTGTTACACACTGAGACACACTCTGACATTCTCTGAGACATACTGTGCCACTCACTGAAAAACTTTGACACTGTTTCACTGTCTCTGAGACACACTGTGACATTCACTGACTCAATATGACACTCTCTAACTCTCTCTGACACTCTCTGAGACACACTGTGACACATTGCAAAACTCTGTGACTTTCTCTGAGACACACTGTGACTCTCTCTGACATACGGTGACGCACTGCGACACACTCTGACATTCTCTGAGACACACTGTGACTCTCTCTGACAGACTGTGATACACTGAGACACACTCTGACAATCTCTGAGACATGCTGTGACACTCTCTGGCATGCCTGAGACATACTGTAAATCTCTCTGACAGACTGTGACAAACTGCAACACTCTCTGACAAGCTCTGAGACATACTGTCACACTCTCGGAGACCTCTGACATTCTCTGTAACAAACTGTGACACTCTCTGACACTCTCAAAAGCACAATGTGACTCACTCTGACTCTCTCCGACACTGTCTGACACACAACGTAACACGCTCATACACTCTCTGAGACAGACTGTGAAATTCTTTAACCGACAGTGACACACTGTGACACTCTCTGACCAACAGTGACACACTGCGACACTCTCTGACACTTCCTGAAACAGAATATGACACTCTTTGACGCTCTCTGAAGCACACTGTGACTCTCTCTAACAGACTGTGACACACTGTGACACATTGTGACACTCTGTGACATTCACTGAGGCACTCTGTGACTCTCTCTGATAGACTGTGACACACTGAGACAGACTCTGACATTCTCTGAGACATACTGTTCCACTCTCTGATAAACTTTGACACTCTCTCACTGTCTCTGAGACACACTGTGACATTCACTGACTCAATCTGACACTCTCTAACTCTCTCCGACACTCTCTGATACACACTGTGACACATTGCAACACTCTGTGACTTTCTCTGAGACACACTGCGACACTCTCTGACAGACTGTGACACACTGAGACACACTCTGACAATCTCTGCGACATGCTGTGACACCCTCTGACTGACTGTGACAATCTGTGATATTCTCTGACACGCTCTGATACACACTTTGACACTCTCTGACTGACTGTGACAATCTCTGATATTCTCTGACATGCTCTGAGACACACTGTGACATTCTCTGAGACACACTGTGATTCTCTGTGGCACTCTCTGACCGACTCTAAGACACCCTCTGAAACAAACTGTGACACTCTCTGACTGACATTGACACAGGTTGACACTCTCTAAGACTCACTGTGACACACTTTGACCCTCTTTGACACTCTGAGACAGACTGTGACACTCTCTGACACTCTTTGAAACACACTGATACCCTCTCTGATAGAGTGTGAGTAAGTGTGACACTGTTTGGCTCTCTCTGACACTCTCTGAGAAACACTGTGACTGTCTCTGACACACTCTGAGACCCACTGTGACACTCTCTGACTGACTGTGACTCACTGCGACACACTCTGACAATCACTGAGATATGCTGACACTCTCGGACTCACTCTGACACTGCCTGAGGCACACTGTCACACTCTCTGATAGACTGTGACATAATGTGACAATGTCTGATATTCTCTGAGACACACTGACTGTGACAATCATTGACATTCTCTGACTGACTGTGTCAATCTCTAACATTCGCTGACAGACTGTGACACATTGTGACACTTTTGACACAATCTGAAACAGACCGTGACCCTCTCTGACAGTCTCTGAGGCACACTGTGACACTCTCTGACTGACTGTGACAATCTCTGACATTCTCCAACACGCTCTGAGATACACTGTGACTCTCTGACACTCTCTGAGACACACTGTGATACTCTCCGACTGACTGTGACACACTGTGACACACCCTCACTCTTTCTGACACTCCCTGAGACACACTGTGACACTCTCTGAGACACACCGTAACACACTCTGACCCTCTGTGACACTCTCTGCAACGCACTGTGATAGTCTCTGACTTTCTCTGACACTCTCTGACACCCACAGTGACACTCACTGACACTGTCTGAGACATACTGTGCCACTCTCTGATAATCGTTGACACTCTCTCACAGTCTCTGAGACACACTGTGACATTCACTGACTCAATGTGACACTCTCTAACTCTATGAGACACACTGTGACACATTGCAACACTCTGTGACTTTCTCTGAGACAAACTGTGACTCTCTCTGACAGACTGTGACAGACTGTGACACACTCTGACATACTCTGAGACACACTGTAACTTTCTCGGACAGAGTGTGACAAACTGCAACACACTCTGACAAGCTCTGAGACATGCTGTTACACTCTCGGACACTCTCTGTAACAAACTGTGTCACTCTCTGACACTCTCTAAACCACAATGTGACTCACTCTGACTCTCTCTGACACTGTCTGACACACAACGTAACACTCTCGTACACTCTCTGAGCCACACTGTGACATTCTCTGACGGTCAGTGTCACACTGCGACAATCTCTGACCGTCGGTGACACACTGCGACACTCTCTGACACTTCCTGAAACAGACTATGACACGCTTTGACACTCTCTGAGACTCACTGTGACACTCTCTGACTGACTGTAACAAACTCTGACAATCGCTGACATTCTCTGACACGCTCTGAGACACACTGACACTCTCTTAATGACTGTGACAATCTCTGTCCGACTGTGGGACGCTGGGACACACTGTGATACTCTCAGATCGACACTGACACTCTGTGACCCTCTCTGAGACACGCAGTGACACGCTCTGACACACTGTTACACTCTTTTGGACACTGTGACACCTTCTGAGACTCTCAGAGAAATGCTGTATACCTCTCTAAGACACTGTGATGCTATCTGACTCTCTCTGAGACATAAAGTGACACTCTCGGACTGACTGTGACACACTGTGACACTCCCTCACTCTCTCTGACACTCCCTGAGATACACTGTGACTCTCTCTGAGATACACTCTGACCCTCTTTGACACTCTCTGTAACACACTGTGATAGTCTCTGACTTTCTCTGACACTCTCTGACACCCACTGTGACATTCTCTGACACTGTCTGAGACATACTGTGCCACTCTCTGATAAACTTTGACACTCTCCCACTGTCTCTGAGACACAATGTGACATTCTCTGACACATTCTGACACTCTCCAACTCTCTCTGGCACTCTCAGAGACTCTCTCTGACAGACTGTGACACAACGAGACACACTCTGACACACTCTGAGACAAACTGTGACTCTCTCTGAAGGACTGTGACACACTGAGACACACCCTGACATTCTCTGAGACATACTGTGCCAATCTCTGATAAACGTTAACATTCTCCAACTGTCTCTGAGACACTGTGACATTCACTGACTCAATCTGACACTCTCTAACTCTCTCTGACACTCTCTGATACACACTGTGACACATTGCAACACTCTGTGCCTTTCTCTGAGACACACTGTGACTCTCTCTGACAGACTGTGATACACTGCGACACACTCTGACATTCTCTGAGACAAACTGTGACTCTCTCTGACAGACTGTGACACACTGCGACACACTCTGAAATTCTCTGAGACAAACTGTGACTCTCTCTGACAGACTGCGACAATCTCTGATATTCTCTGACATGCTCTGAGACACACTGTGACACTCTCTGACTGACTGTGACAATCTCTGATATTCTCTGACATGCTCTGAGACACACTGTGACACTCTCTGAGACACACTGTGATACTCTCTGGCTCTCTCTGACCGACTGTAAGACACCCCCTGAAACAAACTGTGACATTCTGACTGACATTGACACAGTTTGACACTCTCTAAGTCTCACTGTGACACACTTTCACACACTTTGACACTCTGAGACAGACTGTGACACTCTCCGACACTCTCTGAAACACACTGAGACCCTCTCTTACAGAGTGTGACTCAGTGTGACACTTTTTGACTCTCTCTGACACTCTCAGAGAAACACTGTGACTGTCTCTGACACGCTCCGAGACACATTGTGACACTCTCTGACTCTCTGAGACACTGTGACTCTCTCTTTCTCTGTGACACATTGTGCCACTCTCTGAGACGCACTGTGACACATTCTGAGCCTCTTTGAAACTCTCTGTAACACACTGTGATAGTCTCTGACTTTCTCTGAAACTCTGACACCCACTAGACTGAGGCACACTGTGACAGACTGTGAAAATCTCTGACATTCTCTGACCCTCTCTGATACACGGTGACACTCTCTGCCTCTCTCTGACATTGTCTGAGACACATTGTGACACTCTCTGACGCTCTGAGACACACTGTGACACGTTTTGTCTCTCTCTGACCGAATGTGAGACAGTGAGACACACTCTGACATCCTCTGAGACAGACTGTCATACTCTCTTACAGACTGTGACACACTGAGACCCACTCTGACAATCTCTGCGACATGCTGTGACACTCTCCGAGATCTGAGAGTGACTCACTGCGACACTCTCAGACACTCTCTGAAACAGACTGTGACCCTCTCTGAGGCACACTGTGACACACTCTGACTGACTGTGACACACTGTGGTAATCTCTGACATTCTCTGACACTCTCTGAGACACACTGTGACTCTCTCTGACAGACTGTGACACAGTGTGAAACACTCTGACTTTCTCTGAGACACATTGTAACTCTCTCTGACAGAGTGTGACAAACTGAAACACACTCTGACGAGCTCTGAGACATGCTGTCACACTCTCGGAGATCTCTGACACTCTCTTTAACAAACTTTGTCACTCTCTGACACTCTCTAAACCACAATGTGACTCACTCTGACTTTCTCTGACACTGTCTGAGGCACAACGTAACACTCTCATACATTCTCTGAGACAAACTGTGACATTCGCTGACCATCAGTGCCACACTGCGACACTCTCTGACCTTCAGTGACACACTGCGACACTCTCTGACACTTCCTGAAACAGACTATGACACTCTTTGACACTCTCTGAGGAACACTGTGACACTCTCTGACAGACTGTAACACACTGTGACAATCGCTGACATTCTCTGACACGCTCTGAGACACACTGACACTCTCTGACTGACTGTGACACACTATGATACTCTCAGATCGACACTGACACACTGTGACCCTCTCTGAGACATATTCTGACACTCTCTAACTCTCTCTGACACTCTCAGAGACACACTGTGACACACTGTGTCACCTTGTGACATTCACTGAGACACACTGTGACTCTCTCTGAAGGACTGTGACACACTGAGACACACTCTGACACTCTCTGAAACAGACTGTGACACTCTCTGTGGCACACTGTGACTCTCTCTGACAGAAATTGACACACTGTGACAATCGCTGACATTCTCTGACACTCTCTGAAACACACTGATACTCCCTGACTCTCTCTGACAATGTCTGAGACACACTGTGAAGCTCTCTGAATCTCTCTAACCGACTGTGAGACACTGGGACACACTGTGACATTCTCTGACCGACACTGACACACTGTGACACTCTGTGAGGCACACTGTGACACACTCTGTCCCTGTTTGACACTCTCGGTGACAGACTGTGACTCTCTCTGACGCTCTCTGAAACACATTCCGACACTCTTTGATAGAATGAGACAGAGTGTGACACTTTCTGACCCTCTCTGAGACTCCGAGGCTCACATGACATTCACTGACACTTTCTGAGACATTCTGTTCCACTCTCTAACACACTGTGGCACTTTATGTCTCTCTCGGAGACACATTGTGACACTCTCTGACCCTCTCTGAGACGCACTGTGACACTACCTGAGGCTCTCTGAAACTCGATGAGACACAAGTTGACACTCTCTGACTCTCATTGACACACTGTGACACTCCCTTACATTCTCTGAGACGCACTTTGAATCTCTCTGACAGACTGTGACACAATGTGAAATTCTCTCACTCTCTCTGCCACTCTCTGCCACTATCTGAGTCAGACTGTGACACTCTCGGACAGACTGTGATACACTGACACTCTGTCTCTCTCTGACACTCTCTGAGACACACAGTGATACTCTCTGTCTCTCACTGAGACACAGTGTGACACTCTCTGACACCTTCTGACACTCTGTGCCTCTCTCCCTGACACACTGTGACACTCTTTAAGACACTGTGACACCGTCTGACACTCTCAGAGACATACTGTATCCCTCTCTAAGACACTGTGATAATCTCTGATTCTCTGAGACATACTGTGATACTCTCTGACAGACTGTGACACACTCTGACACTCCCTGACTCTCTCTGACACGCTCTGAGACACGCTGTGACACTCTCTGACTCTCTCTGACATTCTCTGAAACGTTCTGTGGCACTCTCTGACAGGCTGCGAAACACTGTGACACATTTTGACACTCTGTAACTCTCTGAGAACAATTTTGACAATCTCTGACTCTTTGAGACATGCTGTTCCAATCTCTTACACAGTGTGCCACTCTGTGACTCTCTCTGTCATTCTCTGCGAAACACTGTGACACTCTCTGACAGACTGTGTGACACACTGTGACACTCTGTGAGACACACTGTACACTGTCTGACACACTGTTACACTCTTCTAGACACTATGACACCTTCTGACACTCTCAGAGACATAATGTATCCCTCTCTAAGACACTGTGATAATCTCTGACTCTCTCTGAGACGTACTGTGATACTCTCTGACAGATTGTTACACAATCTGACACTCCCTGACTCTCTCTGACACTCCCTGAGAAACACGGTGACACACTCTGACCCTCTTTGACACTCTCTGTAACACACTGTGACACTCTCTGACTTTCTCTGACACTCTGACACTGTCTGAGACATAATTTGCCACTCACTGATACTCTTTAACACTCTCTCACTGTCTCTGAAACACACTGTGACATTCTCTGACTCACTGTGACACTCTCTAACTCTCTCTGACACTCTCTGAGACACACTGTGACACATTGCAACGCTGTGACTTTCTCTGAGACACACTGTGACTCTCTCTGACAGACTGTGACACACTGCAACACACTCTGACAATCTCTGAGACATGCTGTGACACTCTCGGACACTCTCTGAGGCACACTGTGAGACACTCTGAATCTCTCTGACACTGTCTGACACACAACGTGACACTCTCATACACTCTTTGAGACACACTATGACACGTTCTGTCTCTCTCTGATCGATTATGAGACAGAGGACACACTGTGACACTCCCTGACCGACAGTGACACACTGTGACATTCTCTGACAGACTGTGACACACTGCAACATTCTCTGACACTTTCTGAAACAGACTGTGACTTTCTTTGACACTCTCCGAGGCACACTGTGACACTCTTTGACAGACTGTGACACACTGTGACAATCACCGACATTCTCTGACACGTTCTGAGACACACTGTGACACTCTCTGACTCTGTCTGAATCTCTCTAACCAACTGTGAGACACTGAGACAAACTGTGACACTCTCTGAGACAGACTGTAACACACTCTGACCCTGCTTGACACTTTCTGAGACAGTCTGTGACTCTCTCTGACACTTGCTGAAACACATTGTGACACTCTCTGATAGAATGTAACACAGTGTGACACATTTTGACTCTCTCTGACACTCTCTGATACCCACGTAACACTCTCTGACACTGTCTGAGTCATACTGTTCCACTCTCTAACACACTGTGACACATTATTACCCTCTCGGAGATACACTGTGACACTCTCTGATGGTCTCTGAGACCTACTGTGACAGTCTCTGACCCTCTCTGACACTCGCTGAAACACACCGTGATACTCTCTGACTATCTTTGACACTCTCTGACACTCCCTGTGAGACACACTGTGAATCTTTGAGACACACTGCGAATCTCTGACAGACTGTGACACACTGTGAATATCTCTGACTCTCTCTGCCACACTCTGACACTATCTGAGACAGACTGCGATGCTCTCTGACAGACTGTGATACACTGTGACACTCTCTGCCTATCTCTGACACTCTCTGTGACACACAATGATATTCTCTGAATCTCTCTGAGACAGTGTGACACTCTCTGACACATTCTGACTCTCTCTGACGCTCTCTCTGACACACTGTGACACTGTCTCTCTGAGACACATTGTGACACGCTCTGACACACTGTGACTCTCTCTAACAGAATGAGACACACTGTGACTCTCTCTGAAAGACTGTGACTCTCTCTGATACTCTGAGGCACTTTGTAACACTCTCTGACAGACTGTTACACACTGTGACACTATCTGACTCTCTCTGATACTCTCAGAGACACACTGTGAAACTCTTTGAACATCTCTGACACACCCTGAAACACACTGTGACAGTCTCAGATAGACTGTGACACAGTGTGACATTTTTGGACTCTCTCTGAGACTCACATGACCCTCTCTGACACTCTGAGTCATACTGTGCCACTCTCTAACACACTGTGACACTTTATGACCCTCTCGGAGACACACTGTGACAATCTCTGACTGTCTCTGAGACATACTGTGACACTCTCTGACCCTCTGTGACACTCGCTGAAACATGCTGTGACACTCTCTGACTCTCTTTGACACTCTCTGACACTCCCTTACACTCTCTGAGACACACTGTGACTCTCTCTGACAGACTGTGACACACTGTGGAACTCTCTGACTCTCTCTGCCACTCTCTGAGACACACTGTGACACTCTCTGACTCACTCTGACACTGTGCGAGACACACTGTGACACTCTCTGACTCTCTCTGAATCTCTCCGACAAACTGTGAGACACTGAGAAACACTGTTACACTCTGTGACCGACACTGATACACTGTGACACTTTCTGAGACAGACTGTGACTCTCTGACACTCTCTGAATCACACTCTGACACTCTCTGATAGGCTGTGACACAGTATGACACATTTTGACTCTCTCTGACACTCTCTGAGACTCACGTGACACTATCTGAGTCATACTGTGCTACTCTCTAACACACTGTGACACTTTATGATCCTCTCGGAGACACACTGTGACACTCTCTGACTGTCCCTGAGACATATTGTGACACTCTCTGACCCTCTCTGACACTCGTTGAAACACACTGTGACACTCTCAGACTTTCTTTGACACTCTCTGAGACACTCGGACCATCTCTGACACTCTCCGACACTATCTGAGACAGACTGTGACACTCTCTGACAGACTGTGCTACACTGTGACACGCTCTGCCTCACTCTGACACTCTCTGTGACACACACTGATACTCTCTAACTCTCCCTGAGACACAGTGTGACACTCTCTGAGACATTTTGACTCTATCTGACGCTCTCTCTGACACACCGTGACAATCTCTGACACACTGTGACACTATGACACTTTGAGACACACTGTGACACACTCTGAGACAGACTGTGAAAAACATTGACACACTCTGACTCTCTGAGACACACTCTGACACGCTCTGACACTGTGTGACGCTCTCTGACAGAATGTGACACACTGTGACTCTCTGACAGACTGTGCCACTCACTGACTCTCTCTGACACTCTCTGAGGCATGGTGTAACACTCTCCGACAGACTGTTACACACTGTAACACTCTCTGAATCTCTCTGATACTCTCAGAAACAGACTGTGACACTCTCTGACTCTTTCTGACACTCTCTGACCGACTGTGAGACACTATGACACTCTCTGAGACACACTGTGACATACTCTGATCATCTCTGACACTTTCTGAAACACACCGTGGCACTCTGTGACTCTCTCTGACACTCTCTGAAACGTTCTGGGACACTCTGCGTCAGACTGCGACACACGGTGCCACTTCTTGACTCCCTCTGACACTCTCTGAGACCCATTTTGACACTCTCTGACTCTCTCTGAGACATAATGTGCCACTCTCTGCCTCTGTCTGTCACTCTCTGAGAAACACTGTGACATTCTCTGACAGACTGTGTGACATACTGTGACACTTTTTGACTCTGTATGAAACACTCTGTGACACACTCTGACTCTCTCTGGGATACACTGTGACACTCCCTGACTCTCTCTGACACACTCAGAGACACACTGTGACACTCTCTGACACTCTCTGACACTCTCTGTAACACACTGTGACACTCTGACACACTCTCTGACTCTCACTGACACTGTCTGAGACACACTGTGACACTCTCTGATACACTGTGACACTCTCTGAGAAACGCTGTAACGTACTCTGACGCTCATTGACACTGTCTGAACTGCTCTGTGACACTCTCTGACAGACTGCGACACACTGTGACACTTTTTGACTCTCTGTAACTCTCTGACAACCACTTTGACAATCCCTGACTTTCTGAGACATACTGTTCCACTCTCTTGCACACTGTGCCACTCTCTGACTCTCTCTGTCACTCTCTGAGAAACACTGTGACACTCTGACAGACTGTGTGACATACTGTGACACTTTCTGACTCTGTATGAAACACTCTCTGACACTCTGTGAGCTACACTGTGACACTCTCTGACACATTCTGACACTCTGTGACTCTCTCTCTGACACACTGTGACAATCCCTGACACACTGTGACACTGTTTGAGACACTGTGACACCTTCTGACACTCTCAGAGACATAGTGTCTCCCTCTCTAAGACACTGTGATAATCTCTGACGCTCTCTGACACATACTGTGATACTCTCTGACAGATTGTGACACACTCTGACACTCCCTCACTCTCTCAGACACTCCCTGAGATACACTGTGACACTCCCTGAGACACACTGTGATACTCTCTGACTTTCTCTCACACCCACTGTGACACTCTCTGACACTGTCTGAGACATACTGTGCCACTCTCTGATGCACATTGGCACTCTCTCACTGTCTCTGAGACACACTGTGACATTTTCTGACTCACTGTTGCACTCTCTAACTCTCTCTGACACTCACTGAGACACTCTGTGACACACTGCGCCACTCCCTGACACTCTCTGAGACACACTGTGACTCTCTCTCACAATCTGTGACACACTCCGACACTCTCTGACAATCTCTGAGACATGCTGTGACAGTCTTGGACACTCTGACACTGCCTGGGGCACACTGTGACACTCTCTGAGACACACTGTGACACTTTCCGTCTCTCTCTCTGACCGATTGTGAGACAGTGAGACATACTGTGACACCCTCTGACCAACAATGACACACTGTGACTCTCGGACAGACTGTGACACACTGCGACAATCTCTGAATCAGACTGTGACACTCTCTAAGGCTCATTGTGACTCTCTCTGACAGACTACGACACACTGTGACTCGCTGACTCTCTCTGACACTCTCAAAGACACACAGTGACACTCACTGACTCTCTCTGACACACTCTGAAACACACTGAGACACTCTGACTCTCTCTGGGACACACTGTGACACTCTCTGACTCTCTCAGAGACACACTGTGACACTCTCCGATTCAGTGAGGCTCAGTGTGACACTCTCTCACTGTCTCTGACACTCTCAGAAACACACTTTGACACTCTCCGACTTTCTCTGAGACATACTGTGTCACTTGCTTGCACACTGTGCCACTCGCTAAATCTCTGTCACTCTCTGAAAAACTCTGTGACACACTCTGACTTTCTCTGAGACAAGCTGTGATAATCTCTGACTCTCTCTGGCACACTCTGAAACACACAGTGACACACTCAGACTCTCTCTGACACTCTCTGTAACACACTGTAACACTTCCTGACAGACTGTGACACTCGGTCTCTCTCACTGACACTCTCTGAGACACAGTGTGACACTCTCTGACTCTCACTGACACTGTATGAGACACACTGTGACAATCGTTGCCTCTCTCTGACACTCTCTGACCAACTGTGAGACACTGTGACACTTTCTGAGATATTCTGTGACATTACCTGACACTCTCTGACACACTCTGAAACACACTGAGACACTCTCTGACTCTCTCAGTGACACACTGTGACACTTTCTGAATCACTGAGGCTCACTGTGACACTCTCGCACTGTGTCGGACACTCTCAGAGACACACTGTGACACTCTCTGACTCTCTCTGACACACTCTGAAACACACTGTGACACTCTCTGACTCTCTCTCTGACACTCTCTGTTACACACTGTGACACTCTGACTCTCACAGACATTGTCTGACACACACTGTTACACTCTCTGATTCCCTCTGACCGGCTGCGAGACACGGTGACACTCTCTGATACAATGTGCCACTCTTGGAGGCACACTGTGACATACTCTGAGCCTCTCTGAAACACACTGTGGCACTCTCTGACTCTCTTGACGCTTTCTGAATCCTGTGACACTCTCTGACAAACTACGACACACTGTACCACTTTTTTGACTCTCTCTGACACTCTCTGAGACCCACTTTGACACTCACTGACTCTCTCTGAGACACACTGTGCCACTCTCTGATTCTCTCTGTCACTCTCTGAGAAACACTGCGACACTCTGACAGACTGCGACACACTGTGTTACTTTTTGGCTCTGTATGAAACAGTCTGTGACACTCTCTGACTCTCTGTCTGACACACTGTGACACTCCTTGACAGACTGTGACATCCACTGAGACACTGTGACACTTTCTGACACTCCGTGAGACACACTGTGACACTCTCTGACACACTGTGACACTCTTTAAGTCACTGTGACACTTTCTGACACTCTCAGAGACATATGTATCCATCTCTAAGACACTGTGAGAATCTCTGACGCTCTCTGAGACATATTGTGGCATTCTCTGACAGACTATGACACACTGTGACACTCCCTGACTCTCTCTGACACTCCCTGAGACACACTGTGACACTCTCTGACCCTCTTTGATACTCTCTGTAACACACTGTGACACTCTCTGACTTTCTCTGACACTCTCTGACATCCACTGCGACTTTCTGTGACACTGTCTGAGACATACTGTGCCACTCTCTGCTAAACGTTGACACTCTCGGACTGTCTGAGGTACACTGTGATATTCTCTGACACACTGCAACATTCTCTAATACTGTGATATTCCCTGTCTCTCTCTGATATACTGTGACACTCTCTGACATTCTCTTTGACACACTGAGACCCTCTCTAAGACCCACCGTGTAACACTTTGATACACTCTGACACTCTGAGACACACGTTGACACTCTGACTCACGGTAACTCTCTCTGGGACACAATGTGACACCCTATGACTCTCTCGGAACACACTGTGACTGCAATAGGAAATTATTCATTTACTGTGTAAATAATTATCCATTTACTGTTAAGTTTAAAGAGAATGTTTTGTTTAAATCAATAATATGCTGAGCTTTGTAAACGATGCTTTGATGTAGGGTTGCAGTTAGCTTATTTCTGTTTGAATTCTGTAAGCATTCAACTCGACCTTGCGATGGTCGAACTCAGTGAAAGCTGAATAACTGTTACGTCTAGCACCAGGGGATGAGAGGATAACAACTTGAGTTTCCCCAGTCTCTGCCCTTGAGAGTTTGGTAAGCAATGCTATAAGGCAGGTGTCTGCGTAAATGTTTGGGTACTCATTGCATTGAGGCATCTGACTTAGTGTAATGGGTCAATCTTGCAAAATTTTTAATGGAGGCCCTTGCTTTGCTCTTGCTAATTATTGAGTCAAGGCGATTTAATTTCCATGACTAAACGTGGGGGCTCATCCCGGGACCCCGCGACTGGATGAGATTCTGAAGATTCCCAGGAAGCGCACGTGCCAGCGCCTTTAATGTCTTTCACTTCATCTCGAGCGCTGAATTGACCCTTTTGCGTGAGAGGACTGGGAATCTGTGGATTGCCCTAGCGCCAGAGTTTCAAATCAAATAAGATCGGGTAATAGTCGTGGTTTAAGTAATCCTACACAGAGAGTCATTCTTAGAGAATAAATACAGCAGGAAAAGATTCAGTGAACTCTCACGTGGTATTAGAGTAAAACCCCAGGGGAAGGGGATTGCTTTCTGAAGAGTGTTTAGGAGACAGCAAGGTTAAGGCTGGTTTTAGATTTGGAACCACCACTGGCTGGGTTGCACTCGCCGAAGACGAACCAGGTACGTGGTTTCTTGGTTTACGAAAACCAAGGCATTGAGGCGGACGCGCCCAATGTTAGAGGGGACCTCCGGAGGTAAAAGCAAGTCAAAAGGGAATAGATAATGGTACTGCGAGAGAGAGGCGGAGAGAGAGCTGAATACTTTTCCAGTGACATTAAAAATGGGCTCCGGCAAGAGCAAGCAAAGGGAGAGTCCACACAGGACTTGGAATGGCCAACCAAAAATGCAAAGTCTTGCTCACTCGGCCCTGGAGGCTGACTGACAGGGTGACTGACAAGGGAAGGCTGAGGTGGAGGTGGGCAGCCCACAAGGTACAGGTAAGCCTCTTTCCCTTACGCTTGGCAATGAAGACTCGCTTATGCTCATCTCTTCTACTAACCTTTCGCTCACTGAGACAAATTACACCTCAATGTGAAGCACGGAGATTGCAATATGTGGACTGTATGCCCAATATCACAATGATGTGTATAAGTCAATGACCACCTCTATGTTATATGTGAAAGTACATCAGTTACCTTTTTGATAGATACAGGGGCAACATACTCAGTCCTTACATTAAGCCAGTTTAGACAATCGACACAAATAAAGATGAGTGACAGGTTCCTGAACACAATGGGGGCATCAGGAGTCATGGATTGGGAGAGATTTTCTGCACCTCTACTAAGCAAAAGCAGTAGCGGGGAACCATTCCAATTCTCTTTCTTGTTATTGGAATTTGGACCATTAAATTTGATGGGTCGGGATCTCGTACGGAGACTGGGATTGGATTTGGTCAGTACTCCGACGAGCTTGCAGATAATTCAAAGAAATGATTTACCAGTGCAGGCTATAAAATATGACCCACGACCCCTGATGTATGTCTATGAGTGGCGATTAAGCCAGAGAGCGATAAGTTCAGAGAGCGATTCACCCACCCTGGAAGCAAGCAACCATGTTAATCCTACTAACACCGATTTTCTTGCTGGAGACATGTTGCATTGCACAGAACACATACACCGTGATGGTCCTGACGAACCATATGAGAAGGATTTGTTCAGGAGATTGGTTAAACCAGATCAGTTTTTATTGTGTGAATTTTATTGGAGTGATCTCAGATGTGCAGTCAGTGCGAACCTATCTAAGGTATCTGTAACAGCAAGTAGACCCTATCTTTTTGATGTGGAAGGCTCTGCTCTCATGCGTCACTGGCGAAGGTGTCCAGTGAAAGGTGGCAGTATTTGGGACCATGGGAGCTAAAGGCACAAAGAACGAAAGGTTGGGTCTTACAGGACAATGTGGGCATCTGGTTCAATACAGATATGCGGACATATAAGAAGGAACTAACCTGGCTAACTCAGGCGGATAGGACTGTCCAGGTAACACCCGCTAGCCCTGAGAAGCCTAGAGGGATAGCCTGGCGTTTCCCTAAGATAGAAGTCTCAAATCCAAGATTAGAAATGGTCCTTACTGTGTTGTGGACAAAGGGCAAACATGATGTGGGGCTCATATGGGGCTGTGAGCCCATAAGGATAACCCTGAAGTCTGAGTATCATCCTTGCAGAGCCCAATACCTGTTAAAACCCGAAGCCAAAGAAGGAATTACTGCAGTCTTTGAATCCCTCCTAAAAGCTGGAGCAATAATCCCCTGTGAAAACTCACCATTGAGAACCCCATTTATCCAGTCAAAAAGACAAACATTCCCGGTGAACCGGAGGAATGGAGATCTGTTCAAGACCTGCAGGCTGTCAATGACGCTGTTGTTCCACGTGCTCCAAATGTTCCCAATCCCGACACGATATTGGCTCAAATTAACCGGACAGCAAATGGTTCTCTGTTGCGGATTTAGCAAATGCCTGCTTTAGTGTACTGGTACACCCAAATCGTCAATTCTGGTTCGCTTTTTCATTCAAAGGGAAATCTTATACCTTCACGCGAGGTTACTGTGAGTCCCCCACCATATATAATGTGGCTCTATGCAGGAGTCTGGAGACACTTGTTCAAACCCCGGGGTCAGTGCTGCTGCAGTATGTAGATGATTGCTTGACTGCGGCACCAACAAAGGAACAATGTGGAAGGAGACCCTTCCGTTGCACTGCCATCTAGTGCGGGAAGGGCACAAAGCCAGTCTCGCAAAGCTACAATTTGTGCAACAACAGGTGAGGTTCTTATGTCAACTAATATCTGAATAAGGGAAGGCTATTGGACAAGACAGAGTTCAAGGAATCCAGCAAATACCGAAGCCTCACACGAAGAGACAATTGCTCTCCTTTTTGGGTATGTGCTCCTACTGTAGGATGTTTATCACACATTACGCAACCCTTGAGGGTCCCCTAAGTGTCATAGCCCATGGAAAAGGGTTGCAGAACCTGAGTCCATTACAGTGGACCACAGAGGCCGAGAGTGCCTTTGTTGAATTAAAAAGGGGTGCTCCAAACTACACCTACACTGGGGATTCTGACCCAAAACCAGCCTTTTGTACAAACTGTAGATGATGAGCGTGGCTGCATGACATCTGTGCTGTTCCAGGATCATTGGGGAAGATTGAGACCGGGAGCATATTTTTCAGCTAAACTTGACCCCGTAGTGGCAGGATTGCCTCAATGCCTGTGAGCTGTGGCTGCAGCTGAAAAGGCTGCTGTAGCATCCAGGGATAGAGTCGGCTGTGGTGAATTAACCCTTCTGGTCCCACATGCAGTATCCTGACTGCTGTCCGAGCAAACGACCGCACACATGTCAGCAGCACGTTGACTCCGATACAACACTGTGTTATTGGAGACACCTAACATTATAATAAAGTGATGTAACGCTCTTAACCATGCTAGATTACTCCCCACACAAGGATACAGACACACTCGACTGTATTGCTGGAACTAATGAAATTTGCTGCCCCAGACCATATTTGCAGGATTGACCATGTCAGAATTCAGACATGGAGATGTTTTTGTGGATGGGTCAACATTCAGGAGCAAGGAGACAGGCCAGAATTGTGTTGGTTACGATGCAGTGACTATCTACGAGGTAGTCAAAGTGGGATCACTCCCTTCTCATCTGTCAGTGCCAGCAGCGGAGCTGATTGCCTTGACTGAGGCCTGTAAGTTGGCTGAGGGAAGGACAGTGAATATTTACACCGATAGCAGATATGCATTCGGAGTTGTACATGATTTTAGATCCCTGTGGAAACACAGGGGCATCTTGACCTCCACCGGAAAGCCCATCACACATCGCAACCAGATTCGCGACCTCCTGGAAGCGGTCCAGTTGCCGAAATCAATCGCTGTGTGTAAGTGTGAAGCTCACACAAAAAATAATGATCTTATTTCCCAAGGCAATGCAAGGGCAGACTCAGCAGCGAGAACGGCAGTCCAGCAGCTACCAGCTGAGCACATTGACATGTGTCTGCTAAAAATTTGTACCCCAACAGCAGATGTACAGGAGTTACAGTCATAGGCCACACCAGAAGAAAATCGAGAGTGGACGAAAGCAGGATGTAGTGAAAGGGAAGGAGTATGGGGTGGTCCCAATGGGAAACCCTGTCTACCACCATCATTATTTCCATTCTATGCCAAAGGGTGGGCATACAACAGTATTTTGGCACACTGGTACACTGAGGGATTTACTCATTAATCCCAGAAATATTGTTTTATCTGTGTCACTAATGATATGGGAAGGGGAATACAGATAAGTCATGCAGCACACCCGCAACCCCAAAAACCTTTAGTACATTTACAGATGGATTTCATTGAGCTAACGCCCAGCGAAGGGAAAAGTTATTGTCTGGTAATAGTTGATATGTTTTCCAAATGGGTGGAAGCGTTCCCCACGTCTAAACAGGATGCCAGTGCAGTAGCCAAGGCTTTGCTTACTGAGATAATTCCGAGATGGGGCATCCCTGAAAGGATCAGTAGTGACAATGGGACACCATTATTCAATAATGGCTTACAGCAGATCAGTGATTATTTGGTAAAATATATGAGATAACCCTGTGCCTACCACCCAGTGAGTAGTGGGCAGTGGAAAGAGAAAATTCTACCCTAAAAAATAAATGGACAAAATCGTGTGAGGAACGAGGGGTGACATGGACAAAGGCACTTCCGATTGTGCGAGTGTATATGAGATCGAGGAGGAGAGGAAAAGTTAATCCTAGCCCCTTTGAGATTTTGTTTAGTAGATCGCCCAACACAGGAATGGGCCCAAGACCTAAGGTAAGACAGATAACAGACCGCTGTGAGGATGAGATATTGTGTTACTGTATAAAGCTCTCTGCACTTTTGTCTCAAATACAGAATCGAGTGAAAGCAGAACTACCCCAACCAGCAGGAGGGAAGCTGCATGATCTAGAACCTGGAGACTGGATCGTGATGAAAGACTTCAGGAGGAACAACTGGAAGGCGAAGAGGTGGCTTGGAACATTTCAAGTGCCCCTCACAACACAGACAGCAGTTAAGATCGCAGAAAGAGCCAAGTGGATACACACCAGCCATTACAAGCGTGTAGCTGATCCCGAGGAGATATCGGACAGCACCGGAACCAATTAAGTGCAAGTAGTGATTAGAAGCCTCATACGATTATGGGGCTGCCGCAGCTCACACATGGGCTATGTACAGGGCACACCAGAGCAAGTGAAGATACCACCACAAAGCTGTGTTTCGGGTAGGCGGTATCTGATGAAAGGCCTGGTGCTTCCTAAACTTTTTTTGATGTATAACTATTACGGCTCTGTATTTCTTTGTAGTTGTTGCTGTATTGGGCTTGATGTCATAAAATTACAAAAGGGGGGGAAATGAAATGGGAAATTATCCATTCACTGTGAAATTAATTATCCGTTTACTGTGAAATTTAAAGAGAATGCTTTTCTTTAATTCAATGCTGTGCTGAGCTTTGTAAATGATGCTTTGATAAAGGGTTGCCGCCAGCTTAACTCTGTGTGATTTCTGTACACATTCTACTTGACCTTGCAATAGTCGAACTCAGCGAAGGCTGAAGAACCATTATGTCTGAAAGACCAGGGAATTGCCCTTGAGAATGTGATAAGGAACACTATATGGCAAGCATCTGCACAATGTTTCAGTGCTCTTTGCATTAAGGCATCTGGCGTAGCGCATTGAGTCAATTCTGCAGGATTCAAAATAAAGATCCTTTCTTTGCTCCTGCTAATAGTTGAGTAGATTTAATTTCCACGACAATGACCCTTGATTGTATTTTAGTTGAGAAAATCTACAGGACCATCTTCATTGATCTGCTCTGATACTAGCTTAATAAACTGACCTTTCTTGTCGATACATGTGTTTTCCATTTGCGTCGCTATTCTAGTTGCTTCTTGTAAATCCAATGTTTCTGAGGAACAGATTATTCTCCCCAAATGGTAGACTCTGGAAGTATCCTCAATATTTTAATTATGTTACATTGGCTATTCTTTATTCCAGGGTTTGTCTCTTCTTTTGTGTAAAGAGAAGGTAATTGAAAACACTTCAGTCCTCTGACCACACTTCCATATCTATGGAGCATTAAATAGTTAAAACCAATCACTTTGCTGTTGTGTCCATTCCTCAGAAACACTCAGAAATCCCATCCAGACTGAGCAAATATATTAACTTACCATGTTAGGCACATGTCTGAACAAGATTTCTTCTCTACGCAGGACCTCCAACCAACACTATACACCAGGTACATCAACGACATTTTCTTCCTCTGGACCCATGGCGAGGAGTCGCTGATAAAACTACACAGTGATATCAACAAGTTTTATCCCACCATCAAACTCACAATGGACTACTCTCTACTGTCTCATTCTTGGACACATGTATCTCCATCAAGGATGGGCAGCTCACTCGACCGCAAACCCACAGATAACCTCACAATGCTACACTTCTCCAGCTTCCACCCAAAGCATATTAAAACAGCCGGACCCTATGGACAAGCCCTACACATACACAGAATCTGTTCAGATGAGAAGGAGTTGTTTAAATGAGTTAAATCACCTCCTTGGTACACTGTGCAGTACGTTCTAAGTGCTGAATACAAGTTACTATGCAACTCATTAGAAGGGCTGAATGGTTTATTCCTATGTCTCAGTAATAGCCTTGAGGAATTCTGTCAGAGACGTGTTGTGTGACATTACACGGGAGGTAGGAGCACCAGTTGGCCATTCGGTCTCTGCTACACCATTCAGACAGATCACAGCTGATCTGACTGTGGCTGAACTCCCTGTCCATCTCTGTTCCAATAAACATGGGCTTCCTTGACCATCAAGGAGCTACTGAGCTCAGCCTTGAACATCTTCACTGCTCCCTGCAGATGAGAATGCCACAGTTAGCACTTCCCTCAGGACAAAGGAGCATCCGCATCTCAATCTAAAATGGGAGCACCCTTACATTTAAAGTGATTGTCCTTGCACCAAATCACCTCCTATTTATGACATTATGCACAACAAATCAGAACAGAAGTAGACCATTCAACACTCTCAAACCTGGCCCACATAAGCACTGGCTCTTTGGTTGATCAAATATGTATCAAGTTCAGCCTTCAATGCTCTCTGGGCAACACATTATCAGATACATCCTTATCTCAGTCTGCAATGGAAGAGGCTACATTTTCAAACATTCTCCAGTTCCCCTAGTTCAACACACCCGCACGTGGGGATCCATCCTCTCAGCATCCAGCCTATGAAGTCCTCTCAGGGTCAGTTATGTCTCAATATGATCATTTCTGTTTCTGCTGAACTACTAAGGGTATACATTCCCAAATGCGCATGAGATGAACTCGTCATCCCAGGAATCAACCGAGTGAGCTGTGTCCATACACTTTCTCATGTAATGAAATTCTTTCTGAGGCAAGGAGATAAAAACAGTCTCATACAGTCTTCCAGTTGCGATCTCAGTAAAACTGGGAACAGCTACAGCAACGCTTCCTTCATGGGTGACTCCTTGCAAGAAACACTAAAATTGTAACAAGAGCTAGAGGCCACTTGTTGTTTTCTCTGAAGTTAGGCAACTTTGATTGGCTAAAGAGATGAAGAGATTTTTCTGCTTTTCTCAATGTTTTGTGAGGCATAGAGTTACAGAATAGAATCCTTACAGTGCACAAGATGCCAAGTTGCCCCTCAAGTCTGCACTGACCTCAAGCCCAGCACCCCATCCTATCCCTGCATTTCCCAGAGCTAACCCAATGAACCTACACAATCCTGGTCACTCGAGGACAAATACACCATGGCCAATCATCTAACATGCACATTTTCGGACTGGAGTACTGAGTAGAAACCCACGCAGACACAGGGAGAATGTGCAAACTCCACTCAGACCTTTGACCCAGACTGGAATCAAGCCCATGTCCCTGGCGCTGTGAGGCAGCTGTACTAACCATTATGGTACTGAAACCTTACCTCCAAATTAATGTATAACTTGTTTGCTTGCCTTCCTCACAGTTAATGTGATGATGTTCATACTGCTTGATAAAGAATGTGGATTGTCTCGATGTGATACCCATTACTTGGTGGCGATGGTAGTGGCAGGTCGACTAGTCGTTATCCTCAACCTGATCCTGAGACACATTCTGATTGTTTGTTGAAAACACCACAGTTATCTATAGGTCGTCCCCATGTGTAGTATCTATGCTGGAATGCTTTATATCGGGGCGGATGGTCCTGTCTTGTTGGCCATCACTTTCACCTTCGATTGAATCGTGTCCATTTGTTGCCAGAAGCTGAATTTAAATATTCCAGTTAGAAAACTGTTCTGGGAACAGCGACTGTGCTCAGCTGTTTAAAGAACATCTTCTGGTATTTTATTCTCCCAGCTCAGTATTGGCTGGATAACACCCCCTGGATTTGTGATGTAACAATCGGTGTGTATTACTCTTGACTCTGGGTCATAATTGAGTTCTTCCACCACATTCTAACCGGACTTTCCAATTTCCCCGGATTCTGCTGCTCAATGTGTTCATCATCAGACACATGTTAATAACCAGCAGAGCCCACAGGAGACCAGTGGAGAGTCTCACAGAAACACCGAAATGCAAAGCTGAAGTAAATCCATTTTGTTACTGTTCGTGTTTACAATGTATTCAATATGGAGCCAAATGTTTGTGATAGGCTATTGGTTTACGTATCAACATGAATTGTGCTGGAATTGGGATTCATGATACAGTTTCTCAGTTGCTGCATGGTATTTTAGCCTTTACCCTGGCAAAGTTCAGGCAGCAACTGAAGAAGGTAATGAAATATCCCTTCACTCTAATCAATGAGTGAATCAATCAAATTCATTTGGTGTGTACTTATTGGGCCGAACGGCCTGTTTCCATACTGTAGGGATCCTATGAGGGCATAGATGTGGCAGTGTTGGACTGGCCAAAGTTAAAAATCACACAACGCCTGGTTATAGTCCAACTGATTTATTTGGAAGTATATTAGCTTTCGAGAGCTTCATTGGGTAGTTCGTGGGGCAAGATCATGGAACACAGAATTTACTATAAATTCGGTGTCCTGTGATCCTGCCCCACTCGCTACCTGATGGAGGAGCAGCGTCCAGTCAGTCCAGGTTTTTCTCATTTTCATTCAAATTCACAGCAATGAAGCAGCCTATCACAATGATAACAGACTGAGGACAGGTGACTGAGGTGTCAGTGGGGGAACACTTTGGGGCCAGTGACCAAAGTTTAATTAATTTTAAAGTAGTAATGGTTTTGTGTGTAGGAAATCATGTCACACGAACTTAACTGATTATTTTGAAGAAATAACAAAGAGGATTGATGAGGGCAGAGCGGTGAACGGGATCTGTATGGACTTCAGTAAGGTGTTTAACAAGGTTTCCCATGGGATACTGGTTAGCAAGCTTAGATCATATGGAATTCAGGGAGAAATAGCCATTTCAATTGGCTCGAAGGCAAGAGGTGGTGGTGTAAGGTTGCTTTTCAGTCTGGACGCCTATGCCCACTGATGTGCTACAAGGATCGGTGTTGAATCCACTGCTTTTCATCATTTATAGAAATGATTGTATGCAAACGTAGGAGGTATAGTTAGTAAGTTTGCAGGGGGCAACAAAATTGGAGTTGCAGTGGAGAGTGAAGAAGGTTACCTCAGAGTACAATGGGATCTTGATCAGACGGGACAATGGGCCGAGCAGTGGCAGTTGGAGTTTAATTTAGATAAATACGAGGTGCTGCATTTTGGAAAAGCAAATCAGAGCACGTCATATCCACTTAATGGTAAGGGTGTGTTGCTGAACAAAGAGACCTTGGAGTGCAAGTTCATAGTTGTTTGTAAGTAGAGTTGCAGGCAGATAGGATAGTGAAGAAGGCATTTGGCATGCTTTACTTTATTGGTCAGATGATTGAGTATTGGAATTAGGAGGTCTTATTGTGGCTGTACAGGACATTGGTTAGGCCATGTTCAATTCTGGTCTCCTTCCAAACGAAGAATGTGGTGAATCTTGAAAGCGTTCAGAAAAGATGTACAAATATATTGGCAGGGTGGAGGATTTGAGCTATAGTGAGAGGCTGAAATAGGCTGAGGCTGTTTTCCCTGGAGCATTCGAGGCTTCTCAAGTTTCATAAAATCACGAGGGGCATGGATCGAGCAAAGTCTTTTCCCTGGGGTGAGAGAGTCCCAAATTGGAGGGCATAGGCTGAGTGTAAGAGGAAAAGATATAAAATGGACCGAAGGAGACAACTTTTTCACATAGAGGATGGTGTGTGTATGGAATGAACTACGAGAGGAAGTAGTGGAGATTGGTACAATTACAGCATTTAAAAGGCCTCTGGACGGGTATATGAATAGTAAGGTTTAGACGGATACAGGCCAGGTGTTGGCAAAAGAGACTAGATTAGGTTAAGATAACTGGTTGGCATGAATGAGGTGGAACAAAGGGCTTGTTTCCATGCTGTACATCTCTATGACTAAGTGCAGTATATCAGAGCATTCAGTGCTCCCTGAGTGACAACAAGGGAGTGTTTGCACTGTAGTGATATTTACACTCTAAATCTACATATCTGTACATGACAAACACCTCAACGTACAAAGACCAGTAGGGCAATCTGTCAAAACTTGAAGTCTCTAACCAGAGACTGTGAGAACGAGAACATTTCTGGGATCCCTACCCACTCACCCTCTCCCTGACTGATACCTACCCCAACACTGCAATCTCTCCCTCCCTGACTGATTCATAACCAACACTGTAATCTCTCCCTCCCTGACTGATCCCTACCCAACACTGCAATCACCCGCTCCCTGACTGATACCGACCCAACACTGCAATCTCCCCCTCCCTGACTGATCGCTACCCAACGCTGCAATATCCCCCCTGACTGATCCTTACCCAGCACTCCAAATCTCCCCTCCCTTACTGATCCCTACCCAACACTGCAATATCCCCCCTGACTGATCCTTACCAAGCACTGCAATCTCCCCTCCCTGACTGATCCCGACCCAACACTGCAATCTCCCCCTCCCAAGGAAAAAAGAATAACTAGAGAGAAAATAGGACCCTCCAAGGACATGTGTGTGCAGAAACGCAGGAGTTAATTCCCCTCTGTGTTGACCTTGGAGAAGGACATGAAGGCTTGGAAACTTGGGATAGTTAGTGATGATCTCTTGGTGTCAGTCCATATCACAGGAGAGGATGTGTTTAATGCATTAGAATGTATGAAGGTGGATAAATCTCCTGGACTTGACCAAACATATCCAACTGCATCCAAGAGGTGAGGGAAGTACTTGTGGGGTCCCTGCTGATCTTTTTACCTCACCGTTAGCCACGGGTGAGGTCCTGGAAGACTGGAGGACAGTATATGTGGCGCCCTTATTCAAGAATGGCTGCAAAGATAAACCTGGGAACTATAGATCAGTGAACCTAACATCCGTGGTAAGTAAGTTACTTGAGAAGATGCTGAGAGATTAGATCGACATGCATTTGGAAATACAACATTTGATTGGGAGTAGTCAGCAAAGCCTTGTGCATGGGAGACAATGCCTTACAAATTTGTTAGCGTTCTTTATTGAAGTGATCAGGAAGTTTGACGAGGGCAGGCCAGGACATGTGGACTCTTCAGATTTCAGGAAGGCCTTTGATAAGGTTTCACATGGTCCCTTGCTCTGTAAAGTTAGATCGCATGGAATCCAGGGGGCGTTGGCAAGCTGAGTACACAATTGGTTTGATGTTAGGAAGCAGAGGGTATCAGTCAGACTGGAGGCCTGTGACTCGTGGTGTGCCTCAGCGGTCATAGAATCATAGAATCCCTCCTCTGTGGAAACAGGCCCTTCGGCCCAACAAGACCACTGGCCCTCTGAAGATTATTTCACTCAAACCCATTCCCCTACTTTATTACTCTACATTTACCCCTGACTAACGCAACTTACTTACACATCCATGAACATATTCGGCAATTGAGCATTGCCAATTTACTTGACCTGCAGATCTTTGGATTGTGGGAGGAAACCGGTGCACCCAGACGAAACCCACGCAGACATGGGGAGAACGTACAAACTCAGTTGGTCTGGCATGGTGGCCCAGTGGTTGGCACTGCTGCCTCACAGCGCCAGGGACCGGGGTTCGACCCCAGCCTCGGGTGACTGTGTGGAGTTTGCACATTCTCCCTGTGTCTGCATGGGTTTCCTTTGGGTGCTCCGGTTTCCTCCCCATTCCAAAAATGTACAGGTCAGATGAATTGGCCAGGCTAAATTGCCCATATTGCTAGGTGCATTCGTTAAGGGTAAATGTTGGGTAGGGAGAATGGCTCTGGGTGGGTTACTGTTCAGCAGGTCGGTGTGGTTTGTTAGGCCAAATGGCCTGTTTCCATACTGTAGGAAATCTAATCCGAACAGGATCTAACCCACACAGATCATCCTGTTAAGTTGCAATTGAACCCAGATCCACGGTGCTGTGAGGCAGCAGTGCTAACCACTGAGCCATTGTGCCACTGAGATGGTCAGTGCTAGGCCCATTGCTGTTTGTTATCTATATCAATGATTTGGATGAGGATGTTTAAGGCATGATTAGAAAGTTTTCAGATTACACTAAAATAAGTGAGGAAGGTTCTCAGCAATTGCAACGTGGCCTTGCTCAGCTGGGGAACTGGGCTGAGAAATGGCAAATGGAGTTTAATACAGACAAGGGCGAGATCTAGCATTTTGGAAAGTCACATCAAGACTGGGGTTTCATGGTGAATGGTATGACCTGAAGGAGTGTAGTGGAACAGAGGGACCTTGGATTCCAGGAGCACGGTTCTCCGAACTCAGGGAGACAGGGCAGTGAAGAAGGCTTTTGGCACACTGGGCCCTTCATCAGTCAGGGCATGGAATATCGACGTTGGGAAGTTCTGTTGTAGTTGTGCAGGATGTTGGTGAGGCCACACTTGGAGTATTGTGTTCAGTTTTACCCACCTTGCTATCGGAAGGATGTTATTAAACTGGAAAAAGAGCAGAAGAAACTTACAAGGATGTTGCCAGAACTCAACAAGACAGATATAGAGAGAGGTTGGACAAGCAAGGACATTTTCTTTCATTGTAGGAGACTGAGGGGGTGTCCTTATAGAGGTGTATAAGATCATGGGAGGCATGGATAGGGTGAATGCACTCAGTCTTTATCCAAGGCTTGGGGAATCAAGAATGAAAGGGCATCAGTTTAAGGTGAAAGGGGAAGATTAAATGGGAAACTGAGGGACAATGCTTTTACCCAGAGGGTGTTACACATCCGGAATGAACTACCAGTGCAAGTGGTCGAGGAGGATACATTTAAGAACATTTAAAATGCACTTGGACAATTACATGGAGAGGAAAATATTGGAAGGATATGGGTCAAGTGCAGGGAAACGGGGTTAGTGTGGATGGACCAGTTTGGGCCAAAGAGCCTGTCTCCATGCTGTAGAACTCTATGACTCTATGAACATACCCAGGTGTCCCATAATACAGAAGCGGCCAAAGCAACACGAACACGAGCCGGTACAAATGTGAAACAGTCCTGCAGAATTTCACAGGACGCCAGCCTGGCCTTGCAGTGCAGGATTCCTGGCACAGGAGCTGTGGTGAGATGCCCATAGAGAACTGGGGAAGGAAGCTGGAAAGCTCACCCCACTGCCGATAGCCTGGAGGACCCACGGCTGGGATCAGGCAGCTGGGAACCGGTCACCCAGGGAAAACTACAGGCTGTGACCGAGCTAGGTCTCCTACACAATGAGCAGGACAGAAGGTTGCAGGAAAATCTCACCGACATGGGACTATTCCAGTTACAATTGGGAAGAGCCCAATCCAGTGAAAGGAGGGTCTCTGGGGATGGGGAGGCAGCCTCAGGTTACATTGACAATCTGGAATGACAGTGGATGAGCTCCAAGCAGTTTCTGCATGGGTCCTGTATACCTTCAACATGGAGCAACACACATCAGGCCATCGGAGGAGGTGCCAGGAGCAAATACAATCCCTAGGGAACTGGGGCTCCTCCCAGAATGGGAAAATGTGTGCCTTTGGGGTTCTACCTCCCCAGGGAGATAATGACAGGCTCCACACTGACACATCCAGACCCGCTCACAGATGGGGACTCCCACTGCCTGTCTCCCAGGAAACTGCACCTTTTGTCCCCAGCCCTGAGCCACAGCCGAACTCAGATTCCATGAATCATGTGGTTACCCAGTGGAAAGATGCTTATGGTCTCACTCCCTACACAGCAACCATTCCAGGCACCCAGCTGGTGGGCAGCACCAAAAAGATCCCGTCTCTGTCACAGATACATATTTGGATGAGATTGACTGACAGTCTGTCATATGCAGAGTGGACGCTGAGGAGCAAACCAAATGAATCGCCAAGTACCTTAACCAGCAGGCCATTCAGCCCTCCCTGAGGGCCAAAAACTAGGGAGGGGCATCCATGATTAGATGAAAGCAGCGATCCTCACTGCTCGAGGGCAGGATAAGGCATATCCTGCACACACGCTACATAACTGCAGAACAACCACCAGGCGAATGCCCCTCCCCTCCCCCGTTAGCTTCACCTGGAGACTCTGGGTCCAATTTGTCTGGATATTTGGAGATATGACCTGCACCTCTCTTAGCGATGAGAAACTGGGCCCGACCCTTTGTCTCCCATGTCTCAGAAAGGAGGAGGGATACCTGGGATTCGACCCCTCAATCGTGCCCGTAATGAGGCTTGGGCTCTCTGCTGATTAATTGCTGAATACGAAATAGACTATAGGGATTTCCACATTGTGTTCCAGGAGCTCAGGGATCAGAAGCGATTTGTAGAGTTTCCCCGAGAATGGTAGTTCGATACCAAGCACCCTGCCTGGACTAGGGATCGTTTTCAGATAGCGATATCCCAGGAAGCCCACCAGGGAGAATTCCTCAGAAACAAAATTAAAAACGGGCTGTGACCAGGAGGGAGGCTCCTCCCCCAGCTTGTCCCACACATACCAGGCTCTCACAATGGACTAGTCATTAAACTCACAGGGAATTCCTTGTTCACGAACATTTATCACAAACTGACACTAATCATAATGAATGTATCAGGGATACAGTAATCAGAGTGGTGTCCTTCCCCATTTAAATAATCATGTTCCCAACTGACCCACAGGATAATGGGACAACGGACAGGGATATTTGAGGGAAAACACAGAACCCAGAAAAATAATTAACAGACAAAGAAAAGGGAACTCCTTAATGATTTAGCCACAGTATACGAGTCCACCCCCAGGGCAGGAGTGTTACCGGTCAGTACGCTGACTTGGCTAATTTGGAGAATAAACTCAGGATCCTGACCCAACAATTCTCTAATGAGCCTGAGAAAGACTGAATACAGAAAACCCAGAGGAGACCATGGGACAACTCGTGGAGAATCATGCTAACCATCACTTAGGGACCGAACTGGAGGGTCACGCCAACACGATTAACCAGATCATTCACGGCCCAATCAGAGATTATGGTGAGCAGTAAAACCACACCCTGTGCAGTAACGGGATGATGGAACAGCTGAGGGAGGAGCTCAGGCAGGCCAGCCAAGGGAAAGTCCCATCCCGGGTTAGTGACAAACCGCATAAATATTTGTTCCAGGAGAACATCCACACCAACGTCTCTCACTATCAGTGACAGCAGCTCACCAAGGGCGGGGTTAATAACAGCTGTAAGGACACTCTCGGTGGGACTCCTGGGCTTGGTATGAGGGATTCCACTGAACCCAAGTGACCAAAGTTAGGATGAAATCCAAGTTATCGGAGTTGTATAAAAAAGGTATTTGGATGGGCTACCATGATTACCTCCCACTTACTGTGGAGATAGAGGGAACATTGCCAGGGACCATACGTACCTAAATGGGAATAGAACAGTTCATACCATGACATTCCCATAGCCTGGTATCCAAGAATTCGGCTCCTCTTACATCGGCTGTAGCCCTAACCGCACTCACCTTGATATATCTCGGGATACTGGTGGTTAGGAGTGCAGGCTGCAACAGATGGGTACGATCATGGTGAATAATGCCTGGACACACCCCCAGGGGTTGGAAGGTAGATGGAACTCCCCGGGTGATCACCTTAGTTTCATTCATTTGCAGTGTTTGAGTGTTCCTGTCTGGGCCAGTATTGATTGCCTGCCCATAGTTGCCATTACGACAGATTGGCCATTTTAAATTGCCCATTCTGTCAAATGATATTCGGGCTAGCTGGAATAGCCATAGTAAATGCGGGATTTCAGGAATATAATCGAGGGAGTGGGTCTGACTTGGATTCTCTTCAGAGGGTCATTGTGGACTCAGTGGGCTGAACGGCCTGATTCTGTTCTGTCAAGATTTTATGATATCACTTATCAGCTATAAGACCATCGGTTTGACCAATGTACGCAATGGCTTTTGCACAGACAGCTGGCTACTCTAACAACAAGCATAACCAGCTGTTAAAATTAGGTTTGTAATTTATTGCATAAGCTTCTTTTCTTTCCATTCAAGTGGATGATTTGGGGGAAATGTCAGAAACTCCTGGCGAAAACACATATAGACAGCCAAGGTTTATTGGCCAAGGAAATCTCCCAAATCACAAAACCCACACACCAGGTACAGCGCAAAAACAGCATAATGTAAAAGGCAACAGTTATTCTGGACAGACGTATCTACCAAACAAATGAGGGCCCAGACAGGAAGGCACCGGGTCCTGCTACACAAAGAAACTAACAGCAACAAACCATCCAAATGATTGGCAATGCATCAATCTATTAACGGATTCTCCTAATTGGCCACAACGATAGAAAGTTCCTGAAAACCATCCAGAAATAAACAAAAACAGGGTTTATCTGCAGACTGATTGCCTGAATCTCTGGTGTCCTTCTGAGGAGACCAGCATGGCAAGAGACAGAGACCACCTGACTATCCAGAGAGATAGAGGAAGAGAGAAAAGAGTTTGGCAGACCCAGAAGCAGAACCAGAGAGAGAGAGAGAGAGAGAGAGAGAGAGAGAGAGAGAGAGAGAGAGAGAGAGAGAGAGACAGGCTGAAGCAAAACCCAGGAGCATGGGGGAGAGGGAATGTGAAAAACCATCGAGAGAGAGTTGAAACCAACTGGAATAACGAGTGTCACCCCTTCAGTCTGTCCATGTTTTAACTCCTGTTTGTCTCAGTCTGACTTCCCCTTCTCTCCCTCTCTCTGTCCTCTTTCCCTCTGCCCTTCTGTCTCTCTCTATGTCTGTCTTTCTCTCACTCTCTCCCTTTCCCTGTCTCTCTCTGCCCATCTTTCTCCTATCCCCCTTCTCCATCCCCACTCTCTCGATCTGTCTCTCTCTTTTTCTCACCCTCCCTTTCTGTTATTCACTATTTCAGACCTGAACGATCTCACGCAATTTTGAACCTCCTCAAAAATACAATGCCCCTATTTTCTCTCTCCTCCCAAATATCCCCTTCCCCAAATATCTTCCCTCCCAAATAATTGCCTCAACAAATATTTCACTGCCCCCAACATTGCTGTGAGTCCCACTCCCTGGGGCAGAGGGAAATGAGTGAAAAAGTGTGGAGCTGGAAAAGCCCAGCAGGTCTGGCCGGAACCATCGACTCTCCTGGCTGACCTGCTGTGCTTCCCCAGCTCCACACTTTGTAAATCTGACTCTCCAGCATCTGCAGCCCTCACTTTCTCACACAGGTAAATGAGTCTGGATTGAGTGACTGGTCTGTGGCTTTTTTAATGCACAGCAATTTCCCAATGCCAGAATTACAGGTTTGCATCACAGATGGAGTCTTTTCTGCCCATTCTCCCCCCTCCCCCATTAAATGATCCTTGTCCTGTTCAGGATCCTCAGGATTGGCCACTGAATGGCCTCACTGGCTATCCTTTCTGTGGAGACCTCTTCTCTGTCCTGTCTCAGACTTTGCATACATGCTATCCCTCCCTCAATTTCTCTCTCTCTCTCTGACAACAGACCCTCCTTTCTCCACCAACCCCAAAACCCCATCAAACACTCCTCCTGTCTCTGGCTGTCCCACTCCATCCCTGTCTCCCACTCTCCCCCTTCCCATGTAGACCCAAAGCTCCTGGGATGGGGGACATGGTGCAGAGACTAACACAGCAAGATCCCACTCTGCAACCATTCTCTAGCCACACACACTGTCCTTCTCCTTCCATATGTGTCCTTCTCCTTCTCCCTGTCTCCCTCACTCTGTCCTTCTCTCACACTCTCCGTCTCCCTGTCTCTAATTACCCACCTCTCTCTCCTCACTTTCTCCATCCCCACTCTCTTCATGTCTCTTTCTCTCTTTTTGTCACCCTCCCCTTCTCTTTTGCTTGATTTCAGACTCAATGAGGAAAGTAATTTACGTCCCATACACTCACCCCCTCCCCACAGTGGGGGTAAAATCCGGAAGAGACTAGGAAAAGGTTGATCCCCCTGCATTAACTGTACTGTATTTAGCAACAAAGAGACAAACTCTTCTCAATGAACCTTCCACAGTTACTGGGACAGAGCAGAGGGGTCCAGGGAGAATGAGGAAGAGAAACGACAAGAGATAAAGAGAGATGAACAGACAGACAGTGAAAGGGAGGGAGAGAACAAGAGAAAGACAGGCAGACAGAGGGAGGGAGAGAAAGTGAGAAGAACTGAAAGAGAGCAGGAGAGAGGCAGAGAGAGAAAGGGGAGAGAGACAGCGAGGGAGACTAAAACCCCAGGAAGAGAAATACAATGTCAGACAGATATGTCAGACAGAAAAGGGGAAGGTGAAGACATGGAGAGAAGGCCAGATAGACAGCAAGAGAGAAAAACATGGGGGAGATATAGGACATAGTGAGAGAGAGGAGTTGCAGCAGCAGAGTGATAGAGCTGAGAGAGTTTGGCTGTGGTGGGGAGTCTGCTGCGATGTAGCGAGAATGATGTACAGACAAGAATAGCAAGATCCCTCAGAGCTAAGAGAAAGTTGCAGAGAGAGATGATTAAGGTGTTGGTTTTGTTAAAGATTAAATGATTCAGCATTCCTGAAAAACATGGTGCGGTGACAAAGTGGCAGAGTGTTGGAGGAAGGGAATCTACAGGTAAAGGTCAACAGGGCAGAGATTTGAAGAATGTTGAGAGATAGGAATTGAAGGAAAGATGTGGGAGAGAGAACTGGGAACACAGAAATAGACATGAGAGGTCTCTTGGGAGTGGGAAGCAGTGTGCGCCTGTGTGTGGACGTGTGTGTGTGTGTTCACTCTCTCTGGTTCCAGCTCCTGTCTGATGATTCCTTTTCGCAGAATACTTTGATTCTCTGCCTTTGTACTGTCTGGGTTTCAGGTCCCAAATCAAATGCTAAATCATTCACGATCCTATTGAATAGTAGAGCTGCACTCTTCCGTGAGTCTCGGAGGGAACCAACCTGATTTGGATTGGAGTTGCAGCCTCTCAGTGAGAAGTGAAATCTCCTTGAGGTTCCCCTCAGTCTCTCACTGTAAGGTGGAGCAGGCCAGTCACGGAGAAGCAAACAGCAGGCCAGGTCTGCCCTGTCCTCCAGCTCCATTTCAGAAGGTCACATGGGAGGGGCTTGTTTCCTTCATCAGCTTCCCGTGCTCTCCCTTCTGGGTTAGAGTGGGGGCCGAATGGCCTTGCTCCTGGCTCACATTGAGGTGCAGACTGGCTATGATTGGGTTATACAGGACATACCCCTGGAGAGAAGTCAGTTAGCTCAGTTGGCTGGACAGTTGGTTTATAATGCAGAGTAAAACCAATAGCGTGTGTTCAATTCCCACACCAGCTGGGGTTACCCGGAAGGACTGTTCTTCCCAACCTCTCCCCTCAGCTGGGGCATAGTGACCCTCTGATTAAAACACCACCAGACACCACTCTGTAATGAGGAGCTGTCCCATGCTCTGGTAAGATCGTGGTGACATTACATTGGTTTGTACCTGGAGCACTGTGTGCAGGACTAGTCACTGCATTACCAGAGAGATGTTAGTATGTGGGGAAGGTTTACTGGGTGAATCCCCACTGGAATGAACAGCACTCTCTTTCCCACAGTTAATTCACTCTTGCAGCCTTTGTGTCTTTGGAGACACAAGGACCATTTCACCTGAAACAGCAGCTGGAATTATATTCATGAGCACCCAATAAGATTGGCTAGTTTCCATGCACACTCACACTCTCTCAAACACACACAGACACACTCTCACGCACACATACACAAAGGACCCCGCCACACACAGGCTCTCTCTCATACACAGGCACACGCTCCCTCAAACACAAATACAGACACACTCTCACACACAGATACACACACAAGCACACACTATATCTCTCACATACATACACACACAGACATACGCTCCCTCAAATACACACACGGACACACTCTCTCACACATACAAGCAGACACACACTCTCACACACAGACACACTCTCTCACACAGACACACTCCGTGTCACACACACATACACAAACTCTCTCTCATTTACACACACACTCTCAGACACACACACTCTCATTCTCTCACACACCCACTCTCTCTCACGCACACAAACACTCTCTCTCACGCACATACACACTGACAGACACACAGACACAGGATCCCTCAAACACACACAGATACACACTCTCTCTCACACACACATAAACAAACAGTTACTCTCTCTCTCACACACATACACACGCAGACACACGCACCCTCAAACACACACAGACACACTCTCTCACACACACATAAACGCACAGTTACTCTCTCTCACACACACATACACACGTAGACACACGCTCCCTCAAACACACGTAGACACACTCTCTGTCTCACACACACACATGGACACACATTCTCTCTCTCACACACACACTGACACACTCTCTCACACAGACGCTCTCTCTCACACACACGTAAACACACAGTTACACACTCTCTCTCTCACACATACACACGCAGACACACGCTCCCTCAAATATGCATAGACACAATCTCTCACACACACACGGACACCCACACTCTCACACACACACACTGGCACACGCACTTTCTCTCACACAGAGACACACTCACTCTCACACACACATGCACACAGACACACACTCTCTCACACACACATACACACTATTTCTCACATAAGACACACTGTCATACACACACAGACACATAGACACATGCACACATAGACACACAGACACACACACATAGACACACAGACACATTCTCTCACACACACAGACACATTCTCTCTCACACACAGACACATTCTCACACACATACACACAGACACACTCTCTCTCACACACATACACACACTGTCACACATCCTCACTCACACACATGCACACAGAGATACACAAACCCTCAAACACACACACAGCCACACACTTTCACATGAACATGCACTTTCTCTCTCACGCACACATATACAGACACACAGAGATACACATGCATCCACTCTGTCACACACACAAACACGGGGAGTCTCTCTCTCTCTCTCTCTCTCTCTCTCTCTCACACACACACACACACACACACACACACACACACAGCTGTAAAGGCATGGGTGAGGTTTTGATGGAGAAATGATTTCTCCGAGGACTGAACCCTGATCTCACATGATGACTACTCCGGGGGACAGACAGCAGCTACAGATGACTTGTTGGATCTTCCTGTGCACCACCTCTTGCGTCGAAAGCGTTTGTCTGTTTAGGTGCCTGCTTTTCTAAAACGTCTCCAAGCAACAAGTGACAATAGATTGATGAACGTTTTCCCCAAACCATGTTTCAAACACATGCTGCTGTTATTTTTCACTGATTGTTTTAAATAATCGGAATCTGTTGAAATGGGCAGTGGCTTCCATTTCAAATTATGACACCAGAGTGCCTCAGGGACCCTGAGGAAATGATCAGGAAATTGCATCTGTTCCTTTCTATCCTCTGCACTCTGTACCACCAGATAGTTCTCGCTCAGTAACTCAGATAGTTCTCCCTGAATACCCCAGATAGTTCTCCCTCAATACGTCAGATAGTTCTCCCCCAGTACCTCAAATAGTGCTCCCTCAATACCTCAGATCGTGCTCCCTCAGTACCTCAGAAAGTGATCCCTCAATACCTCAGACAGTCTTCCCTCAGTACCTCAGAAAGTGCTCCCTCAGTACCTCAGAACGTGCTACCTCAATATCTAAGAAAGTGCTCCCTCAATACCTCAGAAAGTGCTCCCTCAGTACCTCAGAAAGTGATCCCTCAGTACCTCAGACAGTGCTCCCTCAATACCTCAGATAGCTCTCCCGCAGTACCTCAGAAAGTGCTCCCTCAATACCTCAGATAGTTCTCCCTCAGTACCTCAGAATGTGCTCCCTCAATACCTCAGATAGTACTCCCTTAATACCTCAGAAAGTGCTCCCTCAGAAGCTTCAGGCACATTACCCGTTGCCACTGATCGGTCCATCTGACAAGGCCATCTCCATCCTTCTGTAATCTAAGGCTATCATCCTCAGTATTTATCACCCAACCAATCTTCATATCATTCATGAACCCAATGATTAACATTCCACCATTCAAACCTAAATCTTTTCTATCAGCCACATCAGCAAGACCCCAACAGTGAGACATGAACAAACAGAGATTTCTAACTGGGCCATCACTGTCTGCTTCCTGCCACCCAGCATTCTGCGCCAAATTCCTTGGATCTTGAGTTTTTATGTAAACTATCAGTTTCCAATATGGGTCCTGATAAAAGCCTTACTGACCTCCAAGCAGATGACAGGAAAGTATTGCCATTATTTACACACCTGGCCACCTCCTTAAAAAGAGCAATCCCATTGGTCAGACCTGACCTCCCCTTAACACGCCCATTCTAACTGTTACGAGAATATCTGTCCTCAGGGATGCTACACTGTCCAAGGTTGAGGACTGAGGGAGTGCTGCACTGTCAGAGTTCAATACTGAGAGAGTGCTGCAGTGTCAGAGCAACATTATTGAGGGAGTGTTGTAATGTCAGAGAATCAGTACTGAGGGAGTGCTACACTGTCAGAGGTTCAATACTGAAGGAGTGCTACACTGCCAGTGGGTCAGTGCTGAGGGATTGCTACACTGCCAGAGGGTCAGTGCTGAGGGAATGCTGCACTGTCAGAGGGTCAGTACTGAGGGAGTGCTGCACTGTTGGACAGTCAATATTGAGGGGCTGTTGCATTGCCAGAGGCGTCAGTACTGAGGGAGTGCTGCAATGTCAGAGGTTCAGTACTGAGGGAGTGCTGCAATGTCAGAGGGTCATTACTGAGGGATTGCAGCACTGTCTGAGGGTCAGTACTGATGGAGTGCTGCACTATCAGAGGGTCATTACTGAAGGAGCGCTGCAATGTCAGGGGGTCATTACGGAGGGAGGGCTGCACTGTCTGGGGTCAGTACTGAGGGAGTGCTGCACTGTCAGAGGGTCATTACTGAGGGAGTGCTGCACTGTCAGAGGGTCAATACTGAGGGAGTGCTGCACTGTCAGATGTTCATTACTGAGGGAGTGCTGCACTGTCAGCTGCTCAGTCTAAGGGAATATCTGTACTGAGGAGCGCTACACTGTCAAAGGTTTAGTACTGAGGGAATGCTGCACTGTCAGAGGGTCAGTCCTGAGGGAGTGCTGCACTGTCAGCGCATCAGTCTGGGGGATACCTGCATTGTAAGAGAGTCAGTACTGAGTGTGTGCCATACTATCAGATGGTCTGAATGGCCTAATTTCTGCTCCCATGTCTTGTTGTCTAAGAGGAATATCTGAAATTGTTCAGTATATTTCTGCCTCTGCGTCCTTCATACCCTGCTCAGCCATGATTCCCATGTCCAGATTCCAGAGACTGTGTTCAAACAGACCATCTTTAATTGGATATTGAACCTGAAGAGGTACCACCCTCTTTTCCCAATGTTAGAGTTTTTGTTTCGTGTGACTGACCTGTCAGCTCAAAGGGATATTTTCATGCTGCAGGGCTGAGGTTTATTCCTCAGCTTCCATGGCTCAACCCAAATGAATCCCACTGCCCCATACTCAGCACAGTCGTGTGTTCCTTATTTCTGAGCTTCCCAATGCTACTCCACATCCAGAATGACATCCCACACTCCTCCAAATCGTATTGCAGGCTAATTGCCTGGGAGCGAGGAGTGCTAAGAGAGGAAATAGAATTCTGGATGTACCTTACAGTGACATTAAGGGTGAATTGCTAATGAGAGAAACACAGTGAGAACTTGTGCACGGACCCAGAGGCGACAGTGAATGGATCCATTTTGTCAATGCTCATTGGGACAGGGTTGATTTGAAATCGTGAAGATGCTCTGTGATACAATTAAATGAATGAGCATATATATAGAGAGAGAAGGATGGTTCTGAGTGGTCTGGCCTTCTTACAACCCAATAAATCCCCAAAGATGGTGGAAATGTATCTCGGTTTACCGAATGAGGTGATGGAGGAAGTAGCAGGTACACTTGCAAACATTTTCAAATCTCCTGTGGCCACAGGAGAGGTATCGTCGGACTGACCATGTGGTACTGTTGTTCAAGAAGGAACGTGAAATATATCAGGCAGCTACAGGCCAGTCAGGCTAATATTGTGGGTGGGACGTCTGTTGGAAGCAATTTTGGGAGAGAGAATTAATCAACATTTAAAGAGACTGGAGTTCATGAAGAACAGTCAGAATGGGTGTGTTAAGGGGAGGTCAGGTCTGACCAATGGGATTGCTCTTTTTAAGGAGGAGACCAGGTGTGTAAACAATGGCAATACTTTCCTGTCATCTGCTTGGAGGTCAGTAAGGCTTTTATCAGGACCCATATTGGAAACTGATAGTTTACATAAAAACTCAAGATCCAAGGAATTTGGCGCAGAATGCTGGGTGGCAGGAAGCAGACAGTGATGGCCCAGTTAGAAATCTCTGTTTGTTCATGTCTCACTGTTGGGGTCTTGCTGATGTGGCTGATAGAAAAGATTTAGGTTTGAATGGTGGAATGTTAATCATTGGGTTCATGAATGATATGAAGATTGGTTGGGTGATAAATACTGAGGATGATAGCCTTAGATTACAGAAGGATGGAGATGGCCTTGTCAGATGGACCGATCAGTGGCAACGGGTAATGTGCCTGAAGCTTCTGAGGGAGCACTTTCTGAGGTATTAAGGGAGTACTATCTGAGGTACTGAGGGAGAACTATCTGAGGTATTGAGGGAGCACATTCTGAGGTACTGAGGGAGAACTATCTGAGGTATTGAGGGAGCACTTTCTGAGGTATTGAGGGAGAACTATCTGAGGTATTGAGGGAGCACTGTCTGAGGTACTGAGGGATCACTTTCTGAGGTATTAAGGGAGTACTATCTGAGGTACTGAGGGAGAACTATCTGAGGTACTGAGGGAGAACTATCTGAGGTATTGAGGGAGCACTGTCTGAGGTACTGAGGGATCACTTTCTGAGGTACTGAGGGAGCACTTTCTGAGGTATTGAGGGAGCACATTCTTAGATATTGAGGTAGCACGTTCTGAGGTACTGAGGGAGCACTTTCTGAGGTACTGAGGGAGCACTGTCTGAGGTATTGAGGGATCACTTTCTGAGGTACTGAGGGTGCACTGTCTGAGGTACTGAGGGTGCACTATTTGAGGTACTGGGGGAGAACTATCTGACGTATTGAGGGAGAACTATCTGGGGTACTCAGGGAGAACTCTCTGAGGTACTGAGGGAGAACTATCTGGTGGTACAGAGTGCCGAGGATAGAAAGGAACAGATGCAATTTCCTGATCATTTCCTCAGGGTCCCTGAGGCACTCTAGTGCCATAATTTGAAATGGAAGCCACTCCCTATTTCAAAAGATTCCGATCATTTTAAACAATCAGTGAAAAATAACAGCAGCATGTGTTTGAAACATGGTTTGGGGAAAACTTTCATCAATCTATTGTCAGTTGTTGCTTGGAGACGTTTTAGAAAAGCAGGCACCTAAACAGACTAACGCTGTCGACGCAAGAGGTGGTGCACAGGAAAGTCCAACAAGTCATCTGTAGCTGCTGTCTGTCCCCCGGAGTATTCATCATGTGAGATCAGGGTTCAGACCTCGGAGAAATCATTTCTCCATCAAAACCTCAACCATTCCTTTACAGCTGTGCGTGTGTGTGTGTGAGAGAGAGAAAGAGAGAGAGAGAGAGAGAGAGAGAGAGAGAGAGAGAGAGAGAGAGAGAGAGAGAGAGAGAGAGAGACTCCCCGTGTTTGTGTGTGTGACAGGGTGGATGCATGTGTATCTCTGTGTGTCTGTATATGTGTGCGTGAGAGAGAAAGTGCATGTTCATGTGAAAGTGTGTGGCTGTGTGTGTGTTTGAGGGTGTTTGTGTCTCTGTGTGCATGTGTGTGAGTGAGGATATGTGAGAGAATGTGTATGTGTGTGAGAGAGAGTGTGTCTGTCTGTATGTGTGGGAGAATGTGTCTGTGTGTGTGAGAGAATGTGTCTGCGTGTGTGGGAGAATGTGTTTGTGTGTCTATGTGTGTGTGTCTGTGTGTCTATGTGTGCATGTGTCTGTGTGTCTGTGTGTGTGTATGACAGTGTGTCTTATGTGAGAAATAGTGTGTATGTGTGTGTGAGAGAGTGTGTGTCTGTGTGCATGTGTGTGTGAGAGTGAGTGTGTCTGTGTGTGAGAGAAAGTGTGTATGTCAGTGTGTGTGAGAGAGAGTGTGGTTGTCCGTGTGTGTGTGAGAGAGTGTGTGTCTATGCATATTTGAGGGAGCGTGTGTCTGCGTGTGTATGTGTGAGAGAGAGTGTGTAACTGTGTGTTTACGTGTGTGAGAGAGAGAGAGCGTCTGTGTGAGAGCGTGTGTCAGTGTGTGTGAGTGAGAGAGAATGTGTGTCCATGTGTGTGTGTGAGACAGAGAGTGTGTCTATGTGTGTTTGAGGGAGCGTGTGTCTACGTGTGTATGTGTGTGTGAGAGAGAGTAACTGTGCGTTTATGTGTGTGTGAGAGAGTGTGTCTGTGTGTGTTTGAGGGTGCGTGTGTCTGCGTGTGTATGTGTGTGAGAGAGAGAGTAACTGTGTGTTTATGTGTGTGAGAGAGAGAGTGTGTATCTGTGTGTGTTTGAGGGATCCTGTGTCTGTGTGTCTGTCAGTGTGTATGTGTGTGAGAGAGAGTGTTTGTGTGCGTGAGAGAGAGTGGGTGTGTGAGAGAATGAGAGTGTGTGTGTCTGAGAGTGTGTGTGTAAATGAGAGAGAGTTTGTGTATGTGTGTGTGACACAGAGTGTGTCTGTGTGAGAGAGAGTGTGTGTCTGTATGTGCGTGAGAGAGAGTGTCTGTGTGTGTGAGAGAGAAAGTGTGTCTGTGTGAGAGAGTGTGTCTGTGTGTGTATTTGAGGGAGCGTATGTCTGTGTGTGTATGTATGTGAGAGATATAGTGTGTGCTTGTGTGTGTATCTGTGTGTGAGAGTGTGTCTGTATTTGTGTTTGAGGGAGCGTGTGCCTGTGTGTGAGAGAGAGCCTGTGTGTGGCGGGGTCCTTTGTGTATGTGTGCGTGAGAGTGTGTCTGTGTGTGTTTGAGAGTGTGTGTGTGTGTGCATGGAAACTAGCCAATCTTATTGGGTGCTCATGAATATAAATCCAGCTGCTGTTTCAGGTGAAATGGTCCTTGTGTCTCCAATGACACAAAGGCTGCAAGAGTGAATTAACTGTGGGAAAGAGAGTGCTGTTCATTCCAGTGGGGATTCACCCAGTAAACCTTCCCCACATACTAACATCTCTCTGGTAATGCAGTGACTAGTCCTGCACACAGTGCTCCAGGTACAAACCAATGTAATGTCACCACAATCTTACCAGAGCATGGGACAGCTCCTCATTACAGAGTGGTGTCTGGTGGTGTTTTAATCAGAGGGTCACTATGTCCCAGCTGAGGGGAGAGTTTGGGAAGAACAGTCCTTCACGGCAACCCCAGCTGGTGTGGGAATTGAACACACGCTATTGGTTTTACTCTGCATTATAAACCAACTGTCCAGCCAACTGAGCTAACTGACTTCACTCCAGTGGTATGTCCTGTATAACCCAATCATAGCCAGTCTGCACCTCAATAAGAGCCAGGAGCAAGGCCATTCGGCCCCCACTCTAACCCAGAAGGGAGAGCACGGGAAGCTGATGAAGGAAACAAGCCCCTCCCATGTGACCTTCTGAAATGGAGCTGGAGGACAGGGCAGACCTGGCCTGCTGTTTGCTTCTCCGTGACTGGCCTGCTCCACCTTACAGTGAGAGACTGAGGGGAACCTCAAGGAGATTTCACTTCTCACTGAGAGGCTGCAACTCCAATCCAAATCAGGCTGGTTCCCTTCGAGACTCACGGAAGAGTGCAGCTCTACTATTCAATAGGATCGTGAATGATTTAGCATTTGATTTGGTAGCTGAAACCCAGACAGTACAAAGACAGAGAATCAAATTATTCTGCTATAAGGAATCATCAGACAGGAGCTGGAACCAGAGAGAGTGAACACGCACACACACGTCCACACACAGGCGCACACGCACACACAGACACGCACATGCACACACACACACGAATTCAGGCTCTTTCTGGGAACTTTACCACAAGGGGCGAGCTCTATACTAAGGAGAGACAAAGGCGCAAAATGCTAATGCAGCTGCACAGTCTGATCCCTCCTATCTCACTGCTTCCCATTCCCATGAGACCTCTCATGTCTATTTCTGTGTTCCCAGTTCTCTCTCCCACATCTTTCCTTCAATTCCTATCTCTCAACATTCTTCAGATCTCTGCCCTGTTGACATTTACCTGTAGATTCCCTTCCTTCAACACTCTGCCACTTTGTCACCACACCATGTTTTTCAGGAATGCTGAATCATTTAATCTTTTACAAAACCAACACCTTGATCATCTCTCTCTGCAACTTTCTCTCAGCTCTGTGGGATCTTGCTATTCTTGTCTGTACATCATTCTCGCTACATCGCAGCAGACTCCCCACCACCGCCAAACTCTCTCAGCTCTATCACTCTGCTGCTGCAACTCCTCTCTCTCACTCTGTCCTATATCTCTCCCTGGTCTTTCTCTCTTGCTGTCTATCTGGCCTTCTCTCCATGTCTTCGCCTTCCCTTTTTCACCTTGCATCTGTCTGACATTGTATTTCTCTTCCTGGGGTTTTACTCTCTCTCTCTCTCTCTCTCTCTCTCTCTCTCTCTCTCTCTCTCACTCTCTCTCTCTCTCTCTCTCTCTCTCTCTCTCTCTCTCTCTCTCCGCTTTCTCTCTCTGCCTCTCTCCTGCTCTCTTTCAGTTCTTATCACTTTCTCTCCCTCCCTCTGTCTGCCTGTCTTTCTCTTGTTCTCTCCCTCCCTTTCACTGTTTGTCTGTTCATCTCTCTTTATCTCTTGTACTTTCTCTTCCTCTTTCTCCCTGGACCCCTCTGCTCTGTCCCAGTGACTGGGGAAGGTACATTGAGAAGAGTTTGTCTCTTTGTTGCTAAATACAGTACAGTTAATGCAGGGGGATCAACCTTTTCCTAGTCTCTTCCGGGTTTTACCCCCACTGTGGGAAGGGGGTGAGTGTAAGGGACATAAATTACTTTCCTCATTGAGTCTGAAATCAAGCAAAAGAGAAGGGGAGGGTTACAAAAAGAGAGAAAGAGACATGAAGAGAATGGGGATGGAGAAAGTGAGGAGAGAGAGGTGGGCAATGAGAGACAGGGAGACGGAGAGAGTGAGAGAAGGACAGAGTGAGGGAGACAGGGAGAAGAAGAAGGACACATATGGAAGGAGAAGGACAGTGTGTGTGTCTAGAGAATGGTTGCAGAGTGGAATCTTGCTGTGTTGTCTCTGCACCATGTACTCCAGCCCAGGAGCTGTGGGTCTACATGGGAAGGGGGAGAGTGGGAGACAGGAAAGGAGTGGGACAGCCAGAGACAGGAGGAGTGTTTGATGGGGTTTTGGGGTTGGTGGAGAAAGGAGGGTCTGTTGTCAGAGAGAGAGAGAGAGAGAAATTGAGGGAGGGATAGCATGTATGCAAAGTCTGAGACAGGACAGAGATGAGGTCTCCACAGAAAGGATAGCCAGTGAGGCCATTCAGGGGCCAATCCTGAGGATGTTGAACAGGACCAGGAACATTTAATGGGGGAGGGGGGAGAATGGGCAGAAAAGACTCCATCTGTGATGCAAACCTGTAATTCTGGCAATGGGAAATTGCTTTGCATTAAAACAGCCACAGGCCAGTCAGTCAATCCAGACTCATTTACCTGTGTGAGAAAGTGAGGACTGCAGATGCTGGAGAGTCAGAGTTACAAAGTGTGGAGCTGTGGAAGCACAGCAGGTCAGCCAGGAAAGTCGATGTTTCAGGCCTGACTTGCTGGGCTTTTCCAGCTCCACACTTTTTCACTCATTTCCCTCTGCCCCAGGGAGTGGGGCTCATAGCAATGTTGGGAGCAGTGAAATATTTGTTGGGGCAATTATTTGGGAGGGAAGATATTTGGGGAAGGGGATATTTGGGAGGAGAGAGAAAATAGGGGCATTGTATTTTTGAGGAGGTTCAAAATTGCGTGAGATCGTTCAGGTCTGAAATCGTGAATAACAGAAAGGGAGGGTGAGAAAAAGAGAGAGACATATCGAGAGAGTGGGGATGGAGAAGGGGGATAGGAGAAAGATGGGCAGAGAGAGACAGGGAAAGGGAGAGAGTGAGAGAAAGACAGACATAGAGAGAGACAGAAGGGCAGAGGGAAAGAGGACAGAGAGAGGGAGAGAAGGGGAAGTCAGACTGAGACAAACAGGAGTTAAAACATGGACAGACTGAAGGGGTGACACTCGTTTTTCCAGTTGGTTTCAACTCTCTCTCGATGGTTTTTCACATTCCCTCTCTCCCATGCTCCTGGGTTTTTCTCAGCCTGTCTCTCTCTCTCTCTCTCTCTGGTTCTGCTTCTGAGTCTGCCAAACTCTTTTCTCTCTTCGTCTCTCTCTCTGGATAGTCAGATGGTCTCTGTCTCTTGCCATGCTGGTCTCCTCAGAAGGACTCCAGAGATTCAGGCAATCAGTCTGCAGATAAACCCTGTTTTTGTTCATTTCTGGATGGTTTTCAGGAACTTTCTATCGTTGTGGCCAATTAGGAGAATCCGCTAATAGTTTGATGCATTGCCAATCATTTGGATGGTTTGTTGCTGTTAGTTTCTTCGTGTAGCAGGACCCGGTGCTTTCCTGTCTGGGCCCTCATTTGTTTGGTAGATACGTCTGTCCAGAATAACTGTTGCCTTTTACATTATGCTGTTTTTGCGCTGTGCCTGGTGTGTGGGTTTTGTGATTTGGGAGATTTCCTTGGCCAATAAACCTTGGCTGTCTATCTGTGTTTTAGCCAGGAGTTTGTGACATTTCCCCCAAATCATCCACTGGAATGGAAAGAAAAGAAGCTTATGCAATAAATTACAAACCTAATTTTAACAGCTGGTTATGCTTGTTGTCAGAGTAGCCAGCTGTCTGTGCAAAAGCCATTGTGTACATTGGTCAAACCGATGGTCTTATAGCTGAAACGTGATATCATAAAATCTTGACAGAACAGAATCAGGCCGTTCAGCCCACTGAGTCCACAATGACCCTCTGAAGAGAATCCAAGTCAGACCCACTCCCTCGATTATATCCCTGAAATCCCGCATTTCCTATGGCGATTCCAGCTAGCCCGAATATCCCTTGACACAATGGGCAATTTAACATGTCGTAATGGCAACTATGGGCAGGCAATCAATTCTGGCCCAGCTAGGAACACTCATACAATGCAAATGAATGAAACTAAGGTGATCACCCGGGGAGTTCCATCTACCTTCCAGCCCCTGGGGGTGTGTCCAGGCATTATTCACCATGATCATACTCATCTGTTGCAGCCTGCAATCCCAACCACCAGTATCCCAAGATATATATGAAGGCGAGTGCGGTTAGGGCTACAGCCGATGTAAGAGGAGCCGAATTCTTGAATAACAGGCTATGGGAATGTCATGGTATGAACTGTTTTATTCCCATTTAGGTATGTAAGGTCCCTGGCAATGTTCCCTCTATCTCCACAGTAAGTGGGAGGTAATCATGGTAGCCCATCCAAATACCTTTTTTATACAACTCCGATAATTTGGATTTCATCCTAACTTTGGTCACTTGGGTTCAGTGGAATCCCTCATACCAAGCCCAGGTGTCCCACCGAGAGTGTCCTTACAGCTGTTATTAACCCAGCCCTTGGTGAGCTGCTGTCACTGACAGTGAGAGACGTTGGTGTGGATGTTCTCCTGGAACAAATATTTATGCGGTTTGTCACTAACCCGGGATGGGACTTTCCCTTGGCTGGCCTGCCTGAGCTCCTCCCGCAGCTGTTCCATCATCCCGTTACTGCACAGGGTGTGGTTTTACTGCTCACCATTATCTCTGATTGGGTCGTGAATGATCTGGTTAATCGTATTTGCGTGACCCTCCAGTTCGGTCACTAAGTGATGGTTAGCATGATTCTCCACGAGTTGTCCCATGGTCTCCTCTGGGTTTTCTGTATTCAGTCTTTCTCAGGCTCATTAGAGAATTGTTGGGTCAGGATCCTGAGTTTATTCTCCAAATTAGCCAAGGCAGCGTACTGACCGGTAACACCCCTTCCCCTGGGGGTGGACTCGTATACTGTGGCTAAATCATTAAGGAGTTCCCTTTTCTTTGTCTGTTAATTATTTTTCTGGGTTCTGTGTTTTCCCTCAAATATCCCTGTCCTTTGTCCCATTATCGTGTGGGTCAGTTGGGAACATGATTATTTAAATGGGGAAGGACACCACTCTGATTACTGTATCCCTGTTACATTCATTATGATTAGTGTCAGTTTGTGATAAATGTTCGTGAACAAGGAATTCCCTGTGAGTTTAATGACTAGTCCATTGTGAGAGCCTGGTATGTGTGGGACAAGCTGGGGGAGGAGCCTTCCCTCCTGGTCACAGCCCGTTTTTAATTTTGTTTCTGAGGAATTCTCCCTGGTGGGCTTCCTGGGATATCGCTGTCTGAAGATGACCCCGAGTACAGGCAGGGTGCTTGGTATCCTACTACCATTATCAGGGAAACTCTACCAATCGCTTCTGATCCCTGAGCTCCTGGAACACAATGTGGAAATCCCTAAAATCTATTTCGTATTCAGCAATTAATTAGCAGAGAGCCCAAGCCGCATTACGCGCACGATTGAGGGGTTGAATCCCAGGTATCCCTCCTCCTTTCTGAGACATGGGAGACAAAGGTTCGGGCCCAGTTTCTCATCGCTAAGAAAGGTGCAGGTCATATCCCCAAATATCCAGACAAATTGGACCCAGAGTCTCCAGGTGAAGGTGACGGGGGAGGGGAGGGGCATTCCCCTGGTTGTTGTTCTGCAGTTATGTAGCGTGTCTGCAGGATATGCCTTATCCTGCCCTCGAGCCGTGAGGATCGCTGCCTTCATCGAATCATGGATGCCCCTCCCTAGTTGTTGGCCCTCAGGGAGGGCTGAATGGCCTGCTGGTTAAGGTACATGGCGATTCATTTGGTTTGCTCCTCAGCGTCCACTCTGCATATGACAGACTGTCAGTCAATCTCATCCAAATATGTATCTGTGACAGAGACGGGATCTTTTTGGTGGTGCCCACCAGCTGGGTGCCTGGAATGGCTGCTGTGTACGGAGTGAGACCATAAGCTGCTTTCCACTTGGTAACCACATGATTCATGGAATCTGAGTTCGGCTGTTGCTCAGGGCTGGGGACAGAAGGTGCAGTTACCTGGGAGACAGGCAGTGGGAGTCCCCATCTGTGAGCGGGTGTGGATGTGTCAGTGTGGAGCCTGTCATTATCTCCCTGGGGAGGTAGAACCCCAAAGGCACACATTATCCTATTCTGGGAGGAGCCCTAGTTCCCTAGGGATTGTATTTGCTCCTGGCACCTCCTACTAGGGCCTGATGTGTGTTGCTCCATGTTGCAGGTGTACAGGACCCACGCAGCTGCTTGGAGCTCATCCACTGTCATTCCAGATTGTCAATGTAACCTGAGGCTGCCTCCCCATCCCCAGAGACCCTCCTTTCACTGGATTGGGCTCTTCCCAATTGTAACTGGATTAGTCCCATGTGGGTGAGATTTTCCTGCAACCTTCTGTCCTGCTCATTGTGTAGGAGACCTAGCTCGATCACAGCCTGTAGTTTTCCCTGGGGTGACCGGATCCCAGCTGCCTGATCCCAGCCGTGGGTCCTCCAGGCTATCGGCAGTGGAGTGAGCTTTCCAGCTTCCTTCCCCAGTTCTCTATGGGCATCTCACCACAGCTCCTGTGCCAGGAATCCTGCACTGCAAGGCCAGGCTGGCTTCCTGTGAAATTCTGCAGGACTGTTTCAAATTTGTACCGGCTCGTGTTCGTGTTGCTTTGGCCGCTTCTGTATTATGGGACACCTGGGTATGTTCATAGAGTCATAGAGTTCTACAGCATGGAGACAGGCTCTTTGGCCCAAACCGGTCCATCCACACTAACCCCGTTTCCCTGCACTTGACCCATATCCTTCCAATACGTTCCTCCCCATGTATTTGTCCAACTGCATTTTAAATGTTCTTAAATGTATCCTCCTCGACCACTTGCACTGGTAGTTCATTCCGTATGTGTAACACCCTCTGGGTAAAAGCATTGTCCCTCAGGTTCCCATTTAATCTTCCCCTTTCACCTTAAACTGATGCCCTTTCATCCTTGATTCCCCAAGCCTTGGATAAAGACTGAGTGCATTCACCCTATCCATGCCTCCCATGATCTTATACACCTCGATAAGGACACCCCCTCAGTCTCGTGCAATGAAAGAAAATGTCCTTGCTTGTCCAAACTCTCTCTATAACTCTAGTTGAGTTCTGGCAACATCCTTGTAAGTTTCTTCTGCTCTTTTTCCAGTTTAATAACATCCTTCCGATAGCAAGGTGGGTAAAACTGAACACAATACTCCAAGTGTGGCCTCACCAACATCCTGCACAACTACAACAGAACTTCCCAACGTCGATATTCCATGCCCTGACTGATGAAGGGCCCAGTGTGCCAAAAGCCTTCTTCACTGCCCTGTCTCCCTGAGTTCGGAGAACCGTGCTCCTGGAATCCAAGGTCCCTCTGTTCCACTACACTCCTTCAGGCCCTACCATTCACCATGAAACCCCAGTCTTGATGTGACTTTCCAAAATGCTAGATCTCGCCCTTGTCTGTATTAAACTCCATTTGCCATTTCTCAGCCCAGTTCCCCAGCTGAGCAAGGCCACGTTGCAATTGCTGAAAACCTTCCTCACTTATTTTAGTGTAATCCGAAAACTTTCTAATCATGCCTTAAACATCCTCATCCAAATCATTGATATAGATAACAAACAGCAATGGGCCTAGCACTGACCATCTCAGTGGCACAATGGCTCAGTGGTTAGCACTGCTGCCTCACAGCACCGTGGATCTGGGTTCAATTGCAACTTAACAGGATGGTCTGTGTGGGTTAGATCCTGTTCGGGTTAGAAATCCTACAGTATGGAAACAGGCCATTTGGCCTAACAAACCACACCGACCTGCTGAACAGTAACCCACCCAGAGCCATTCTCCCTACCTAACATTTACCTTTAACGAATGCACCTAGCAATATGAGCAATTTAGCCTGGCCAATTCATCTGACCTGTACATTTTTGGAATGGGGAGGAAACCGGAGTACCCAAAGGAAACCCATGCAGACACAGGGAGAACGTGCAAACTCCACACAGTCACCCGAGGCTGGGGTCGAACCCAGGTCCCTGGCGCTGTGAACAGCAGTGCCGACCACTGAGCCACTATGCCAGACCAACTGAGTTTATACGTTCTCCCCATGTCTGCGTTGGTTACGTCTGGGTGCACCGGTTTCCTCCCACAATCCAAAGATCTGCAGGTCAAGTAAATTGGCAATGCTCAATTGCCGAATATGTTCATGGATGTGTAAGTAAGTTGCGTTAGTCAGGGGTAAATGTAGAGTAATAAATTAGGGGAATGGGTTTGAGTGAAATAATCTTCAGAGGGCCAGTGAACTTGTTGGGACGAAGGGCCTGTTTCCACAGAGGAGGGATTCTATGATTCTATGACCGCTGAGGCACACCACGAGTCACAGGCCTCCAGTCTGACTGATACCCTCTGCTTCCTAACATCAAGCCAATTGTGTACGCAGCTTGCCAACGCCCCCTGGATTCCATGCGATCTAACTTTACAGAGCAAGGTACCATGTGGAACCTTATCAAAGGCCTTCCTGAAATCTGTAGAGTCCACATGTACTGGCCTGCCCTCGTCAAACTTCCTGATCACTTCAATAAAGAACGCTAACAAATTTGTGAGGCATGGTCTCCCATGCACAAGGCTTTGCTGACTACTCCCAATCAAATGTTGTATTTCCAAATGCATGTCGATCTAATATCTCAGCATATTCTCAAGTAACTTACTTACCACGGATGTTAGGTTTACTGATCTCTTGTTCCCAGGTTTATCTTTGCAGCCATTCTTGAATAAGGGCGCCACATATACTGTCCTCCAGTCTTCCAGGACCTCACCCGTGGCTAACGGTGAGGCAAAAACATCAGCAGGGACCCCACAAGTACTTCCCTCACCTCTTGAGGTGCAGTTGGATATGTTTGGTCAGGTCCAGGAGATTTATCCACCTTCATACATTCTAATGCATTCAACACATCCTCTCCTGTGATATGGACTGACACCAAGAGATCATCACTAACTATCCCAAATTCCCAAGCCTTCATGTCCTTCTCCAAGGTCAACACAGAGGGGAAATAATTCCTGCATTTCTGCACACACATGTCCACTCTGGTCCTTGAAGGGTCCTATTTTCTCTCTAGTTATTCTTTTTTCCTTGGGAAGGGGAGATTGGAGTGTTGGATCGGGATCAGTAAGGGAGGGGAGATTGCAGTGCTGGGTAGGGATCAGTCAGGGGGGATATTGCAGTGTTGGGTAGCGATCAGTCAGGGAGGGGAGATTGCAGTGCTGGGTAAGGATCAGTCAGGGGGGATATTGCAGTGTTGGGTAGGGATCAGTAAGGGAGGGGAGATTGGAGTGCTGGGTAAGGATCAGTCAGGGGGTAATATTGCAGCGTTGGGTAGCGATCAGTCAGGGAGGGGGAGATTGCAGTGTTGGGTAGGTATGACTCAGGGAGGGGGTGAGTGCAGTGTTGGGTAGGGATCAGTCAGGGAGGGGGTGAGTGCAGTGTTGGGTAGGGATCCCAGAAATGTTCTCGTTCACACAGTCTCTTGGTTAGAGACTTCAAGTTTTGACAGATTGCCCTCCTGGTCTCTGTACGTTGAGGTGTTTGTCATGTACAGATGTGTAGATTTAGAGTGTAAATATCACCACAGTGCAAACACTCCCTTGTTGTCACTAAGGGAGCACTGAATGCTCTGATATACTGCACTTAGTCATAGAGATGTACAGCATGGAAACAAGCCCTTTGTTCCACCTCATTCATGCCAACCAGATATCCTAACCTAATCTAGTCTCTTTTGCCAACACCTGGCCTGTATCCGTCTAAACCTGACTATTCATAAACCCGTCCAGAGGCCTTTTAAATGCTGTAATTGTACCAATCTCCACTACTTCCTCTCGTAGCTCATTCCATACACACACCATCCTCTATGTGAAAATGTTGTCTCCTTAGGTCCATCTTATATCTTTTCCTCTTACAATCAGCCTATGCCCTCCAATTTGGGACTCTCTCACCCCAGGGAAAAGACTTTGTCCGATCCATGCCCCTCGTGATTTTATGAAACTTGAGAAGCCTCCGATGCTCCAGGGAAAACAGCCTCAGCCGATTTCAGCCTCTCACTATAGCTCAAATCCTCCACCCTGGCAATATATTTGTAAATCTTTTCTGAACGCTTTCAAGATTCACCACATTCTTCGTTTGGAAGGAGACCAGAATTGCACATGGCCTAACCAATGTCCTGTACAGCCACAATATGACCTCCTAATTCCAATACTCAATCATCTGACCAATAAAGGAAAGCATTCCAAATGCCTTCTTCACTATCCTATCTGCCTGCAACTCTACTTACAAACAACTATGAACTTGCACTCCAAGGTCTCTTTGTTCAGCAACACACCCTTACCATTAAGTGGATATGACGTGCTCTGATTTGCTTTTCCAAAATGCAGCACCTCGTATTTATCTAAATTAAACTCCAACTGCCACTGCTCGGCCCATTGGCCCGTCTGATCAAGATCCCATTGTACTCTGAGGTAACCTTCTTCACTGTACACTGCAACTCCAATTTTGTTGCCCCCTGCAAACTTACTAACTATACCTCCTACGTTTGCATCCAAATCATTTATATAAATGATGAAAAGCAGTGGATTCAACACCGATCCTTGTAGCACATCAGTGGCATAGGCGTCCAGACTGGAAAGCAACCTTTCACCACCACCTCTTGCCTTCGAGCCAATTCAAATGGCTATTTCTCCCTGTATTCCATATGATCTAAGCTTGCTAACCAGTATCCCATGGGAAACCTTGTTTAAACACTTATGGAAGTCCATACAGATCCCGTTCACCGCTCTGCCCTCATCAATCCTCTTTGTTATTTCTTCAAAACAATCAGTCAAGTTCGTGTGACATGATTTCCCACACACAAAACCATTACTACTTTAAAATTAATCAAACTGTGGTCACTGGCCCCAAAGTGTTCCCCCACTGACACCTCAGTCACCTGTCCTCAGTCTGTTTTCTTTGTGATAGGCTGCTTCATTGCTGTGAATTTGAATTAAAATGAGAAAAACCTGGACTGACTGGACGCTGCTCTTCCATCAGGTAGCGAGTGGGGCAGGATCACAGGACACCGAATTTATAGTAAATTCTGTGTTCCATGATCTTGCCCCACGAACTACCCAATGAAGCTCTCGAAAGCTAATCTACTTCCAAATAAACCAGTTGGACTATAACCAGGCGTTGTGTGATTTTTAACTTTGGCCAGTCCAACACTGCCACATCTATGTCCTCATAGAATCCCTACAGTGTGGAAACAGGCGGTTCGGCCCAATAAGTACACACCAAATGAATTTGATTGATTCACTCATTGATTAGAGTGAAGGGATATTTCAGCACCTTCTTCAGTTGCTGCCTGAACTTTGCCAGGGTAAAGGCTAAAATACCATGCAGCAACTGATAAACTGTATCATGAATCCCAATTCCAGCACAATTCATGTTGATACGTAGACCAATAGCCTATCACAAACATTTGGCTCCATATTGAATACATTGTTAACACTAACAGTAACAAGATGGATTTACTTCAGCTTTGCATTTCGGTGTTTCTGTGAGACTCTCCACTGGTCTCCTGTGGGCTCTGCTTGTTATTAACATGTGTCTGATGATGAAAACGTTGAGCAGCAGAATCAGGGGAAATTGGAAAGTCCGGTTAGAATGTGGTGGAAGAACTCAATTACGACCCAGAGTCAAGAGTAATACACACCGATTGTTACATCACAAAGCCAGGGGGTGTTATCAAGCCAACACTGAGCTGGGAGAATAAAATACCAGTAGATGTTCTTTAAACAGCTGAGCACAGTCGCTGTTCCCAGAACAGTTTTCTAACTGGAATATTTAAATTCAGCTTCTGGCAACAAATGGACACGATTCAATCGAAGGTGAAAGTGATGGCCAACAAGACAGGACCATCCGCCCCGATATAAAGCATTACAGCATAGATACTACACATGGGGACGACCTATAGATAACTGTGGTGTTTTGAACAAACAATCAGAATGTGTCTCAGGATCAGGTTTAGGATAACAACTAGTCGACCTGCCACTACCATGGCCACCAAGTAATGGGTACCACATCGAGACAATCCACATTCTTTATCAAGCAGCATGAAGATCATCACTACATTAACTGTGAGGAAGGCAAGCAAACAAGTTATACATTAATTTGGAGGTAAGGTTTCAGTACCATAATGGTTAGTACAGCTGCCTCACAGCGCCAGGGACATGGGCTTGATTCCAGTCTGGGTCAACAGTCTGAGTGGAGTTTGCACATTCTCCCTGTGTCTGCGTGGGTTTCTACTCAGTACTCCAGTCCGAAAATGTGTATGTTAGATGATTGGCCATGGTGTATTTGTCCTCGAGTGACCAGGATTGTGCAGGTTCATTGGATTAGCTCTGGGAAATGCAGGGATAGGATGGGGTGCTGGGCTTGAGGTCAGTGCAGACTTGAGGGGCAACTTGGCATCTTGTGCACTGTCAGGATTCTATTCTGTAACTCTATGCCTCACAAAACATTTAGAAAAGCGGAAAAATCTCTTCATCTCTTTAGCCAATCAAAGTTGCCTAACTTCAGAGAAAACAACAAGTGCCCTCTAGCTCTTGTTACAATTTTAGTGTTTCTTGCAAGCAGTCACCCATGAAGGAAGCGTTGCTGTAGCTGTTCCCAGTTTTACTGAGATCGCAGCTGGAAGACTGTATGAGACTGTTTTTATCTCCTTGACTCAGAAAGAATTTCATTACATGAGAAAGTGTATGGACACAGCTCACTCGGTTGATTCCTGGGATGACGAGTTCATCTCATGCGCAAATTGGAATGTATACCCTTAGTAGTTCAGCAGAAACAGAAATGATCATATTGAGACATAACTGACCCTGAGAGGACTTCACAGGCTGGATGCTGAGAGGATGGATCCCCACGTGCGGGTGTGTTGAACGAGGGGAACTGGAGAATGTTTGGAAATGTAGCCTCTTCCATTTCAGACTGAGATAAGGATGTATCTGATAATGTGTTGCCCAGAGAGCATTGAAGGCTGAACTTGATACATATTTGATCAACCAAAGAGCCAGTGCTTATGTGGGCCAGGTTTGAGAGGGTTGAATGGTCTACGTCTGTTCTGATTTGTTGTGCATCATGTCACAAATAGGAGGTGATTTGGTGCAAGGACAATCACTTTAAATGTAAGGGTGCTCCCATTTTAGATTGAAATGCGGATGCTCCTTTGTCCTGAGGGATGTGCTAACTGTGGCATTCTCAACTGCAGGGAGCAGTGAAGATGTTCAAGGCAGAGCTCAGTCGCTCCTTGATGGTGTTGGAAGCCCATGTTTATTGGAACAGAGATGGACAGGGAGTTCAGCCACAGTCAGATCAGTTGTGGTCTGTCTGAATAGTGTAGCAGAGACCGAATGGCTAACTGGTGCTCCTACCTCCCGTGTAATGTCACACAACACGTCTCTGACAGAATTCCTCAAGGCTATTACTGAGACACAGGAATAAACCATTCAGCCCCTCTAAAGAGTAGCATAGTAACTTGTATTTAGCACTTAGAACGTACTGCACAGTGTACCAAGGAGGTGATTTAACTCTTTTAAACAACTCCTCCGCATCTGAACAGATTCTGTGTATGTGTAGGGCTTGTCCATAGGGTCTGGCTGTTTTAATATGTTTTGGGTGGAAGCTGGAGAAGTGTAGCATTGTGAGGTTATCTGTGGGTTTGCGGTCGCCTGAGGTGCCCATCCTTGATGGAGATACATTTGTCCAAAATGAGACAGTAGAGAGTAGTCCATTTTGAGTTTGATGGTGGGATAAAACTTGTTGATATCACTGTGTAGTTTTATCAGCGACTCCTCGCCATGGGTCCAGAGGAAGAAAATGTCGTTGATGTACCTGGTGTATAGTGTTGGTTGGAGGTCCTGCGTAGAGAAGAAATCTTGCTCAGACTTGTGCCAAAAGATGTTGGCATGTTGGGGTGCAAATTTGGTCCCCGTGGTTGAACCATGTGTCTGGATGAAGAACCTGTTGTCAAAGGTGAAGACATTGTAATTGAGTTTAAAGCGGATGAGTTGTCGGACGGTGCTCGGAAATTGGCAGTTGTTGCTCGTCTTTAAAAAACTACCAAACCTCAAACAGGTGAAGGGGTAAATATAGGGCAATGGGTGGGTGTGGACTTGTTGGGCCGAAGGGCCAGTTTCCACACTGTAAGTAATCTAATCTAATCTAAACTATAGAGGAAACAGAGAATAATGAATAAAGAACAGTACAGCACAGGAACAGGCCCTTCGGCCCACTAAGACTGTGCTCACACTTGATGCCTTTCCAAATGAAAAACCATTTATCTTTTCATGGTCCATATCCCTCGATTCCCAACCTATTGAAGAAATTGCTATTGTATCCACCTCCACCATTACCTTTCAGAAGCATATTTCAGGTAGTAATGACCATCAGCGTAAAAAAATCTGTCTCACATCTCCTTTAAACTTTCCCTTCTTACCTTATAACTATGTCCCCTTGGAATTGAGATTAGTATCGTGGGGAAAAGGCTCTGACTAACCACAGTAATAGCCTGGGGCTCTGATTGCAAGTGTAGTGATATTATCACAATCCCACTGACTGTCCTGAAGTCAGCACCTTTCAGGGAGAACACTCAATACTTCTAGTCAAATTATTTGTGGCAGGAAGAGAAGAGGAACAGTTGAATCTGGATATAACAAAGGTGCAGATGATGGTTTATTCAGCAGCTAGACTGAGACAAAATGGTTGACCTGAGATATTGCGGAGTTGATGGTGAACAGGATTGGTGCTGAAGAGAATATTGAAATAGATATCAGCTTAGAGCCGAAGTACATGTTGGAGTTATACGCAGTTTGATTCCACTTCAGATATTGGCATTAAAATTGCTTGGTTAGGAATGGAGTTCGTGGAAAGAAATCATGGCAACGGCTTCCTTTTTTTCAGTATTTAAATTATGAGGACAGTAAGTTAGTTCAACAAAGATTGATCAATTCATAGTCAGATAGAAAGACTTACCAGGAATAATAGTGAGGAGAGGATAGATATCAGCCTGAATCAGCCAAAGCACTTTTAAGTTCCACCCAATCTTGAAGAAGATTGTGAAGACCCAAATGTAAACCCCTGGTCAGTATTGGAACATTCCATTCTATTGTTTCCATATTCTGGTCCATTGTTGGAACACTCTATTGCATTGTTCTCAGACTCTGATCTCTGAAATCCCTTACTCTTGAACTGTTGATCCTGGTTAGTGCTGAAGGTGAACTTCCTACTGATACTATGTGATAACATTGTAAGACCCCCTTATTAATAGGAAGTAAACCTTTTAGTGAAATAATTGTACGCATGGAAACTGATATTAACTACAATCACTGAACGAGCAGGTTCACTTAACCCCATTCAAACCAAATTGTTTTATAACATGGTAAATTAATACATTTGCTCAGTCTGGATGGGATGTCTGAGTGTTTCTGAGGAATGAACACAACAGCAAAGTGATTGGTTTTAACTATTTAATGCTCCATAGATATGGAAGTGTGGTCAGAGGACTGAAGTGTTTTCAATTACCTTCTCTTTACATAAAAGAAGAGACTAACCCTGGAATAAAGAATAGCCAATGTAATATAATTAAAATATTGAGGATACTTCCAGAGTCTACCATTTGGTGAGAATAATCTGTTCCTCAGAAACATTGGATTTACAAGAAGCAACTAGAATAGCGACGCAAATGGAAAACACATGTATCGACAAGAAAGGTCAGTTTATTAAGCTAGTATCAGAGCAGATCAATGAAGATGGTCCTGTAGATTTTCTCAACTAAAATACAATCAAGGGTCATTGTCGTGGAAATTAAATCTACTCAACTATTAGCAGGAGCAAAGAAAGGATCTTTATTTTGAATCCTGCAGAATTGACTCAATGCGCTACGCCAGATGCCTTAATGCAAAGAGCACTGAAACATTGTGCAGATGCTTGCCATATAGTGTTCCTTATCACATTCTCAAGGGCAATTCCCTGGTCTTTCAGACATAATGGTTCTTCAGCCTTCGCTGAGTTCGCCTATTGCAAGGTCAAGTACAATGTATACAGAATTCACACAGAGTTAAGCTGGCGGCAACCCTTTATCAAGGCATCATTTACAAAGCTCAGCATAGCATTGAATTAAAGAAAAGCATTCTCTTTAAATTTCACAGTAAATGGATAATTAATTTCACAGTAAATGGATAATTTCCCGTTTCATTTTCCCCCTTTTTGTCATTTTATGACATCAAGCCCAATTACAGCAACAACTACAAAGAAATACAGAGCCGTAATAGTTATACATCAAAAAAAGTTTAGGAAACACCAGGCCTTTCCTCAGATGCCGCCTACCCGAAACACAGCTTTATGGTGGTATCTTCACTTGCTCTGGTGTGCCCTGTACATAGCCCGTGAGTGAGCTGCGGCAGCCCCATAACCGTATGAGGTTTCTAATCACTACTTGCACTGAATTGGTTCCGGTGCTGTCCGATATCTCCTCGGGCTCAGCTACACGCTTGTAATGGCTGGTGTGTATCCACTTGGCTCTTTCTGCGATCTTAACTGCTGTCTGTGTTGTGAGGGGCACTTGAAATGTTCCAAGCCACCTCTTCGCCTTCCAGTTGTTCCTCCTGAAGTCTTTCATCACTATCCAGTCTCCAGGTTCGAGATCACGCAGCTTCCCTCCTGCTGGTTGCGGTAGTTCTGCTTTCACTCGATTCTGTATTTGAGACAAAAGTGCAGAGAGCTTTATACAGTAACACAATATCTCATCCTCACAGCGGTCTGTTATCTGTCTTACCTTAGGTCTTGGGCCCATTCCTGTGTTGGGCGATCTACCAAACAAAATCTCAAACGGGCTAGGATTAACTCTTCCTCTCCTCCACGATCTCATATACACTCGCACAATCGGAAGTGCCTTTGTCCATGTCACCCCTAGTTCCTCACAACATTTTGTCCATTTATTTTTTAGGGTAGAATTTTCTCTTTCCACTTCCCACTACTCACTGGGTGGTAGGCACAGGGTTGTCTCATATATTTTACCAAATAATCACTGATCTGCTGTAAGCCATTATTGAATAATGGTGTCCCATTGTCACTACTGATCCTTTCAGGGATGCCCCATGTCGGAATTATCTCAGTAAGCAAAGCCTTGGCTACTGCACTGGCATCCTGTTTACACGTGGGGAATGCTTCCATCCATTTGGAGAACATATCAACTATTACCAGACAATAACTTTTCCCTTCGCTGGGCGTTAGCTCAATGAAATCCATCTGTAAATGTACTAAAGGTTTTTGGGGTTGGGGTGTGCTGCATGAATTATCTGTATTCCCCTTCCCATATTATTAGTGACACAGATAAAACAATATTTCTGGGATTAATGAGTAAATCCCTTAGTGTACCAGTGTGCCAAAATACTGTTGTATGCCCACCCTTTGGCACAGAATGGAAATAATGATGGTGGTAGACAGGGTTTCCCATTGGGACCACCCCATACTCCTTCCCTTTCACTACATCCTGCTTTCGTCCACTCTCGATTTTCTTCTGGTGTGGCCTATGACTGTAACTCCTGTACATCTGCTGTTGGGGTACAAATTTTTATCAGACACATGTCAATCTGCTCAGCTGGTGGCTGCTGGACTGCCGTTCTCGCTGCTGAGTCTGCCCTTGCATTGCCTTGGGAAATAAGATCATTATTTTTTGTGTGAGCTTCACACTTACACACAGCGATTGATTTAGGCAACAGGACCGCTTCCAGGAGGTCGCGAATCAGGTTGCGATGTGTGATGGGCTTTCCGGTGGAGGTCAAGATGCCCCTGTGTTTCCACAGGGTTCCAAAATCATGTCCAACTCCAAATGCATATCTGCTATCGGTGTAAATATTCACTGTCCTTCCCTCAGCCAACTTACAGGCCTCAGTCAAGGCAATCAGCTCCGCTGCTGGCACTGACAGATGAGAAGGGAGTGATCCCACTTTGATTACCTCGTAGATCGTCACTGCATCGTAACCAACACAATTCTGGCCTGTCTCCTTGCTCCTGAATGTTGACCCATCCACAAAAACATCTCCATGTCTGGATTCTGACATGGTCAATCCTGCAAATCTGGTCTGGAGCAGCAAATTTCATTACTTACAGCAATAAAGTCGTGTGTGTCTCTGCATCCTTCTGTGGGGAGAAGTCTAGCAGGGTTAAGAGCGTTACAACACTTTATTATAATGTCAGGCGTCTCGAATAACACAGTATTGTATCAGAGCCAACGTGCTGCTGACATGTGTGCGGTCGTTTGCTCGGACAGCAGTCAGGATACTGCATGTGGGACCAGAAGGGTTAATTCACCACAGCCGACTTTTTCCCTGGATGCTACAACAGCCTTTTCAGCTGCAGCCACAGCTCACAGGCATTGAGGCAATCCTGCCACTACGGGGTCAAGTTTAGGTGAAAAATATGTAACCGGTCTCAATCTTCCTCCATGATTCAGGAACAGCACAGATGTCATGCAGCCACGCTCATCATCTACAGTTTGTACAAAAGGCTGTTTTGGGTTCAGAATCCCCAGTGTAGGTGGAGTTTGGAGCACCCCTTTTTAATTCAACAAAGGCACTCTCGGCCTCTGTGGTCCACTGTAATGGACTCAGGTTCTGTAACCCTTTTCCATGGGCTATGACACTTAGGGGACCCTCAAGGGTTGCGTAATGTGTGATAAACATCCTACAGTAGGAGCACATACCCAAAAAGGAGAGCAATTGTCTCTTCGTGTGAGGCTTTGGAATTTGCTGGATTTCTTGAACTCTGTCTTGACCAATAGCCTTCCCTTATTCAGATATTAGGTGACATAAGAACCTCACCTGTTGTTGCACAAATTGTAGCTTTGCGAGACTGGCTTTGTGCCCTTCCCGCACTAGATGGCAGAGCAACGGAAGGGTCTCCTTCCACATTGTTCCTTTGTTGGTGCCGCAGTCAAGCAATCATCTACATACTGCAGCAGCACTGACCCCGGGGTTTGAACAAGAGTCTCCAGACTCCTGCATAGAGCCACATTATATATGGTGGGGGACTCACAGTAACCTCGCGTGAAGGTATATGATTTCCCTTTGAATGAAAAAGCGAACTAGAATTGACTATTTGGGTGTACTAGTACACTAAAGCAGGCATTTGCTAAATCCACAACAGAGAACCATTTGCTGTCCGGTGGAATTTGAGTCAATATAGTGTCGGGATTGGGAACATTTGGGGCACGTGGAACAACAGCGTCATTGACAGCCTGCAGGTCTTGAACAGATCTCCATTCCTGCGGTTCACCGGGAATGTTTGTCTTTTTGACTGGATATATGGGGTTCTCAATGGTGAGTTTTCACAGGGGATTATAGCTCCAGCTTTTAGGAGGGATTCAAAGACTGCAGTAATTCCTTCTTTGGCTTCGGGTTATAACAGGTATTGGGCTCTGCAAGGACGATACTCAGACTTCGGGGTTATCCTTATGGCCTCACAGCCCTATATGAGCCCCATATCATGTTTGCCCTTTGTCCACAACTCAGTAAGGACCATTTTTAATCTTGGGTTTGAGACTTCTATCTTAGGGAAACGCCAGGCTATCCCTCTAGGCTTCTCAGGGCTAGCGGGTCTTACCTGGACTGACCTATCTGCCTGAGTTAGCCAAGTTAGTTCCTTCTTATATGTCCGCATATCTGTATTGAACCAGATGCCCACATTGTCCTGTAAGACCCAACCTTTTGTTCTTTGTGCCTTTAGCTCCCATGGTCCCAAATACTGCCACCTTTCACTGGACACCTTCGCCAGTGACACATGAGAGCAGAGCCTTCCACATCAAAAAGATAGGGTCTACTTGCTGTTACAGATACCTTAGATAGGTTCGCACTGACTGCACATCTGAGATCACTCCAATAAAATTTACACAATAAAAACTGATCTGGTTTAACCAATCTCCTGAACCACTCCTTCTCATATGGTTCGTCAGGACCATCACGGTGTATGTGTTCTGTGCAATGCAACATGTCTCCAGCAAGAAAATCGGTGTTAGTAGGATTAACATGGTTGCTTGCTTCCAGGGTGGGTGAATCGCTCTCTGAACTTATCGCTCTCTGGCTTCATCGCCACTCATAGACATACATCAGGGGTCGTGGGTCATATTTTATAGCCTGCACTGGTAAATCATTTCTTTGAATATCTGCAAGCTCGTCGGAGTACTGACCAAATCCAATCCCAATCTCCGTATGAGATCCCGACCCATCAAATTTAAAGGACCAAATTCCGATTACAAGAAAGAGAATTGGAATGGTTCACCGCTACTACTTTTGCTTAGTAGAGGTGCAGAAAATCTCTCCCGATCCATGACTCCTGATGCCCCCATTGTGTTCAGGAACCTGTCACTCATCTTTATTTGTGTCGATTGTCTAAACTGGCTTAATGTAAGGACTGAGTATGTTGCCCCTGTATCTATCAAAAAGGTAACTGATGTACTTTCACATATAACATAGAGGTGGTCATTGACTTATACACATCATTGTGATATTGGACATACCGTCCACACTTTGCAATCTCCGTGCTGCACATTGAGGTGTGATTTGTCTCAGTGAGCGAAAGGTTAGTAGAAGAGATGAGCATAAGCGAGTCTTCATTGCCAAGCGTAAGGGAAAGAGGCTGACCTGTACCTTGTGGGCTGCCCACCTCCACCTCAGCATTCCCCTGTCAGTCACCCTGTCACTCAGCCTCCAGGGCCGAGTGAGCAAGTCTTTGCATTTTTGGTTGGCCATTCCAAGTCCTGTGTGGACTCTCCCTTTGCTTGCTCTTGCCGGAGCCCATTTTTAATGTCACTGGAAAAGTATTCAGCTCTCTCTCCGTCTCTCTCTCGCAGTACCATTATCTATTCCCTTTTGACTTGCTTTTACCTCCGGAGGTCCCGTCTCACATTGGCCGCGTCCGCCTCAATGCCTTGGTTTTCGTAAACCAAGAAACCACGTACCTGGTTCGTCTTCGGCGAGTGCAACTCAGCCAGTGGTTGTTCCAAGTCTAAATCCAGCCTTAACCTTGCTGTCTCCTAAACACTCTTCAGACAGCAATCCCCTTCCCCTGGGGTTTTACTCTAATACCACGTGAGAGTTCACTGAACCCTTTTCCTGCTGTATTTATTCTCTAAGAATGACTGTCTATGTAGGATTACGTAAACCACGACTATTACCCGATCTTATTTGATTTGAAACTCTGGCGCTAGGGCAATCCACAGATTCCCAGTCCTCTCACGCAAAAGGGTCAAATCAGCGCTCGAGATGAAGTGAAAGACCTTCAGGGCTCTGGCACGTGCGCTTCCTGGGAATCTTCAGAATCTCATCCAGTCGCGGGGTCCCGGGATGAGCCTCCACGTTTACAGTCATGGAAATTAAATCGACTTGACTCAATAATTAGCAAGAGCAAAGCAAGGACCTTCATTAAAAATTTTGCAAGATTGACCCACTACACTAAGTCAGATGCCTCAATGCAATGAGTACCCAAACATTTACGCAGACACCTGCCTTATTGCATTCCTTACCAAACTCTGAAGGGCAGAGACTGGGGAAACTCAAGTTGTTATCCTCTCATCCCCTGGTGCTAGACATAACAGTTATTCAGCTTTCACTGAGTTCGACCATCGCAAGGTCGAGTTGAATTCTTACAGAATTCAAACAGAAATAAGCTAACTGCAACCCTACATCAAAGCATCGTTTACAAAGCTCAGCACATTATTGATTTAAACAAAACATTCTCTTTAAACTTAACAGTAAATGGATAATTATTTTCACAGCAAATGGATAATTAATTTCACAGTAAATGGATAATTTTCTTTTGCAGTCACAGTGTGTTCCGAGAGACTCATACGGTGTCACATTGTGTCCCAGAGAGAGTTACCGTCAGTCAGAGTGTCAAAGTGTGTCTCAGAGTGTCAGAGAGTATCAAAGTGTTTCACAGCGGGTCTTAGAGAGGGTCTCAGTGTGTCAAAGAGAATGTCAGAGAGTGTCACAGTATATCAGAGAGAGATAGGGAATATCACAGTGTTAGAGAATGTTGCAGTGTGTCAGAGAATATCACAGTCTAACTCAGACAGTCCGAGAGTGTCAAAGTTTAGCAGAGAGTGGCACAGTATGTCTCAGACAGTGTCAGAGAAAGTCACAGTGGATGTCATAGAGTGTCAGGGAAAGTCAGAGAGTGTCACAGTGTGTTACAGAGAGTGTCAAAGAGGGTCAGAGAGTGTCAAAGTGTGTCTCAGGGAGTGTCAGAGAGAGTCAGGAGTGTCACAGTGTGTCATAGTCTGTCAGAGAATGTCGCAGTATGTCTCAGAGAGCGTCAGAGATTATCACAGTGTCTTAGAGAGGGATACATATGTCTCTGAGAGTGTCAGAAAGTGTCACAGTGACTTAAAGAGTGTCACAGTGTGTCAGAGAGTATCACAGTGTGTCTCACGGAGTGTCAGAATGTGTCACAGTGTCTCAGTGGATGTCACAGTCTGTCAGAGAGTGTCACAGTGTGTCAGAGAGAGAGTCAGAGAGTGTCACATAGTGTTTCATACAGAGCCAAAAAGTAACACAGTGTGTCGCAGTCTGTCAGAGTGTCACAGTGTTTCTCAGAGAGTGACAGAGAGAATCAGAGTGTGGCACAGTGTGTCTCAGAGAGAGTCAGTGAGTGTCAAAGTGGGTCTCAGAGAGTGTCAGAGAGTCAAAAAGTGGTACAGTGTGTCGCAGTCTGTCAGAGAGTGTCACAGAAGGATTCAGAAAGTGTCAAAGAGAGTCAGAGAGTGCCACAGTGTGTTTCAGAGAGGGTCAGAGTATGTCACAGTGTGCCTCCAAGAGTGTCACAGTGTATCAGAGAGTGTCACAGTGTCTCGCAGCCGGTCAGAGAGAATCAGAGAGTGTCACAGTGTGTGTCAGACAGTATCAGTGAGAGTCAGAGTGTCACAGTGTGTTACAGAGAGTGTCAGAGAGAGAGAGTCAGAGAGTGTCACAGCGTGTTTCAGAGTGTGTCAGAGAGAGTCAGATAGTGTCACAGTGTGTCTCTGAGAGTGTCAGTGAGAGAGGCCGAGTGTCACAGTCTGTCAGAAAGTCTTACAGTGTGTTACAGAGAGTGTCAGAGAGAGTCTGAGTGTGTCACTGTGTGTTTCAGAGTATGCCAGAGAGAGTCATAGATTATCACAGTTTGTCTCAGAGAAAGTCAGAGAGTGTCACAGAGTTTTTCAGAGTGTGACAGAGAGTTAGAGAGGGGCACAGTGTGCAAGCAAGTGGCACACTATGTCTCAGAGAATGTCGGAGAGTGTCAAAGTGTGTCTCTGAGAGTGTCAGAGACAGTGAGAGAGTGTCACACTGAGCCTCAGTGAGTCGGAGAGTGTCACAGTGTGTCTCTGAGAGAGTCAGAGAGTGTCACAGTGTGTCCCAGAGAGAGTCAGAGTGTCTCAGTGTGTTTCAGAGTGTGTCAGAGAGAGTCGTGAAGTGTCACTGTGTGTCTTTGAGAGTGCCAGAAAGTCACAGTGTGTCGCAGTCTGTCAGAGAGAGTCACAGTGAGCCTCAGAGAGTGTCACAGTCTGATTCAGAGATTGTCGCAGTGTGTCACAGTCTGTCCGAGAGTCACAGTGTGTCATTGTTGGTCAGAGGGTGTCACAGTATGTCTCACTGTCTCACAATCGGTCAGAGAGAAAGACGGAAAGTGTCACAGTGTGTCTCAGAGAGTGTCACAGTGTGTCTCAGAGAGTGTCAGAGAATGTCAGAGATTGTCAAAATGTGTCACAGTCTGTCAGAGAGTGTCACAGTGTGCCCCAGGCAGTGTCAGAGAGTGTCCAAGAGTGTCACAGCATGTCTCAGAGATTGTCAGAGAGTGTCGCAGTGTGTCACAGATTATGAGAGAGTGTCGCAGTGTGTCACAGTGTGTCTCAGTGAGTGTCAGAGAGAGTTATAGAGTGCAACAGTGAGTCAGAAAATGTCACAGTGTGTCTCAGAGACAGTGAGAGAGTGCCAATGTGCATCAGAGAGTGGCACAGTATGTCTCAGACAGTGTCAGAGAGTGTCACAGTGGGTGTGAGAGAAAGTCAGAGAGTATCACAGTGTGTCTCAGAGAGTGTCACAGTGTATCTCAGGGAGTGTCTGAGAGAGTGATGGAGTGTCAGAGTGTGTCACAATCTGTCAGAGAGTATCACTGTATGTGTCAGAGAGCGTCAGAGATTATCACAGTGTCTTAGAGGGGGAGACAGTATGTCTCTGAGAGTGTCAGAAGGTGTCACAGTGTCTGAAACAGTGTCACAGTGTGTCAGAGATTGTCACAGTGTGTCAGAGAGAGAGTCACAGAGTGTCAGAATGTGTCAGAGAGTGTCACAGTGTAGCTCACAGAGTGACAGAGAGTGTTTCATACAGAGTCAGAAAGTGTCACAGTATGTCACACAGTCTGTCAGAGAGTGTCACAGTGTTTCTCAGAGAGTGACAGAGAGAGTCAGAGCGTGGCACAGTGTGCAATAGAGTGGAACAGTATGTCTCAGAAAGTCAGGGATTATCAAAGTGGTTCTCAGAGAGTTCAGAGAGTCAAAAGGTGTCACAGTGTGTCGCAGTCTGTCAGAGAGTGTCACAGAACAGTTCAGACAGTGTCAGTGAGCGTCAGAGTACGTCACAGCGTGTCTCAGAGAGTGTCACAGTGTATAAGAGAGTGTAACAGTGTCTCACAGTCGGTCAGAGAGTGTCCGACAGTGTCACAGTGTGTCTCAGACAGTGTCAGTGAGAGTCGGAGAGTGTCTCAGTGTGTCACAGAGTGTCACAGTGTGTTACAGAGAGCGTCAGAGAGAGTCAGAGAGTGTCACAATGTGTCTCTGAGTGTGTCAGAGAGAGTCAGGGAGTGTCACAGTGTATCCCAGAGAGAGTCAGAGAGTGCCACAGAGTGTTTCATACAGAGTCAAAAAGTGTCACAGTATGTCACACAGTCTGTCAGAGAGTGTCACAGTGTTTCTCAGAGAGTGACAGACAGAGGCAGAGAGTGGCACATTATGTCTCAGAGAGAGTCAGAGAGTGTCAAAATGGGTCTCAGAGAGTGTCAGAGGGAGTCAAAAAGTGGCACAGTGTGTCGCAGTCTGTCACAGAGTGTCCCAGAACGTTTCAGAGAGAGAGTCACAGAGTGCCACAGTGGGTCTCAGAGAGTGCCACAGTGTATTTCAGAGAGTGTCAGAGATGGTCAGAGTATGTCACAATGTGTCTCAGAGAGTGTCACAGTGTCTCACAGTCGGTCAGAGAGTGTCAGAAAGAGTCAGTGAGTGTGACAGTCTGTCAGAGAGTTTCACAGACTCTTTCAGAGTGTGTCAGAGAGAGTCAGAGAGTGTCACAGTGTGTAACAGTCTGTCAGAGAGTGTTACAAAGTGCCTCAGAGTATCAGAGAGAGTCACAATCTTTCAGAGAGAGTCACAGTGTGTCACATTCTGTTAGAGAGAGTCACAGTGTGTCAGAGCGTGTCAAAGTGTGTCTCAGAGAGTCAGAGAGTGTGAAAGTGTTTCACAGTCTGTCTCATAGTGTCACAATGTGTCTCAGAGAGACCGTGTCACAGTGTGTCTCAGAGTGTCAGAGTGTCACAGTGTGTCAGAGAGAGCGTCAGATAGAGTCAGAATGTGTCAGAGAGTGTCACACTGTCTTAGAGAGATTCAGAGAATATCATTGTGTGTCACAGAGAGTGTCAGAGAGAGGCAGAGAGTGCCACAGTGTATTTCAGACAGTGTCAGAGATGGTCAGAGTATGTCACAGTGTGTCTCAGAGAGTGTCACAGTGTCTGACAGTCGGTCAGAGAGTGTCAGAAAGAGTCAGAGAGTGTGACAGTCTGTCAGAGAGTTTCACAGTCTGTTTCAGAGTGTGTCAGAGAGAGTCAGAGAGTGTCACAGTGTGTAACAGTCTATCAGAGAGTGTTGCAAAGTGCCTCAGAGTATCAGAGAGAGTCACAATCTTTCAGAGAGATTCACAGTGTGTCACATTCTGTTAGAGAGAGTCAAAGTGTGTCAGAGCGTGTCAAAGTGTGTCTCAGAAAGTCAGAGAGTGTGAAAGTGTTTCACAGTCTGTCTCAGAGTGTCACAATGTGTCTCAGAGAGACCGTGTCACAGTGTGTCTCAGAGTGTCAGAGTGTCACAGTGTGTCAGAGAGAGCGTCAGATAGAGTCAGAATGTGTCAGAGAGTGTCACACTGTCTCAGAGAGATTCAGAGAATATCATTGTGTGTCACAGAGAGTGTCAGAGAGAGGCAGAGAGTGTCACAGTGTATCACAGTCTGTCAGAGAGTATCACAGTCTGTCTCAGATAGTGTCTGAGAGTGGCAGAGAGTGTCAGAGAGATTCACAGTGTGTCACAGTCTGTCAGAGATTCGCAGTGTGTCTCAGAGATTCACAGTGTGTCTCACAGGGAGTGTCAGAGAGTGTCAAAGAGAGTCAGAGAGTATCACAGTGTGTTTCAGCGAGTGTCGGAGTGGGTCAGAGACTGTCACAGTAGGTCTCAGAGACCATCAGAGAGTGTCACAGTGTATCTCCGAGAGGGTAATAATGTGTCACAGTGTGTTAGAGAGTGGAGCAGTATGACTCAGACAGTGTCAGAGAGTGTTACGTGGGTATCAGAGAGTGTCAGAGAGAGTCAAAATGTGTCACACTGTGTTACATTCTATCAGAGAGTGTCACAATGTGTTTCAGCAAGTGTCAGAGAGAGTCACAGACTGTCTCAGAAAGTGTCAAGCAGGGTCAGAGTGTGTTACAGTCTGTCTCAGAGAGTGTCAGTTTGTCTCAGTGTCTCACAGTTGGTTAGAGAGATTCAGACAGAGTCAGAGAGTGTCACAGTGTGTCTCAGAGCGTGTCAGAGAATGTCGGTGATTGTCACAGTGTGTCACAGTCTGTCAGAGAGTGGCACAGTGTGCCTCAGAGAGTGTCGAAGAAAGTCACAGTCTGTTTCAGAAAGTGTCAGAGATTGTTGCAGTGTGTCACTGTCTGTCAAGGAGTGTCACAGTGTGTCTCACTGTCTCATAATCGATCAGAGAGAGACAAAACGTGTCATAGTGTGTCTCAGAGAGTGTATGAGAGTGTCACGTTGTGTGTCAGACAGTGTCAGAGAGATTCAGAGTGTCTCACAGTGTGCCTCAGAGAGTGTCCTAGAGTGTCACAGCATGAGATTGTCAGAGTGTATTGCAGTGTGTCACAGTCTGTCAGAGAGAGTCACAGTGTGTCTCAGAGAAAGTCACAGCGTTGCAATGTGTCACAGTGTGTCTCAGAGAGTGTCAGAGAGAGTTAGAGAGTTTCACAGTGAGTCAGACAATGTCACAGTGTGTCTCAGAGACAGTGAGATAGTGTTAAATGGTATCAGTGAGTGGCAGATGATGTCTCAGACAGTGTCAGAGTGTCAAAGAAAGTCAGAGAGTGTCACAGTGTGTTACAGAGATTGTCAAAGAGGGTCAGAGTGTGTCACCGTGTTTCTCAGAGAGTGTCACAGTGTGTCTCAGGGATTGTCAGAGAGAGTCAGGGAGTGTCAGAGTGTGTCACAGTCTGTCAGAGAGTATCACAGTATGTCTCAGAGAGAGTCAGAGATTATCACAGTGTCTTAGAGAGGGATACATTATGTATCTGAGAGTGCCAGAATGTGTCACAGTGTCTAGAAGAGTGTAACAGTGTGTCAGACAGTGTACAGTGTGTCTCACAGAGTGTCACAGTGTGCCACACAGTCTGTCAGAGAGTGTCACAGTGCTTCTCAGAGAATGACAGAGAGAGTCACAGAGTGGCACAGTGTGTAAGAGATTGGAACTGCATGTCTCAAAGAGTCAGAGATTGTCAAAGTTGTTCTCAGAGAGTTACAGAGTGTCAAAATGTGTCACAGTGTTTCGCAGCCTGTCAGAGAGTGCCACAGAACGTTTCAGAGAATGTCAGAGAGAGTCAGAGAGTGTCACAGCGTGTCTCAGAGCGTGTCAGAGAGAGTCAGGGAGTGTCAGAGTGTGTCACAGTCTGTCAGAGAGTATCACAGTATGTCTCAGAGAGAGTCAGAGATTATCACAGTGTCTTAGAGAGGGATACAGTATGTCTCTGAGAGTGTCAGACGGTGTCACAGTGTCTTAAAGAGTGTCATAGTGTGTCAGAGAGCGTCACAGTGTGTCAGGGAGAGTGGCACAGAGTGTCAGAAGGTGTCAGAGAGTGTCACACTGTGTCTCAGTGAGAGACAGAGAGTATCACTGTGTGTCTCAGAGAGTGTCAGAGAGAGACAGAGTGTCAGTGTATCACAGTCTGTCCGAGAGTGTCACAGTCTGACTCAGATAGTGGCAGAGAGTGGCAGAGAGAGCGAGAGAATTTCACATTGTGTCACAGTCTGTCAGAGAGATTCAAAGTGTGTCTCAGAGAATGTAAGGGAGTGTCACAGTGTCAACGAGAGTCAGAGAGTGTCACCGTGTGTCTCATCGAGTTTCAGAGAGCCTCAGGGAGTGTCACAGTGTGTCTCAGAGACATTCAGAGATTGTCACAATGTGTCTCCGAGAGGGTCATAAAGTGTCACAGTGTGTTAGAGAGTGGAACAGAATGTCTCAGAAAGTGTCAGAGAGTGTCATGTGCGTCTCAGAGTCTCAGAGAGGGTCAAAAAGTGTCACACTGTGTATCATTCTATCAAAGAGTGTCGCAATGTGATTCAGAGAGAGTCACAGGCTGTCACCGAGAGTGTCCAACAGGGTCAGAGTGTGTCACAGTGTGCCTCACAGAGTGTCACAGTGTGTCAGTGTCGGTCAGAGAGTGTCACAGTGTGTCTCAGTGTCTCACAGTCGGATAGAGAGATTCAGAGAGCGACAGAGAGTTTCACAGTGTGTCTCAGACATTGTCAGAGACAGTCAGGGAGTGTCAGTGTGTCTCAGAGAGTGTCAGAGAATGTCAGCGATTGTCACAGTGTGTCACTTTCTGTCAGAGAGAGTCCCAGTGTGCCTCAGAGAGTGTCACAGTCTGTTTCAGAGAGTGTCAGAGACTGTCGCAGTGTGTCATTGTCGGTCAGAGAGTCACAGTGTGTCTCAGAGAATGTCAGAGATTGGCACACTGTGTCTCAGACACAGATAGATAGAATCAGAGAGTGTCACCGTGTGTCTCAGATGTGTGTCAGAGAATGTCAGAGGTTGTCAAAGTATGTCACAGTCTGACAGAGAGTGTCACAGGGTGCCTCAGGCAGTGTCAGAGAGAGTCAGAGAGTGTCACAGCGTGTCTCAGAAGATGTCAGAGTGTGTCGCAGTGTGTCACAGTCTGTCTCAGAGAGTGTCAGAGAGAGTTAGAGAGTGTAACAGTGATTCAGAGAATGTCACAGTGTGTCTAAGGATTGTCAAAGAGAGCCATGGAGTGCCACAGTGTGTCACAGTCTGTCAGAGAGTATCACAGTCTGTCTCAGAGTGTCAAAGAGGATCAAAGTGTGTCACAGTGTGTATTAGAGAGTGTCAAACTGTGTCAATGTCAGTCAGAGAGTGTCACAGCTTGTTTCAGAGGGTGTCTTACAGTCGGTCAGAGAGAGCCAGAGAATATCACAGTGTGTCTCAGAGAGTGTCACAGTGTGTCTCAGATCGTGTCAGAGAATATCAGAGATTGTCACAGTCAGTTGGAGAGTGTCACGACATGTCTCAGAGAATGTCAGAGTGTATCTCAGTGTGTCACAGTCTGTCAGAGAGAGTCACAGTGTGTCTCAGAGAAAGTCACAGAGTGTTGCAATGTGTAACAGTGTGTATTAGAGAGTGTCAGAGAGAGTTAGAGAGTGTCAGATTGAGTCAGTGAATGTCACAGTGTGTCTCAGAGACAGTGGGAGAGTGTCATCGTTTATCAGAGAGTGGCACAGTATGTCTCAGAGAATGTCAGAGTGTGTCTCTGTTTGTCACTGTCCTTCAGAGAGAGTCACAGTGAGTCTCAGTGAATGTCACAGAGTGTTGCATTGTGTCACAGTGTGTCTCTGAGAGTGTCAGAGAGAGTTAGAGAGTGTCAGAATGTGTCAGAGAATGTCACAGTGTGTCTCAGAGACAGTGAGAGAGTGTCAAGGTTTATCAGAGAGTGGCACAGTATGTCTGAGACAGTGTCAGAGAGTGTCACGTGGGTGTCAGAGAGTGTCAGAGAAAGTCAGAGACTATCACAGTGTGTTACAGAGAGTGTCAAAGAGGGTCAGAGTGTATCTCAGAGAGAGTCACAGTGTGTCTCAGGGAGTGTCAGAGAGAGAGGGATTGCAACAGTGTGTCACAGTCAGTTCGAAAGTATCACAGTATGTCTCAAAGAGAGTCAGATATTATCACAGTGTCTTGAAGAGGGATACAGCATTTCTCTGAGAGTGTCAGAAGGTGTAACAGTGTCTAAAAGAGTGTAACAGTGTGTCAGAGAGTGTCACAGTGTGTCTCAGAGAGGGTCACAGAGTGTCAGTGTCGATCTGAGAGAATCACAGTGTGTCCCAGCGTCCCACAGTCGGTCAGAGATTGTCACAGTCAGTCAGAGAGTGTCAGTGTGTCTCAGAGCGTGTCAGAGAATGCCAGCGATTGTCACAGTGGGTTACAGTCTGTCAGAGAGTGTCACAGTGGGCCTCAGAGAGTGTCAAAGAGTGTCATAGTCTGTTCCATGAAGTGTCAGAGAGTGTCGCAGTGTGTCACTGACGGTCAGAGAATGTCACAGTTTGTCTCAGAGAGTGTATGAGAGTGTTACGTTGTGTGCCAGACAGCGTCAGAGAGAGTCAGAGCGAGTCACATTGTGGTTTAGAGAGTGTCAGAGAGTGACACAGTTTGTTACAGAGAGTGTCAGAGATCTCCGAGAGTGTGACAGCATGTCTCAGAGCTTGTCAGAGTGTGTTTCAGTTTGTCACATTCTGTCAGAGAGAGTTACAATGTGTCTCAGAGAATGTCAGAGTGTTTCACACTGTGTCACAGTCTGTCAGAGAGAGTCACAGTGTGTCTAAGAGAGTGTCAGAGAATGTCAGCGATTACCACAGTGTGTCACAGTCAGTCAGAGAGTGACACAGTGTGCCTAAGAGAGGGTCACAGTCTGTTTCAGCGGGTGTCAGACAGTGTCGCAGTGAGTCACTCTCAGATCTACGAGAGTGTCACAGCATGTCGCAGAGATTGTCAGAGTGAGTCTCAGTGTGTCACAGTCTGTCAGGGAGTATGACAATCTGTCTCAGAGGATATCAGAGAGTGTCTCACTGTCTCACAATCTGTCAGAGAGAGACAAAACGTGTCACAGTGTGTCTCAGAGCGTCAGAGAGTGTCACAATGTGTCTCAGACAATATCAGAGAGAGTCAGAGAGTGTCACCGTGTATCGGAGAGTGTCAGAGAATGTCAGAGATTGTCCCAGTCTGTCACAGAGTGCCTCAGTCACAGTGGGTGTCAGTTTCAGAGAAAGTCAGAGACTATCACAGTGTGTTACAGAGAGTGTCAAAGACGGTCAGAGTGTGTCACAGTGTGTCTCAGAGAGTGCAACAGTGTGTCTCAGAGAGTTTCAAAGAGGCTCAGAATATGTCACAGTGCGTCTCAGAGAGTGGCACAATGTGTCGTCGAGAAAGAGAGAGTCACAGTGTCTCAGAGAGAGTCAGAGAGTGTCACAATATGTCTCAGAGCGTGTCAGAGTCATTCACAGTGTTTCTCAGAGAGTGTCAGAGAGAGTCAAAAAGTGTCACACCGAGTCACAATCAATCAGAGAGGGTCTCAGTGTGTTTCAGAGAGTGTCAGAGAGTGTCACAGTCTGTCTCAGATTGTCAAAGAGGGTCAAAGTTTGTCACAGTGAGTCTTAGAGAGTGTCAAACTGTGTCAATGTCAGTCAGAGAGTGTCACAGTTTGTTTCAGAGGGTGTCTTACAGTCGGTCAGAGAGAGCCAGAGAATATTACAGTGTGTCTCAGATCGTGTCAGAGAATATCAGAGATTGTCACAGTCAGTCGGAGAGTGTCACAGCATGTCTCAGAGAATGTCAGAGTGTATCTCAGTGTGTCACAGTCTGTCAGAGAGAGTCACAGTGTGTCTCAGAGAAAGTCACAGAGTGTTGCAATGTGTCACAGTGTGTATCAGAGAGTGTCAGAGAGAGTTAGAGAGTGTCAGATTGAGTCAGTGAATGTCACAGTGTGTCTCAGAGACAGTGGGAGAGTGTAATCGTTTATCAGAGAGTGGCACAGTATGTCTCAGAGAATGTCAGAGTGTGTCTCAGTGTGTCACTGTCCTTCAGAGAGAGTCACAGTGTGTCTCAGGGAGTGTCAGAGAGAGAGAGGGATTGCAATAGTGTGTCACAGTCAGTCCGAAAGTATCACAGTATGTCTCAAAGAGAGTCAGATATTATCACAGTGTCTTGAAGAGGGATACAGCATTTCTCTGAGAGTGTCAGAAGGTTTAACAGTGTCTAAAAGAGTGTAACAGTGTGTCAGAGAGTGTCACAGTGTGTCTCAGAGAGGGTCACAGAGTGTCAGTGTCGATCTGAGAGTATCACAGTGTGTCCCAGCGTCCCACAGTCGGTCAGAGATTGTCACAGTCAGTCAGAGAGTGTCAGTGTGTCTCAGAGCGTGTCAGAGAATGCCAGCGATTGTCACAGTGTGTTACAGTCTGTCAGAGAGTGTCACAGTGGTCCTCAGAGAGTGTCAAAGAGTGTCATAGTCTGTTTCATGAAGTGTCAGAGAGTGTCGCAGTGTGTCACTGACGGTCAGAGAGTATCGCAGTGTGGCACTGACGGTCAGAGAATGTCACAGTTTGTATCAGAGAGTGTATGAGAGTGTTACGTTGTGTGCCAGACAGTGTCAGAGAGAGTCAGAGTGAGTCACATTGTGGTTTAGAGAGTGTGCCTCAGAGAGGGTCACAGACTGTTTCAGAGAGTGTCTGAGAGTGTCGCAGTGAGTCACTGTCAGATCTCCGAGAGTGTCACAGCATGTCGCAGAGATTGTCAGCGTGAGTCTCAGTGTGTCACAGTCTGTCAGAGAGTATGACAGTCTGTCTCCGAGGATGTCAGAGTGTGTCTCACTGTCTCACAATCGGTCAGAGAGAGATAAAACGTGTCACAGTGTGTCTCAGAGCGTCGGAGAGTGTCACAATGTGTCGCAGACAATGTCAGAGAGAGGCAGATAGTGTCACCGTGTATCAGAGAGTGTCAGAGAATATCAGAGATTGTCACAGTCTGTCACAGTGTGCCTCAGTCACAGTGGGTGTCAGAGTTTCAGAGAAAGTCAGAGACTATCACTGTGTGTTACAGAGAGTTTCAAAGAGACTCACAATGTGTCACATTTCGTCTCAGAGAGTGGCATAATGTGTCACAGAGAAAGATAGAGTCACAGTGTCTCAGAGAGAGTCAGAGAGTATCACAATGTGTCTCAGAGCGTGTCAGAGACAGTCACAGTGTTTCTCTGAGAGTGTCAGAGAGAGTCAAAAAGTGTCACACTGACTCACACTCTATCAGAGAGGGTCTCAGTGTGTTTCAGAGAGTGTCAGAGAGTGTCACAGTCTGTCTCAGAGTGTCAAAGAGGGTCAAAGTGTGTCACAATGAATCTTAGAGAATGTCAAACTGTGTTAATGTCAGTCAGAGAGTGTCACAGTGTGTCTCAGAGCGTGTCAGAGAATATCTGAGATTGTCACAGTCAGTCAGAGAGTGTCACAGTTTGTCTCAGAGAATGTTAGAGTGAGTCGCAGTGTGTCACAGTCTGTCAGCGATTGTCACAGTGTGTTACAGTCAGTCAGAGAGTGTCACAGTGAGTCTCAGAGTGTGTCAAAGCGTGTCATAGTCTGTTTCAGGAAGTGTCAGAGAGTGTCGCAGTGTGTCACCGACGGTCAGAGAGTGTCGCAGTGTGACACTGACCGTCAGAGAATGTCACAGTGTGGCTCAGAGAGTGTACGAGAGTGTTACGTTGTGTGTCAGACAGTGTCAGAGAGAGTCAGAGTGAGTCACATTGTGGTTTAGAGAGTGTCAGAGAGTGACACAGTTTGTTACAGAGAGTGTCCGAGAGTGTAACAGCATGTCTCAGAGCTTGTCAGAGTGTGTTGCAGTTTGTCACACTCTGTCCGAGAAAGTTACAGTGTGTCTCAGAGTATGTCAGAGTGTATCTCAGTGTGTCACAGTCTGTCAGAGAGAGTCACAGTGTGTCTCAGAGAAAGTCACAGAGTGTTGCAATGTGTCACAGTGTGTATCAGAGAGTGTCAGAGAGAGTTAGAGAGTGTCAGATTGAGTCAGAGAATGTCACAGTGTGGCTCAGAGAGTGTACGAGAGTGTTACGTTGTGTGTCAGACAGTGTCAGAGAGAGTCAGAGTGAGTCACATTGTGGTTTAGAGAGTGTCAGAGAGTGACACAGTTTGTTACAGAGAGTGTCCGAGAGTGTAACAGCATGTCTCAGAGCTTGTCAGAGTGTGTTGCAGTTTGTCACACTCTGTCCGAGAAAGTTACAGTGTGTCTCAGAGTATGTCAGAGTGTATCTCAGTGTGTCACAGTCTGTCAGAGAGAGTCACAGTGTGTCTCAGAGAAAGTCACAGAGTGTTGCAATGTGTCACAGTGTGTATCAGAGAGTGTCAGAGAGAGTTAGAGAGTGTCAGATTGAGTCAGTGAATGTCACAGTGTGTCTCAGAGACAGTGGGAGAGTGTCATCGTTTATCAGAGAGTGGCACAGTATGTCTCAGTGAATGTCACAGAGTGTTGCATTGTGTCACAGTGTGTCTCTGAGAGTGTCAGAGAGAGTTCGAGAGTGTCAGAATGTGTCAGAGAATGTCACAGTGTGTATCAGAGACAGTGAGAGTGTGTCAAAGTTTATCAGAGAGTGGCACAGTATGTCTGAGACAATGTCAGAGAGTGTCACGTGGGTGTCAGAGAGTGTCAGGGAAAGTCAGAGACTATCACAGTGTGTTACAGAGAGTGTCAAAGAGGGTCAGAGTGTATCTCAGAGAGAGTCACAGTGTGTCTCAGGGAGTGTCAGAGAGAGAGAGGGATTGCAACAGTGTGTCACAGTCAGTCCGAAAGTATCACAGTATGTCTCAAAGAGAGTCAGATATTATCACAGTCTGTCACAGTCTGTCAGAGAGAGTCACAGTGTGTCTCAGAGAAAGTCACAGAGTGTTGCAATGTGTCACAGTGTGTCTCAGAGAGTATGAGAATGTCACATTGAGTCAGTGAATGTCACAGTGTGTCTCAGAGACAGTAAGAGAGTGTCAACGTTTGTCAGAGAGTGGCACAGTATGTCTCAGACAGTGTCAGTGAGTGTCACTGTGGGTGTCAGAGAGTGTCAGAGAAAGGCAGAGACTATCACAGTGTGTTACAGAGAGTGTCATAGAGGGTCAGAGTGTGTTACGGTGTGTCTCAGAGAGTGTCACAGTGTGTCTCAGGGAGTGTCAGAAAGAGTGAGGGTGTGTCACAATGTGTCACAGTCAATCGGAGAAGATCACAGTATGTCTCAGAGAGAGTCAAAGATTATCACAGTGTGTTAGAGAGGGATATAGTACATCTCTGAGAGTGTCATAAGGTGTCACAGTGTCTTAAAGAGTTTAACAGTCTGTTAGAGAGTGTCACAGTGTTTCTCAGAGAGTGACAGGCAGAGTCAAAGTTTGGCACAGTGTGTAAGAGAGTGGAACAGCATGTCTCAAAGAGTCAGAGACTGTCAAAGTTGTTCTCAGAGAGTTACAAAGAGTCAAAATGTGTCACAGTGTTTCGCAGTCTGTCAGGAAGTGCCACAAAACGTTTCAGAGAATGTCAGATAGAGTCAGAGAGTGTCACAGTGTGTCTCAGAGCGTGTCAGAGAATGTCAGAGATTGTCACAGTCAGTCAGAGAGTGTCACAGTGTGCCTCAGAGACTGTCAGAGAGGGTTACGGTCTGATTCAGAGAGTGTCAGAAGTGTCGCAGTTTGTCACAGTCAGTCAGAGAGTATCACAGTGTGTCTCAGAGAGTGTCAGAGAGTCACAGTGTATCTCAGAGCGTTTGAGAGAATGTCAGAGATTGTCACGGTCAGTCAGAGAGTGTCACAGTTTGTTTCAGTGAGTGTCAAACAGTTGGTCAGAGAAAGCCAGAGAGGATCACAGTGTGTCTCAGAGAGAGTCAGAGACTGGCTCAGTGTGTCTCAGAGCGTGTCAGAGAATGACAGAGATTGTCTCAGTCAGTCAGAGAGTGTCACACTGTGCCTCAGAGACTGTCAGCGAGTGTCACAGTGTGTCTCAGAAGAAGTCAGAGAGTGTCACAGTGTGTCTCAGAGCGTGTCGGAGAATGTCAGAGGTTTTCACAGTCAGTCAGAGAGTGTCACAGTGTGCCTCACAGACTGTCAGAGAGGGTCACGGTCTGTTTCAGAGAGTGTCAGAAGTGTCACAATGTGTCACAGTCTGTCAGCGAATGTCAGAGATTGACACAGTCAGTCAGAGAATGTCAAAGATTGTCACAGTCAGTGTGTCTCAGAGAATGTCAGAGATTGTCACAGTGTGTCACAGTCTATCAGAGAGTGTCACAGTCTGCCTCAGGCAGTGTCAGAGTGATTCCGAGAGTGTCAGCATATCTCAGTGATTGTCAGGGTGTGTCGCCGTGTGTCACAGTCAGTCAGAGAGTGTCACAGTGGGACTCAGAGTGTGTCAGAGACAGTCACAGTGTTTCTCAGAGAGTGTCAGAGAGAGCCAAAAAGTGTCACACTGACTCACACTCTATCAGAGAGGGTCTCGGTGTGTTTCAGAGAGTGTCAGAGAGTGTCACAGTCTGTCTCAGGGTGTCAAAGATGGTCAAAGTGTGTCACAGTGAGTTTTAGAGTGTGTCAAACTGTGTCAATGTCAGTCAGAGAGTGTCACAGTTCGTTTCAGAGGGTGTCTTACAGTCTGTCAGAGAGTGCCACAGAGTATCACAGTGTGTCTCAGAGAATGTCACAGTGTGTCTCAGAGCATGCCAGAGAATATCAGAGATTGTCACAGTCAGTCAGAGAGTGTCACAGTGTGTCTCAGAGACTGTCAGAGAGTGTCACAGTGTGTCACTATCGGTCAGAGAGTTTCACAGTTTGTTTCAGATAGTGTCCGAGATCTCCGAGAGTGTAACAGCATGTCGCAGAGATTGTCTTAGTGTGTCTCAGTGTGTCACAGTCTGTCAGAGACTGTCGTAGTGTGTCTCAGAGAAAGTCACAGAGTGTTGCAATGTGTCACAGTGTGTATCAGAGAGTGCCAGAGAAAGTTAGAGAGTGTCAGATTGAATCAGTGCATGTCACAGTGTGTCTCAGAGACAGTGAGAGAGTGTCAAAGTTTATCAGAGAGTGGCACAGTATGTCTCAGAGAATGTCAGAGTCTGTCCCAGTGTGTCACAGTCTATCAGAGAGAGTCACAGAGCGTCTCAGTGAATGTCACAGAGTGTCACAATGTGTCACAGTGTGTCACAGTCTGTTAGAGAGTGTCACAGTGTGCCTCGGAGAGCCTCAAAGAGTGTCATATTCTGTTTCAGGAAGTGTCAGAGAGTGTCGCAGTGTGTCATTGTTGGTCAGATAGTGTCACAGTATGTCACTGTCGGTTAGAGAATGTCACAGTCTGTCTCAGAGAGTGTATGAGCGTGTTACATTGTGTATCAGACAGTGTCAGAGAGAGTCAGAGTGAGTCACATTGTGCTTTAGAGAGTGTCAGAGAGTGTCACAGTTTGTTACAGAGAATGTCAGAGATCTCCGAGAGTGTGACAGCATGTCTCAGAGCTTGTCAGTTAGTGTTGCAGTTTGTCACAGTCTGTCAGAGAGAGTTGCAGTGTGTCTCAGGCATGTCAGAGAGTGCCACAGCATGTCTCAGAGATTGTCAGAGTGTGTCTCAGTGTGTCACAGTCTGTCAGAGAGAGTCACAGTGTGTCTCAGAGAAAGTCACAGAGTTTTGCAATGTGTCACAGTGTGTCTCAGAGAGTCTCAGAGAGAGTTAGAGAGTGTCACATTGAGTCAGTGAATGTCACAGTGTGTCTCAGAGACAGTGTCAAAGTTTTTCAGAGAGTGGCACAGTATGTCTCAGAGAATGTCAGAGTGTGTCTCAGTGTGTCACAGTCTGTCAGAGAGAGTCACAGTATGTCTCAGAGAATGTCGGAGTGTGTCTCGGTGTGTCACAGTCTGTCAGAGAGAGTCACAGTTTGTCTCAGAGAGTGTATGAGAGTGTTACGTTGTGTGCCAGACAGCGTCAGAGAGAGTCAGAGCGAGTCACATTGTGCTTTAGAGAGTGTCAGAGAGTGTCACAGTTTGTTACAGAGAATGTCAGAGATCTCCGAGAGTGTGACAGCATGTCTCAGAGCTTGTCAGTTAGTGTTGCAGTTTGTCACAGTCTGTCAGAGAGAGTTACAGTGTGTCTCAGGCATGTCAGAGAGTGCCACAGCATGTCTCAGAGATTGTCAGAGTGTGTCTCAGTGTGTCACAGTCTGTCAGAGAGAGTCACAGTGTGTCTCAGAGAAAGTCACAGAGTTTTGCAATGTGTCACAGTGTGTCTCATTGAGTGTCAGAGAGAGTTAGAGAGTGTCACATTGAGTCAGTGAATGTCACAGTGTGTCTCAGATCAGTGTCAAAGTTTTTCAGAGAGTGGCACAGTATGTCTCAGAGAATGTCAGAGTGTGTCTCAGTGTGTCACAGTCTGTCAGAGAGAGTCACAGTATGTCTCAGAGAATGTAAGAGTGTGTCTCGGTGTGTCACAGTCTGTCAGAGAGAGTCACAGTGTGTCTCAGTGAATGTCACAGAGTGTCGCAATGTATCACAGCGTGTCACTGAGAGTGTCAGAGAGAGTTAGAGAGTGTCAGAATGTGTCAGAGAATGTCACAGTGTGTCTCAGAGACAGTGACAGAGTTTCAAAGTATATCAGAGAGTGGCACAGCATGTCTCAGACAGTGTCAGAGAGTGTCACAGTGGGTGTCAGTGAGTGTCAGAGAAAGTCAGAGACTATCACAGTGTGTTACAGAGAGTGTCACAGAGGGTCAGAGTGTGTCACGGTGTGTCTCAGAGCGTGTCAGAGAATGTCAGAGATTGTCACAGGCAGTCAGAGAGTGTCACAGTTTGTTTCAGAGAGTGTCTTACAGTCGGTCAGAGAGAGTCAGAGAGTGTCACAGTGTGTCTCAGATCGTGTTAGAGAATGTCAGAGATTGTCACAGTCAGTCAGAGATGTGACACAGTGTGTCTCAGAGCGTGTCGGAGAGGGTTACGGTCTGATTCAGAGAGTGTCAGAAGTGTCGTAGTGTATCACAGTCCGTCAGAGAATGTCAGAGATTGTCACAGTCAGTCAGAGAGTGTCACAGTTTTTTTTAGAGAGTGTCTTACAGTTGGTCAGAGAGTGCCAGAGAGTATCACAGTGTGTCTCAGAAAGAGTCAGAGATTGTCACAGTGTGTCTCAGAGCGTGTCAGAGAATGACGGAGATTGTCACAGTCAGTCAGAGAGTGTCACAGTGTGCCTCAGAGACTGTCAGAGAGGGTCACGGTCTGTTTCAGAGAGTGTCAGAAGTGTCACAATGTGTCAGAGTCTGTCAGAGAATGTCAGAGTTTGTCACAGTCAGTCAGAGAGTATCACAGTGTGTCTCAGAGAATGTCAGAGATGTCCACAGTGTGTCGCAGTCCGTCAGAGAGTGTCACAGTGTGCCTCAGGCAGTGTCAGAGTGAGTCCGAGAGTGTCAGCATATCTCAGAGATTGTCAGAGTGTGTCGCAGTGTGTCACAGTCAGACAGAGAGTGTCACAGTGTGTCTCAGAGAGTGTCGCAGTGTGTCACTGTCGGTCAGAGAGTGTCACAGTTTGTTTCAGACAGTGTCAGAGATCTCCGATAGTGTCACAGCATGTTTCAGAGATTGTCAGAGTGTGTCGCAGTGTCATAGTCTGTCAGAGAGTGTCACAGTGTGTCTCAGAGAATGTCAGGGAGTGTCGCAGTGTGTCACAGTGTGTCTCAGTTAGTGTCAGAGAGAGGTGGAGTGTGTCACATTGAGTCAGAGAATGTCACAATGTGTCTCAGAGACAGTGAGAGAGTGTCAAAGTTTATCAGACAGTGGCTCAGTATGTCTCAGACAGTGTCAGAGAGTGTCACAGTGGATTTCAGAGTGTCAGAGAAAGTCAGAGACTATCACAGTGTGTTACAGAGAGTGTCACAGAGGGTCAGAGTGTGTCACGGTGTGTCTCAGAGCGTGTCAGAGAATGACAGAGATTGACACAGTCAGTCAGAGAGTGTCACAGTGTGCCTCAGAGACAGTCAGAGAGGGTCACAGTCTTTTTCAGAGAGTGTCAGAAGTTTCGCAGTGTGACACAATCTGTCAGAGAATGTCAGAGATTGTCACAGTCAGTCATAGAATGTCAGAGATTGTCAGAGTCAGTCAGAGAGTATCACAGTGTGTCTCAAAGACTGTCAGAGCGAGTCACGGTCTGTTTCAGAGAGTGTCAGAAGTGTCGCAGTGTGTCACAATCTGTCAAAGAATGTCAGAGATTGTCACAGCCAGTCAGAGAGTTACACACTGCGTCTCAGTGCATGTCAGAGAGTCACAGTGTATCTCAGAGCGTGTCAGAGAATGTCAGAGATTGTCACAGTCAGTCAGAGAGTGTCACAGTTTGTTTCAGACAGTGTCTTACAGTTGGTCAGAGAGAGCCAGAGAGTATCACAGTGTGTCTCATAGAGAGTCAGAGAGTGTCACAGTGTCTCTCAGAGCGTGTCAGAGAATGTCAGAGATTGTCACAGTCAGTCAGAGAGTGTCACAGTGTGCCTCAGAGACTGTCAGAGAGGGTCACGGTCTGTTTCAGAGAGTGTCAGAAGTGTCACATTGTGTCAGAGTCTGTCAGAGAATGTCAGAGTTTGTCACAGTCAGTCAGAGAGTGTCACAGTGTGTCTCAGAGAATGTCAGAGATGTCCACAGTGTGTCGCAGTCCGTCAGAGAGTGTCACAGTGTGCCTCAGGCAGTGTCAGAGTGAGTCCGAGAGTGTCAGCATATCTCAGAGATTGTCAGAGTGTGTCGCAGTGTGTCACAGTCAGACAGAGAGTGTCACAGTGTGTCTCAGAGAGTGTCGCAGTGTGTCACTGTCGGTCAGAGAGTGTCACAGTTTGTTTCAGACAGTGTCAGAGATCTCCGATAGTGTCACAGCATGTTTCAGAGATTGTCAGAGTGTGTCGCAGTGTCATAGTCTGTCAGAGAGTGTCACAGTGTGTCTCAGAGAATGTCAGGGAGTGTCGCAGTGTGTCACAGTATGTCTCAGTTAGTGTCAGAGAGAGGTGGAGTGTGTCACATTGAGTCAGAGAATGTCACAGTGTGTCTCAGAGACAGTGAGAGAGTGTCAAAGTTTATCAGACAGTGGCACAGTATGTCTCAGACAGTGTCAGAGAGTGTCACAGTGGATTCAGAGAGTGTCAGAAAAAGTCAGAGACTATCACAGTGTGTTACAGAGAGTGTCCCAGAGAGAGTCACAGTGTGTGTCAGCGAGTGTCAGAGAGAGTGAGGAAGTCACATTCCGAGAGTATCACAGTATGTCTCAGAGAGTCAGAGAGTGTCACAGTGTCTTAGAGAGGGATACAGTATGTCTCTGAGATTGTCAGAAGGTGTCACAGTGTCTAGAAGAGTGTAACAGTGTGTCAGAGAGTGTCGCAGTATGTCACAGTCCATCAGAGCGTGTCGCAGTGTTCTCAGGCAGTGTCAGAGAGTGTCCGAGATTGTCACAGCATGTCTCCGAGATTTTCAGAAAGTATCGACGTGTGACACAGTCCATCAGAGAGAGTCACAATGTGTCTCAGAGAATGTCAGAGAGTGTCGCAGAGTGTCAGAGAGAGTTAGAGAGTGGCATAGTATGTCTCAGACAGTGTCAGAGAGTGTCACAGAGGGTGTCAGAGAAAGTCAGAGAGAGTCAAAGAGGGTCAGAGTGTGTCACGGTGTGTCTCAGAGAGTGTCACAGTGTATCTCAGGGATTGTCAGAGAGAGTCATAGAGTGCCACAGTGTGTCACAGTCTGTCAGAGGGTATCACAGTCTGTGTCAGAGAGCGTTCGAAATTATCATAGTGTCTTAGAGAGGGATACCGCATGTGTCAAAACTTTCACAATGACTTAAAGAGTGTAACAGTGTGTCAGACAGAGAGTCACAGAGTATCACAATGTGTCAGATAGTGTCACAGTATATCTCAGAGAGTATCAGAGAGAGTCAGAGAGTGTCACATGTGTCTCAGACAGTGTCAGGGAGTGTCAGAGAGTGTCAGTGTGTCTCAGAGAGTGTCAGAGAATGTCAGCGATTACCACAGTGTGTCACAGTCAGTCAGAAAGTGTCACAGATTGCCTCAGAGAGGGTCACAGACTGTTTCAGAGAGTGTCAGAGAGTGTCGCAGTGAGTCACTCTCAGATCTCGGAGAGAGTCACAGCATATCGCAGAGATCGTCAGAGTGAGTCTCAGTGTGTCACAGTCTGTCAGAGAGTATGACAGTCTGTCTCAGAGGATGTCAGAGTGTATCTCACTGTCTCACAATCGGTCAGAGATAGACAAAACGTGTCACAGTGTGTCTCAGAGCATCAGAGAGTGTCACAATGTGTCTCAGACAATGTCAGAGAGAGTCAGAGAGTGTCACCGTGTATCAGAGAGTGTCAGAGATTGTCAGAGATTGTCACAGTCTGTCACAGTGTACATCAGTCACAGTCGGTGTCAGAGTTTCAGAGAAAGTCAGAGACTATCACAGTGTGTTACAGAGAGTGTCAAAGAAGGTCAGAGTGTGTCACAGTGTTTCTCTGAGAGTGCAATAGTGTGTCAGAGAGAGTCAAAAAGTGTCACACTGAGTCACACTCAGTCAGAGAGGTTCTCTGTGTGTTTCAGAGAGTGTCAGAGATTTTCAAAGTCTGTCTCAGAGTGTCAAAGAGGGTCAAAGTGTGTCACAGTGAGTCTTAGAGAGTGTCAAACTGTGTCAATGTCAGTCAGAGAGTGTCACAGTTTGTTTCAGGGGATGTCGTACAGTCGGTCAGAGAGAGCCAGACAGTATCACAGTGAGTCTCAGAGAATGTCACAGTGTGTCTCAGAGCGTGTCAGAGAATATCAGAGATTGTCACAGTCATTCAGAGAGTGTCACAGTGTGTCTGAGAGAATGTGACAGTGTGTCTCAGAGCGTGTCAGAGAATATCAGAGATTGTCACTGTCAGTCAGAGAGTGTCACCGTGTGTCTCAGAGATCGTCAGAGAGTGTCACAGTGCATAACTATCGGTCAGAGACTTTCACAGTTTGTTTCTGAGAGTGCAAGAGATCTCCGAGAGTGTCACAGCATGTCTCAGAGATTATCAGAGTGTGTCTCAGTGTGTCACAGTCTGTCATAGAGAGTCACAGTGTGTCTCAGAGAATGTCAGAGAGTGTCGCAGTGTGTCACAGTGTGTCACATTCTGTCAGAGAGTGCCACAGTGTACCTCGGAGAGTGTCAAAGAGTGTCATAGTCTGTTTCAGGAAGTGTGAGAGAGTGTCGCAGTGTATCACTGTTGGTCAGAGAGTGTCACAGTGTGTCACTGATGGTCAGAGAATGTCACAGTGTGTCTCAGAGAGTGTATAAGAGTGTTATGTTGTGTGTCAGACAGTGTCAGAGAGAGTCAGAGTGAGTCACAGTATGCTTTAGAGAGTGTCAAAGCGTATTACAGTTTGTTACAGAGAGTGACAGAGATCTCCGAGAGTGTGGCTGCATGTCTCAGAGATTGTCGGAGTGTGTCACAGTGTGTCTCAGTGAGTGTCAGAGAGAGGTGTAGTGTTTCACATTGAGTCAGAATATGTCACAGTCTGTCACAGAGACAGTGAGAGAGTGACAAAGTTTATCAGACAGTGGCAAAGTATGTCTCAGACAGTGTCAGAGAGTGTCACAGTGGGTGTCAGGGAGAGTCAAAGAGGGTCAGAGTGTGTCACAGTGTGTCTAAGAGAGTGTCACAGTGTGTCTCAGGGATTGTAAGAGAGAGTCATGGAGTGGCACAGTGTTTCACAGTCTGTCAGAGAGTATCACAGTCTGTGTCAGAGAGTGTCAGAGATTATGACAATGTCTTAGAGAGGGATACCATATGTCTCTGAGAGTGTCAGAAAGTGTCACAATGTCTTAAAGAGTGTCACAGTGTGTCAGAGAGAGAGAGTCACAGAGTGTCAAAATGTGTCAGAGAGTGTCAGAAAGAGCCAAAGTGTATCACTGTCTGTCCGAGAGTGTCACAGTCTGAGTCAGATAGTGGTAGAGAGAGTCAAAGGGTGTCACATGTGTCTCAGACAGTGTCAGGGAGTGTCAGAGAGTGTCAGTGTGTCTCAGAGAGTGTCAGAGAATGTCAGCGATTGCCACAGTGTGTAACAGTCTGTCAGGGAGTGTCACAGTGTGCCTCAGAGAGGGTCACAGTCTGTTTCAGAGAGTGTCAGAGAGTGTCGCAGAGAGTCACTCTCAGATCTCGGAGAGTGTCACAGCATGTCGCAGAGATTGTCAGAGTGAGTCTTAGTGTGTCACAATCTGTCAGAGAGTATGACAGTCTGTCTCAGAGGATGTCAGAGTGTGTCTCACTGTCTCACAATCGGTCAGAGTGAGACAAAACGTGTCACAGTGTATCTCAGACCGTCAGAGAGTGTCACAATGTGTCTCAGACAATGTCGGAGAGAGGCAGAGAGCGTCACCGTGTATCAGAGAGTGTCAGAGATTGTCACAGTCTTCACAGTGTGTCTCAGTCACTGTGGGTGTCAGAGTTTCAGAGAAAGTCAGAGACTATCACAGTGTGTTACAGAGAGTGTCACTGAGGGTCAGAGTGTGTCACAGTGTGTCTCAGAGAGTGCAACAGTGTGTCTCAGAGAGTTTCAAAGAGGCTCAGAATGTGTGTCTCAGAGAGTGTCAGAGAATGTCAGCGATTGCCACAGTGTGTCACAGTCTGTCAGGAAGTGTCACAGTGTGCCTCAGAGAGGGTCACAGTCAGTTTCAGAGAGTGTCAGAGAGTGTCGCAGAGAGTCACTCTCAGATCTCCGAGAGTGTCACAGCCTGTCAGCAAGAATCACAGGGTGTCTCAGTGAATGTCACAGAGTGTCACAATGCGTCACAGTGTGTCACAGTCTGTCAGAGAGTGCCACAGTGTGCCTCAGAGAGTGTCAAAGAGTGTCATAGTCTGTTTCAGGAAGTGTAAGAGAGATCGTCAGCGTGTCCAGTGTGTCACAGTCTGTCAGAGAGAGTCACATTCTGTTTCAGAGAGTGTCAGAGAGTATCGCAGAGTGTCAGAGTCAGTTAGAGAGTGTAACACTGAGTGAGAGATTGTCTCAGTGTGTCTCAGAGACAGTGTGAGAATGTCAATGTATAACAGAGAGTGGCAGAATATGTCTCAGACAGTGCCAGAGAGTGTCACAGTGGGTGTCAGAGAAATTCAGAGAGTGTCAAAGAGGGTCAGAGTGTGTCACGGTGTGTCTCAGAGAGTGTCACCGTGTATCTCAGGGATTGCCAGTGAGAGTCATGGAGTGCCACAGTGCGTTACGGTCTGTCAGAGAGTATCACAGTCTGTCTCAGAGACCGTCCGAGATTATCATAGTGTCTTAGAGAGGAACACCATATGTCTCTGTGAGTGTCAGAAAGTGTCATAATGTCGTAAAGAGTGTCCCAGTGTGTCAGAGAGAGAGAGTCACAGAATGTCAATACGTGTCAGAGAGTGTCACAGTCTGTTTCAGAGAGTGTCAGAGAGAGGCAGAGAGTGCCAAGGTGTATCACAGTCTGTCCGAGAGTGTCACAGTCTGACTCGGATAGCGGTAGAGAGTGTCAGAGAGTGTCAGAGAGGGTCACATGTGTCTCAGACAGGGTCAGGGAGTGTCAGAGAGTGTCAGTGTGTCTCAGAGAGTGTCAGAGAATCTCAGCGATTGCCACAGTGTGTCACAGTCAGTCAGAGAGTGTCACAGTGTGCCTCAGAGAGGGTCACAGACTGTTTCAGAAAGTGTCAGAGAGTGTCGCAGTGAGTCACTCTCAGATCTCGGAGAGTGTCACAGCATGTCGCAGAGATTGTCAGAGTGAGTCTCAGTGTGTCACAGTCTGTCAGAGAGTATGACAGTCTGTCTCAGAGAATATCAGAATGTGTCTCACTGTCTAACAATCGGTCAGAGAGAGACAAAACGTATCACAGTGTGTCTCAGAGCGTCAGAGAGTGTCACAATGTGTCTCAGACAATGTCAGAGAGAGTCAGAGAGTGTCACCGTGTATCAGAGACTGTCAGAGATTGTCAGAGATTGTCATAGGCTGTCACAGTGTGCCTCAGTCACAGTGGGAGTAAGAGTTTCAGAGAAAGTCAGAGTCTATCACAGTGTGTTACAGAGAGTGTCAAAGACGGTCAGAGTGTGTCACAGTGTGTCTCAGAGTGCAATAGTGTGTCAGAGAGAGTCAAAAAGTGTCACACTGAGTCACACTCTATCAGAGAGGGTCTCGGTGTGTTTCAGAGAGTGTCAGAGAGTGTCACAGTCTCTCTCAGAGTGTCAAAGAGGGTCAAAGTGTGTCACAGTAAGTCTTAGAGAGTGTCAAACTGTGTCAATGTCAGTCAGAGAGTGTCACAGTTTGTTTCACAGGGTGTCTTACAGTCTGTCAGAGAGTGCCACAGAGTATCACATTGTGTCTCAGAGAGTGTCACAGTGTGTCTCAGAGCATGCCAGAGAATATCAGAGATTGTCACTGTCAGTCAGAGAGTGTCACAGTGTGTTTCAGAGAATGTCAGAGAGTGTCACTGTGTGTCACTATCGGTCAGAGACTTTCACAGTTTGTTTCCGAGAGTGTCAGAGATCTCCGAGAGTGTCACAGCATGTCGCAGAGATTGTCAGAGTGTGTCTCAGTGTGTCACAGTCTGTCATACAGAGTCACAGTTTGTCTCAGAGAATGTCAGAGAGTGTCGCAGTGTGTCTCAGAGAAAGTCACAGAGTGTTGCAATGTGTCACAGTGTGTATCAGAGAGCGTCGGAGAGAGTTGGAGCGTGTCAGATTGAATCAGTGAATGTCACAGTGTGTCTCAGAGAGTGTCAGAGATAGGCAGAGAGTGCCAAAGTGTATCACAGTCAGTCAGAGAGTGTCACAGTCTGACTCAGATAGTGGTAGAGAGTTTCAGAGAGAGTCAGAGAGGGTCACATGTGTTTCAGACAGTGTCAGGGAGTGTCAGAGAGTGTCAGTGTGTCTCGGAGAGTGTCAAAGAATGTCAGCGATTACCACAGTGTGTCACAGTCAGTCAGAGAGTGACACGGTGTGCCTCAGAGAGCGTCACAGTCTGTTTCAGAGAGTGTCAGAGAGTGTCGCAGTGAGTCACTGTCAGACAGAGTGTCAGAGTGTATCTCACTGTCTCACAATCGGTCAGAGAGAGACAAAATGTGTCACAGTGTGTCTCAGAGGTTCAGAGAGTGTCATAATGTGTCTCAGACAATGTCACAGAGAGTCAGAGAGTGTCGCCGTGTATCAGGGCATGTCAGAGATTGTCACAGTCTGTCACAGTGTGCCTCAGTCACAGTGGGTGTCAGAGTTTCAGAGAAAGTCAGAGACTATCACAGTGTGTTACCGAGAGTGTCAAAGAGAGTCAGAGTGTGTCACAGTGTGTCTCAGAGAGTGCAACAGTGTGTCTCAGAGAGTTTCAAAGAGACTCAGAATGTGTCACAGTGCGTCTCAGTGAGCGGCACAATGTGTTGCAGAGAAAGAGAGAGTCACAGTGTGTCTCAGAGAGAGTCAGAGAGAGTCACAATGTGTCTCAGAGCGTGTCAGAAAGTGTCACACTGTTTCTCAGATAGTCTCAGAGTGAGTAGAATAGTGTCACACTGAGTCACACTCTATCAGAGAGGGTGTCAGTGTGTTTCAGAGAGTGTCAGAGAGTGTCACAGTCTGTCTCAGCGTGTCAAAGAGGGTGAAAGTGTGTCACAGTGAGTCTTAGAGAGTGTCAAACTGTGTCAATGTCAGTCAGAGAGTGTCACAGTTTGTTTCAGAGAGTGTCTTACAGTCGGTCAGAGAGGGCCAGAGAGTATCACAGTGTGTCTCAGAGAGTGTCACAGTGTGTCTCAGAGCATGTCAGAGAATATCAGTGATTGTTACAGTTCGTCAGAGACTGTCTCAGTGTGTCTCAGAGAATGTCAGAGATTGTCACAGTGTGTCACTGTCGATCAGAGAGTGTCACAGTTTGTTTAAGAGAGTGTCAGAGATCTCCGAGAGTATCACAGCATGTCGCAGAGATTGTCAGAGTGTGTCTCAGTGTGTCACAGTGTGTCTCAGTGAGTGTCAGAGAGAGTTAGAGTGTGTCACATGGAGACAGAAAATGTCACAGTGTGTCTCAGAGACAATGGGAGAGTGTCAAAGTTTATCAGACAGTGGCACAGTATGTCTCAGACAGTGTCCGAGAGTGTCACAGTGGGTGTCAGAGAGTTTCAGACAAAGTCAGAGACTATCACAGTGTGTTACAGAGACTGTCAAAGAGTGTGTCTCAGAGAGAGTCACAGTGTGTCTCAGGGAGTGTCAGAGAGAGAGTCACAGTGCGTCACAGTCAGTCCGAGAGTATCACAGTATGTCTCAGAGAGATTCAGAGATTATCACAGTGTGTTCGAGAGGGAAACAGTATGTCTCTGAGAGTGCCAGAAGATGTCGCTGTGTCTAAAAGCGTGTAACAGTGTGTCAAAGAGTGTCACAGTGTGTCACAGAGAGACTCACAGAGTGTCAGTATCGATCTGAGAGTATCACAGTGTGTCTCAGCGTCTCACAGTCGGTCAGAGAGCGTCAGAGAGAGTCAGGGAGTGTCAAAGTGTGACTCAGACAGTGTCAGAGAGAGTCAGAGAGTGTCAGTTTGTCTCAGAGCGTGTCAGAGAATGTCAGAGATTGTCACAGTCAGTCAGAGAGTGTCACAGGGTGCCTCAGAGACTCTCAGAGAGGATCACGGTCTGTTTCAGAGAGTGTCAGAAGTGTCGCAATGTGTCACAGTCTGTCAGAGAATATCAGAGATTGTCACAGTCAGTCAGAGAGCGTCACAGTGTGTCTCAGAGAATGTCAGAGAGTGTCACAGTGTATCTCAGAGTGTGTGAGAGAGTGTCACAGTGTATCACTGTCGGTCAGAGAGTGTCACAGTTTGTTACAGATACTGTCAGAGATCTCTGAGTGTCATTGCATGTCTCCGAGATTGTCAGAGTGTGTCGCAGTGTGTCCAAGGCTGTCACAGAGTGTCGCAGTGTGTCACGGTGTGTCACAGTGTGTCTCAGTGGGTGTCAGAGAGAGGTGGAGTGTGTCACATTCAGTCAGAGAATGTCACAGTCTGTCTCGGAGACAGTGAGGGAGTGTCAAAGTTTATCAGACAGTGGCACAGTATGTCTCAGACAGTGTCAGAGAGTGTCACAGTGGGTGTCAGAGAGTGTCAGAGAAAGTCAAAGACTTTCACAGTGTATTACAGAGAGTGTCAAAGAGGGTCCGAGTGTGTCTCAGAGAGAGTGATGGTGTGTCTCAGGGAGTGTCAGAGAGTGTCACAGTGTGTCACACAGTCTGTCTGAGAGTGTCACAGTGTTTCCCAGAGAGTGACACAGAGTCAGAGAGTGGCACAGTGTGTAAGAGAGTGGAACAGTATGTCTCAAAGAGTCAGAGATTGTCAAAGTTGTTCTCAGAGAGTTACAGAGAGAGTCAAAAAGTGTCACAGTGTGTCTCAGTCTGTCAGCGAGTGTCACGGAAGATTTCAGAGAGTGTCGGAGAGAATCAGAGAGTGCCACCGTGTGTTTCAGAGAGTGTCAGATCATGTCACAGTGTGTCTCAGAGAGTGTCACAGTGTATTTCAGAGAGTGTCAGAGAGGGTCAGATTATGTCACAGTGTGTCTCAGAGAGTGTCACAGTGTATCAGAGAGTGTCACAGTGTCTCACATTCAGTCAGAGAGTGTCAAAGAGAGTCAGAGTGTCACAGTGTTTCTCAGGCAGTGTCAGTGAGAGTCAAAGTGTCACAGTCTGTCAGAGAATGTCACAGTTTATTTCAGAGTGTGTCAGAGAGAGTCAGAGAGTGTCACAGTGAGTCTCTGAGAGCATCAGCGAGAGATGGAGAGTGTCACAGTGTGCCTCAGAGAGTGTCAGCAAATGTCACAGTGTGTCAGAGAGTGTCATAGGGTGTCTGACATAGAGTCAGAGAGTATGTCAGTGTGTCAGAGAGAGTCACTGTGTGTCTCAGAGAGTTAGAGAATGTCACTGTGTCTCAGAGTGTTTCAGCAAGTCTCATAGTGTTTCAGAGAGTGTCACAGGGTGTCAGAGAGAGAGTCAGAGAATGTTACAGGGTGTCAGAGAGTGTCACAGCGTGTCGCAGTGTGTCAGAGTTATTCAGAATGTGTCACAGTGTGTTTTAAAGTGTCAGACAGTGTCACAGTGTGTCAGAGGTTTTAACAGTATATCAGAAAGAGAGTCAGAGTGTGTCAGAGAGTGCCACAGTGTGTCTCAGAGAGTTTCAAAGAGGCTCAGAGTGTGTCACAGTGCATCTCAGAGAGTGGCACAATGTGTCGCAGAGAGGCAAAGAGACAGTCACAGTGTTTCTCAGAGAGTGTCACAGAGAGTCAAAAAGTGTCACACTGAGTCACACTCTATCAGAGAGGGTTACAGTGTGTTTCAGAGTGTCCGAGAGAGTCACGGTCTGGCTCAGAGTGTCAAAGAAGGTCAGAGTGTGTCATGGTGAGTCTTAGAGAGTGTCACAGTGAGTCAGTGTCGGTCAGAAAGTGTCACAGTGTGTCTCAGTGTCTTACAGTCGGTCGGAGAGAGCGAGAGAGTATCACAGTGTGTCTCAGAGAGTGTCACAGAGTGACACAGTGTGGCTCAGAGCGTGTCAGGGAATGTCAGAGATTGTCACAGTCTTTCAGAGAGTGTCACAGTGTGCCTCAGAGACTGTCAGAGAGGGTCTTGGTCTGTTTCAGAGTGTCAGAAGTGTCTTAGTGTGTCACAGTCCGTCGGAGATTGTCACAGTGTGTCGCAGTCTGTCAGAGGGTGTCACAGAACGTTTCAGAGAGTGTCAGAGAGGGTTGGAGTATGTCACAGAGTGTCACAGTGAGTTTCAGAGAGTGTCAGAGAGGGTCAGAGTATGTCACAGTGTTTCTCAGTGAATGTCACAGAGTGTCACAATGTGTCACAGTGTGCATCAGAGAGTGTCAGAGAGAGTTAGAGTGTCACATTGAGTCAGAGAATGTCACAGTGTGTCTCAGAGACAGTGAGAGAGTGTCAAAGTTTATCAGACAGTGGCACAGTATGTCTCAGAAAGTGTCAGAGAGTCTCACAGTGGGTGTCAGAGAGTGTCAGAGGAAGTCAGAGAATATCACAGTGTGTTACAGAGAGTGTCAAAGAGGGTCAGAGTGTTTCACAGTGTGTCTCAGAGTGTCAAATGTTATCAGAGAGTGGCACAGTATGTCTCAGACAGTGTCACAGAGTGTCACAGTGGGTGCCCGAGAGTGTCAGAGAAAGTCAGAGACTATCACAGTTTGTTACGGAGAGTGTCAAAGAGGGTTAGAGTGTGTCTCAGAGAGAGTCACAGTGTGTCTCAGGGAATGTCAGAAAGAGTGAGGGAGTGTCACAGGGTGTCACAGTCATTCGGAGATTATCACAGTATGTCTCAGAGAGAGTCAGAGATTATCACAGTGTCTTAGAGAGGGATACAGTATGTCTCTGAGAGTGTCAGAAGGTGTCAAAGTGTCTAGAAGAGTGGAACGGTGTGTCAGAGAATGGCACAGTGTGTCTCACAGAGTGTCACAGTGTGTCACACAGTCTGTATGAGAGTGTCACAATGTTTCTCAGAGAGTGACACAGAGAGTCACAGAGTGGCACAGTGTGCAAGAGAGTGGAACAGCATGTCTCAAAGAGTCAGAGACTGTCAAAGTTGTTTACAGAGAGTCAAAATGTGTCACAGAGTTTCGCAGTCTTTCAGAGAGTGCCACAGAACGTTTCAGAGAGAGTCAGAGATTGTCACAGTGTGTCTCAGAACGTGTCAGAGAATGTCAGAGATTGTCACAGTCAGTCAGAGAGTATCACAGTGTGCCTCAGAGACTGTCAGAGAGGGTCACGGTCTTATTCATAGTGTCAGAAGTATCGCAGTGTCACAGTCTGTCAAAGAATGAAGAGATTGTCACAGTCAGTCGGAGAGTGTAACAGTGTATCTCAGAGAGTGTCAGAGAGTCACAGTGTATCTCGAAGCGTGTCAGAGAATGTCAGAGATTGTCACAGTCAGTCAGAGAGTGTCACAGTGTGTCTCAGAGAATGTCAGAGAGTGTCACAGTGTGTCCCCGTCGGTCAGAGAGTGTCACAGTTTGTTTCAGAGAGTATCAGAGATCTCCGAGAGTGCCAAGGCATGTCTCAGAGATTGTCAGAGTGTGTCGCAGTGTATCATAGTCTGTCAGAGAGAGTCACAGTGTGTCTAAGAGAATGTCAGAGAGTGTCGCAGTGTATCACAGTGTGTCTTAGTGAGTGTCAGAGAGAGGTGGAGTGTGTCACATTCAATCAGAGAAAGTCACAGTCTGTCTCAGAGACAGTGAGATAGTGTCAAAGTTTATCAGACAGTGGCACAGTATGTCTCAGACAGTGTCAGAGAGTGTCCGAGAATTTCACACTGAGACATAGTCCGTCAGAGAGAATCACAATGTGTCTCAGAGGATGTCAGAGAGTGTCGCAGAGTGTCAGAGAGTGTAACAGTGAGTCAGAGAATGTCACAGTGTGTCTCACAGACAGTGAGAGAGTGTCATTGTATAACAGAGAGTGGTACAGTATGTCTCAGACTGTGTCAGAGAGTATTACAGTGTGTGTCAGAGAAAGTCAGAGAGTGTCAAAGAGGGCCAGAGTGTGTCTCAGAGAGTGTCACAGTGTGTTTCAGGGAGAGTCAGAAAGAGTGAGGGAGTGTCACAGTGTGTCACAGTCAGTCCGAGAGCATCACAGTATGTCTCAGAGAGGTTCAGAGATTATCACATTGTCTTAGAGAGGGATACAGTATGTCTCTGAGAGTGTCAGAAGGTGTCACAGTGTCTAGAAGAGTGTAACAGTGTGTCAGAGAGTTTCGCAGTGTGTCACAGTTCATCAGAGCGTGTCGCAGTGTTCTCAGGCAGTGTCAGAGATTGTCCGAGAGTGTCACAGCATGTCTCAGAGATTTTCAGAGAGTGTCGCAGTGTGTCAAAGTCTGTCAGAGAGTGTCACAGTGTGCCTCAGAGAGTGTCACAATCTGTTTCAGAGAGTGTCAGAGAGTGTCGCAGCGAGTCACTGTCAGACAGAGAGTGTCACAGTCTGTCTGACTGTCTCACAATCGGTCAGAGAGAGACAAAAAGTGTCACAGTGTGTCTCAGAGAGTCAGAGAGTGTCACAGTGTGTCTGAGACAGTGTCAGAGAGAGTCAGAGAGTGTCACTGTGTATCAGAGAATGTCAGGGAATGTCAGAGATTGTCACAGTCTGTCTCAGAGACAGTGAGATAGTGTAAATGTTTATCCGACAGTGTCACAGTATGTCTCAGACAGTGTCAGAGAGTGTCACATTGTGTGTCAGAGAAAGTCAGAGACTATCACAGTGTGTTACAGAGAGTGTCAAAGAGGGTCAGAGCGTGTCTCAGAGAGAGTCACAGTATGTCTCCGGGAGTGTCAGAGAGAGTGAGGGAGTGTCACAGTGTGTCACAGTCAGTCCGAGAGTATCACAGTATGTCTCAGAGAGAGTCATAGATTATCACAGTGTCTTAGAGAGGGATACAGCATGTCTCTGAGAGTGTCAGAAGGTGTCACAGTGTCTAGAAGAGTGTTACAGTGTGTCTCAGAGCGTGTCACAGTGTGTCTCAGAGCGGGTCACAGAGTGACAGAGAGTTTTACAGTGTGTCTCAGTAAGTGTCAGAGAGTGTCACAGTGTGTCTCAGAGGGTGTCAGAGAGTGTCAAAGTGTGTGTCAGAGAATGTCAGAGAATGTCGCAGTGTATCACAGTGTGTCTTAGTGAGTGTCAGAGAGAGGTGGAGTGTGTCACATTGAGTCAGAGAATGTCGCAGACTGTCTCAGAGACAGTGAGAGAGTGTCAAAGTATATCAGACAGTGGCACAGTATGTCTCAGACAGTGTCAGAGAGTGTCCGAGAATGTCACACTGAGACATAGTCCGTCAGAGAGAGTCACAGTGTGTCTCAGAGAATGTCAGAGAGTATCGCAGAATGTCAGAGAGAGTTAGAGAGTGTAACAGTGAGTCAGAGAATGTCACAGTGTGTCTCAGAGACAGTGAGAGAGTGTCAATGTATAACAGAGAGTGGTACAGTATGTCTCAGACAGTGTCAGAGAGTATTACAGTGTGTGTCAGAGAAAGTCATAGAGTGTCAGAAGGTGTCACAGTGTCTAGAAGAGTGTCACAGTGTGTCAGAGAATGTCACAGCGTGTCTCGGAGCGTGTCAGAGAGTGTCACCGTGCATCTCAGAGTGCGTCAAAGAGTGTTACAGTGTGTCTCAGTGCGTGTCACAGTGTGTCTCAGAGCGGGTTACACTGTGTCAGAGAGTTTTACAGTCTGTCTCAGTAAGTGTCAAAGTGTCACAGTGTGTCTCAGAGAGAGTCACAGAGTGTCATAGTGTGTCAGTGAGTGTCACAGTGTGTCTCCGAGAGAGTCAGAGAGTGTCACAGTGTGTGTAAGAGAGCTACAGAGAGTGTCACAGTGTGTCAAAAAAGTCACAGTGTGTCTCAGAGAGTGTCCGAGAGAATCAGAGAGTGTCACGTTCTGTCAGAGCATGTCTCAGAGTGTCAGAGGTAGTCACAAAGTGTCACAGTGTGTCTCAGAGAGGGTCAGCAACTGTCACAGTGATTCAGAGAGTGTCACGGGGTGTCAGAGAGAGTGTCAGAGAGCGTCACATTATGTCAGTGAGTGTCACAGTGTGTCTCAGAGTGTCAGAGGGTATCAATGCGTGTCTCCGAGTGTCAGAGAGTGTCATTGTGTCTCTCAGAGAGTGTCAGAGTGTGTCTCAGACAGCATCAGAGCGTGTCACAGTGTGTCAGAGTGTGTCTCAGACAGCATCAGAGAGTGTCACAGTCTGTCAGAGTGTGTCTAAGACGGTCAGAGAGTGTCAAAGTGTTTCATTCTGTGTCTCAGAGAGTTTCACAGTGTTTCCCATAATGTGTCAGAGAGCGTCAGAGAGTGTCACAGTGTGTCTCAGAGCGAGACAGAGAGTATCATTCTGTGTCTCAGAGAGAGTTAGAGAATATCACTCTATGTTTCAGAGTATCAGAGAGTATCAATGCGAGTCTCAGAGTGTCAGAGAGTGTCATTGTGTATCTCCGACAGTGCCAGAATGTGTGTCAGACAGAGTCAGAGAGTGTCACAGTGTGTCAGACTGTGTCTTAAACAGCATCAGAGAGTGTCACAGTCTGTCAGACTGTGTCTAAGATGGTCAGAGAGTGTCAAAGTATTTCACGGTTTGTCTCAAAAAGTGCCACAGTGTGTCTCAGAGAGTGTTGCACAGGGTGTCTCAGAGAGTGTCAGTGAGCATCTTTGTGTGTGTCAGTGAAAGTCAGAGAGTGTCAAAGTGTGTCTCAGAGTGAGTCAGAGAGTATCTCGGTGTGTCAGAGGAGAGTCAGAGAGTGTCACAGTGTGTCTCAGAGTGAGTCAGAGAGTATCTCTGTGTGTCAGAGGAGAGTCAGAGAGTGTCACAGTGTGTCAGAGTGTCACAGTGTATCTCAGAGAGAGTTAGACAATATCACTGTGTGTCTTAGAGAGTGTCAGAGAGTATCAACGCATGTCCCCGAGTGATAGAGAGTGTCACAGTGTGACGGAGAGTGACACCGGGTGTCAGAGAGCATGTCAGAGAGTGTCACAGTGTGTCAGAGAGTGTCACTGTGTGTCTCAGAGAGTGTCAGAGAGAGTCAGAGAGTGTCACAATTTGTCAGAAAGTGTCTCAGAGTGTCAGATGGAGTCGGAAAGTGACACAGTGTGTCAGAGGTTGTCGCAATTTGCCAGCAAGAGAGATTCATAGATTTTCAGAGTGTGTCAGGGAGTGTCACAGTGAGTCTCAGAGAGGGTTAGAGAGTATCACTCTGTGTCTCAGAGTGTCAGAGAGTATCAATGCGTGTCTGAGAGTGTCAGAGAGTGTCATCGTGTATCTCAGAGAGTGTCAGAGTGTGTGTCAGACAGTGACAGAGAGTGTCACAGTAGTCAGAGTGGGTCTCAGACAGTGTCAGAGTGTGTTACAGTGTGTCAGAGTGTGTCTCAGACTGCGTCAGAGAGTGTCACAGTCTGTCAGAGTGTATCTAAGTCAGTCAGAGAGTGTCAAAGTATTTCACGGTGTGTCTCAAAAAGTGCCACAGTGTGTCTCAGAGAGTGTCACAGGGTGTCTCAGAGAGTGTCAATGAGCATCTTTGTGTGTCTCAGAGAAAGTCAGAGAGTGTCACAGTGTGTGTCAGAGTGAGTCAGAGAGTATCTCAGTGTGTCAGAGGAGAGTCAGAGAGTGTCACAGTGTGTCAGAGTGTCACAGTGTGTCTTAGAGAGTGCCAGAGAGAGTCAGAGAGTGTCACAATCTGTCAGAGAGTGTCTCAGAGCGTCAGATGGAGTCAGAAAGTGTCACAGTGTGTCAGAGATTGTCACAATTTGTCAGCAAGAGAGATTCAGAGAGTTTCGGAATGTGTCAGGGAGTGTCACAGTGAGTCTCATTGAGAGTCTAAGAGTGTTGCAGTATCTCATACAGTGTCACATGGTGTCAGAGTGTGTCACAGTGTGTCTCAGAGCGAGACAGAGAGTATCACTGTGTGTCTCAGACCGAATCAGAGACTGGCACAGCGTATCTCAGAGAGTATCAGAGAGAGACAGAGAAACTCACAGTTTATCACAGTCTGTCAGCGTGTCACAGACTGTCTCAGATTCAGTCAGAGAGTGTCGCAGTGTATCTCAAAGAGAGTCAGAGAGTGTAACAGTGCGTCTCAGAGCATGTCAGAGAGTGTCAAAGTGTCATAGAGAAAGTCAAAGAGTGTCACAGTGTGTCAGAGAGTGACACAGTGTGTCTCAGAGAGTGTCCCAAAGAATCATAGACTGTCACATTCTGTCAGAGCATGTCTCAGAGTGTCAGAGATAGTCACAAAGTGTCACAGTGTGTCTCAGAGAGGGTCAGCAAGTGTCACAGTGCTTCAGAGAGTGTCACAGGGTGTCAGACAGACTGTCAGAGAGTGTCACAATCTGTCAGAGATTGTCTCAGAGTGTCAGATGGAGTCAGAAAGTGTCAAAGTGTGTCAAAGAGTGTCACTGTGTGTCTCAGAGTGTGCCAGAGAGAGTCAGAGAGTGTCACAGTCTGTCAGAGTGTGTCTAAGACGGTCAGAGAGAGTCAAGGTATTTCACGGTGTGTCTCAAAAAGTGCCACAGTGTGTCTGAGAGAGTGTTGCACAGTGTGTCTCAGAGAGTGTCAGTGAGCATCTTTGTGTGTCTCAGAGAAAGTCTGAGAGTGTCACAGTGTGTCTCAGAGTGAGTCAGAGAGTATCTCGGTGTGTCAGAGGAGAGTCAGAGAGTGTCACAGTGTGTCTCAGTGTGAGTCAGAGAGTATCTCTGTGTGTCAGAGGAGAGTCAGAGAGTGTCACAGTGTGTCAGAGTGTCACAATGTGTCTTAGAGAGTGTCAGAGAGTATCAACGCCTGTCTCAGAGTGTCAGAGAATGTCACAGTTTGACAGAGAGTGTCACTGTGTGTGTCAGAGAGTGCCAGAGAGAGTCAGAGAGTGTCACAATCTGTAAGAGAATGTCTCAGAGCATCAGAGGAATGAGAAATTGTCAAAGTGTGTCAGAGATTGTCACAATTTGTCAGCAAGAGAGATTCAGATAGTTTCAGAGTGTGTCAGAGAGTGTCACAGTGAGTCTCAGAGAGAGTCTGAGAGTGTTGCAGTGTCTCATAGAGTGTCACATGGTGTCAGAGTGTGTCACAGTATGTCTCAGAGCGAGACAGAGAGTATCACTGTGTGTCTCAGAGCGAGTCAGAGACTGGCACAGCGGATCTCAGAGAGTATCAGAGAGAGACAGAGAGACTCACAGTTTATCATAGTCTGTCTCAGATTCTGTCAGAGAGTGTCGCAGTGTATCTCAAAGAGAGTCAGAGAGTGTCACAGTGCGTCTCAGAGCATGTCAGAGAGTGTCAAAGTGTCAGTGAGAAAGTCAAAGAGTGTCACAGTGTGTCAGAGAGTGACACAGTGTGTCTCAGAGAGTGTCCGAGAGAATCAGAGAGTGTCACATTCTGTCAGAGCATGTCTCAGAGTTTCAGAGGTAGTCACAAAGTGTCACAGTGTGTCTCAGAGAGGGTCAGCAAGTTTCACTGTGCTTCAGAGAGTGTCACAGGGTGTCAGAGAGAGTGTCAGAGTGTCACAATGTGTCCGAGAGTGTCACAGTGTGACAGAGTGTGTCACAGTATGTCTCAGAAAGTGTCCGAGTGTCAGAGGGTGTCGCAGTCTGTCAGAGCATGTCTCAGAGTGTCAGAGTTAGTCACAAAGTGTCACAGTGTGTCTCAGAGAGAGTCACAGTGTGTCGGTGAGTGTCACAGTGTGTCTCAGAGAGTGTCAGAGGGTATCAATGCGTGTCTCAGAGTGTCAGAGAGTGTCATCGTGTATCTCAGAGAGTGTCAGAGTGTGTCTCAGACAGCATCGGAGAGTGTCACAGTGTGTCAGAGTGTGTCTCAGACAGCATCAGAGAGTGTCACAGTCTGTCAGAGTGTGTCTAAGACGGTCAGAGAGTGTCAAAGTGTTTCACGGTGTGTCTCAGAAAGTGCCACACTGTGTCTCAGAGAGTGTCACAGTGTGTCTCAGAGAGTGTCAGAGAGTCCGAGAGTGTGGCAGTGTTTCTCAGAGTGTGTCAGAAAGCGTCAGAGAGTGTCACAGTGTGTCTCAGAGCGAGACAGAGAGTATCACAGTGTGTCTCAGAGAGAGTTAGAGAATATCACACTGTGATTCAGAGTGTCAGAGAGTATCAGTGCGTGTCTCAGAGTGTCAGAGAGTGTCATCGTGTATCTCAGAGAGTGTCAGAGTGTGTGTCAGACAGTGTCAGAGAGTGTCACAATGTGTCTCAGAGAGTGTCAGAGAGTGTCACAATCTGTCAGAGAGAGTCTCAGAGTGTCAGATGGAGTCAGAAAGTGTCACAGTGTGTCAGAGATTGTCACAATTTGTCAGCAAGAGAGATTCAGTGAGTTTCAGAGTGTGTCAGGGAGTGTCACAGTGAGTCTCAGAGAGTTAGAGAGTATCACTCTGTGTCTCCGAGTGTCAGAGAGTATCAATGCGTGCGTCAGAGTGTCAGAGAGTGTCATCGTGTATCTCAGAGAGTGCCAGAGTGTGGGTCAGACAGTGTCAGAGAGTGTCACAGTGTGTCAGAGTGCGTCTCAGACAGCATCAGAGAGTGCCACAGTCTGTAGCAGTGTGTCTAAGACGGTCAGAGAGTGTCAAAGTATTTCACGGTGTGTCTCAAGAAGTGCCACAGTGTGTCTCAGAGCGTGTTGCACAGCGTGTCTCAGAGAGTGTCAGTGAGCATTTTTGTGTGTCTCAGAGAAAGTCAGAGAGTGTCACAGTGTGTCTCAGAGTGAGTCAGGAAATATCTCTGTGTGTCAGAGGAGAGTCAGAGAGTGTCACAATGTGTCAGAGTGTCACAGTGTGTCTCAGAGAGAGTTAGAGAATATCACTGCGTGTCTTAGAGAGTGTCAGAGAGGATCAACGCCTGTCTCAGAGTGTCAGAGAATGTCACAGTGTGACAGAGAGTGTCACTGTGTGTCTCGGAGAGTGCCAGAGAGAGTCAGAGAGTGTCACAATCTGTCAGAGAGTGTCTCAGAGTTTCGGATGGAGTCAGAAAGTATCACAGTGTGTCAGAGATTGTCACAATTTGTCAGCAAGTGAGCTTCAGAGAGTTTCAGAGTGTGTCAGGGAGTGTCACAGTGAGTCTCAGTGAGAGTCTGAGAGTGTTGCAGTATCTCATAGAGTGTCACATGGTGTCAGAGTGTGTTACAGTCTGTCTCAGAGCGAGACAGAGAGTATCACTGTGTGTCTCAGAGCGAGTCAGAGACTGGCACAGCGTATCTCAGAGTATCAGAGAGAGACAGAGAGACTCACAGTTTATCACAGTCTGTCAGCGTGTCACAGACTGTCTCAGATTCTGTCAGCGAGTGTTGCAGTGTATCTCAAAGAGAGTCAAAGAGTGTTACAGTGTGTCTCAGAGCGTGTCACAGTGTGTCTCAGAGCGGGTTACAGTGTGTCAGAGAGTTTTACAGTCTGTCTCAGTAAGTGTCAGAGTGTCACAGTGTGTCTCCGAGAGAGTCAGAGAGTGTCACAGTGTGTGTTAGAGAGCTACAGAGAGTGTCACAGTGTGTCAAAGAGTGTCACAGTGTGTCTCAGAGAGTGTCCGAGAAAATCAGAGGCTGTCACATTCTTTCAGAGCATGTCTCAGAGTGTCAGAGGTAGTCACAAAGTGTCACAGTGTGTCTCAGAGAGGGTCAGCAAGTGTCACAGTGCTTCAGAGAGTGTCACAGGGAGTCAGAGAGAGTGTCAGAGTGTCACAATGTGTCAGAGAGTGTCACGGTGTGTCAGAGTGTGTCACAGTGTGTCTCAGAGAGTTTCCGAGAGTCAGAGGGTGTGGCAGTCTGTCAGAGCATGTCTCAGAGTTTCAGAGGTAGTCACAAAGTGTCACAGTGTGTCTCAGAGAGAGTCAGAGAGCGTCATAGTGTGTGTCAGAGAGAGTCGGAGAGTGTCAGTGGGTGTCACAGTGTGTCTCAGAGAGTGTCAGAGGGTATAAATGCGTGTCTCAGAGTGTCAGATAATGTCATCGTGTATCTCAGAGAGTGTCAGAGTGTGTCTCAGACAGCATCAGAGAGTGTCACAGTGTGTCAGATTGTGTCTCAGACAGCATCAGAGAGTGTCACAGTCTGTCAGAGTGTGTCTAAGACGGTCAGAGAGTGTCAAAGTGTTTCACGGTGTGTCTCAGAAAGTGCCACAGTGTGCCTCAGAGAGTGTCACAGTGTGTCTCAGAGAGTGTCAGAGAGAGTCCGAGAGTGTGGCAGTGTTTCTCATAGTGTGGCAGAGAGCGTCAGAGAGTGTCATAGTGTGTCAGAGTGTCACAGTGTGTCTCAGAGAGAGTTAGAGAATATCACTGTGTGTCTTACATAGTGTCAGAGAATATCAACCCGTGTCTCAGAGTGTCGGCGAATGTCACAGTGTGACAGAGAGTATCACTGTGTGTCTCAGAGATTGCCAGCGAGAGTCAGAGAGTGTCACAATCTGTCAGAGAGTGTCTAAGAGTTTCAGATGGAGTCAGAAAGTGTCACAGTGTATCAGAGATTGTCACAATTTGTCACCAAGAGATATTCAGTGAGATTTAGAGTGTGTCAGTGAGTGTCACAGTGAGTCTCAGAGAGAGTTAGAGAGTATCACTCTGTGTCTCCGAGTGTCAGAGAGTATCAATGCGTGCGTCAGAGTGTCAGAGAGTGTCATCGTGTATCTGAGAGAGTGCCAGAGTGTGTGTCAGACAGTGTCAGAGAGTGTCGCAGTGTATCAGGGTGTGTCTCAGACAGCATCAGAGAGTGTCATAGTCTGTCAGAGTTTGTCTAAGACGGTCAGAGTGTGTCAAAGTATTTCACGGTGTGTCTCAAAAAGTGCCACAGTGTGTCTCAGAGAGTGATGCACAGGGTGTCTCAGAGAGTGTCAGTGAGCATCTTTGTGTGTCTCAGAGAAAGTCAGAGAGTGTCACAGTGTGTCTCAGAGTGAGTCAGAGAGTATCTTGGTGTGTCAGAGGAGAGTCAGAGGGTGTCACAGTGTGTCTCAGAGTGAGTCAGAGAGTATCTCTGTGCGTCAGAGGAGAGTCAGAGAGTGTCACAGTGTGCCAGAGTGTCACAGTGTGTCTCAGAATGAGTTAGAGAATATCACTGTGTGTCTCCGAGTGTCAGAGAGTATCAATGCGTGCCTCAGAGTGTCAGAGAGTGTCATCGTGTATCTCAAAGAGTGTCAGAGTGTGTCTCAGACAGCATCAGAGAGTGTCACAGTCTGTCAGAGTGTGTCTCAGACAGCATCAGAGAGTGTCACAGTCTGTCAGAGTGTGACTTAGACGGTCAGAGAGTGTCAACGTATTTCACGGTGTGTCTCAAAAAGTGCCACAGTGTGTCTCAGAGAGTGATGCACAGGGTGTCTCAGAGAGTGTCAGTGAGCATCTTTGTGTGTCTCAGAGAAAGTCAGAGAGTGTCACAGTGTGTCTCAGAGTGAGTCAGAGAGTATCTTGGTGTGTCAGAGGAGAGTCAGAGAGTGTCACAGTGTGTCTCAGAGTGAGTCAGAGAGTATCTCTGTGCGTCAGAGGAGAGTCAGAGAGTGTCACAGTGTGCCAGAGTGTCACAGTGTGTCTCAGAATGAGTTAGAGAATATCACTGTGTGTCTCCGTGTGTCAGAGAGTATCAATGCGTGCCTCAGAGTGTCAGAGAGTGTCATCGTGTATCTCAAAGAGTGTCAGAGTGTGTCTCAGACAGCATCAGAGAGTGTCACAGTCTGTCAGAGTGTGTCTCAGACAGCATCAGAGAGTGTCACAGTCTGTCAGAGTGTGACTTAGACGGTCAGAGAGTGTCAAAGTGTTTCACGGTGTGTCTCAGAAAGTGCCACAGTGTGTTTCAGACAGTGTCACAGTATGTCTCAGAGAGTGTCAGAGAGGCCGAGAGTGTGGCAGTGTTTCTCAGAGTGTGTCAGAGAGCGTCAGAGAATGACACAGTGTGTCTCAGAAAGAGACAGAGAGTATCACTGTGTGTCTCAGAGTTAGAGAATATCACACTGTGATTCAGAATGTCAGAGAGTATCAATGCATGTCTCAGAGTGTCAGAGAGTGTCATCGTGTATCTCAGAGAGTGTCAGATTGTGTGTCAGAAAGCATCAGAGTGTGTCACAGTCTGTCAGAGTGTGTCTTAGACGGTCAGAGTGTGTCAAAGTATTTCATGGTGTGTGTTTCCTAAAGTGCCACAGTGTATCTCCGAGAGTGATGCACAGGATGTCTCAGAGAGTGTCAGTGAGCATCTTTGTGTGTCTCAGAGAAAGTTAGAGAGTGTCACAGTGTGTCTCAGAGTGAGTCAGAGAGTATCTTGGTGTGTCAGAGGAGAGTCAGAGAGTGTCACAGTGTGTCTCAGAGTGAGTCAGAGTGTATCTCTGTGCGTCAGAGGCGAGTCAGAGAGTGTCACAGTGTGCCAGAGTGTCACAGTGTGTCTCAGAAAGAGTTAGACAATATCACTGTGTGTCTTAGAGAGTGTCAGAGAGTATCAACGCGTGTCCCAGAGTGTCAGAGAGTGTCACAGTGTGACGGAGAGTGTCACAGGGTGTCAGGGAGAGAGTCGGTGAGTGTCACAGTGTGTCAGAGAGTGTCAATGTGTGTTTCAGAGTGTGCCAGAGCGAGTCAGAGAGTGTCACAATCTGTCAGAGAGTGTCTCAGAGTGTCAGACTGAGTCAGAAAGTGTCACAGTGTGTCAGAGATTGTCACAATCTGTCAGCAAGAGAGATTCAGTGAGTTTCAGAGTGTTTCAGGGAGTGTCACAGTGAGTCTCAGAGAGAGTTAGAGAGTATCACTCTGTGTCTCAGAGTGTCAGAGAGTATCAATGCGTGTCTCAGAGTGTCAGAGAGTGTCATCGTGTATCTCAGAGAGTGCCAGAGTGTGTGTCAGACAGTGTCAGAGAGTGTCACAGTGTGTCAGGGTGTGTCTCAGACAGCATCAGAGAGTGTCACGGTCTGTCACAGTGTGTCTAAGACGGTCAGAGAGTGTCAAGGTATTTCACGGTGTGTCTCAAAAAGTGCCACAGTGTGTCTCAGAGAGTGTTGCACAGGGAACTCAGAGTGTGTCAGTGAGCATCTTTGTGAGTCTCAGAGAAAGTCAGAGAGTGTCACAGTGTGTCTCAGAGTGAGTCAGAGAGTATCTTGGTGTGTCAGAGGAGAGTCAGAGAGTGTCACAGTGTGCCTCAGAGTGAGTCAGAGAGTATCTCGGTGTGTCAGAGGAGAGTCAGAGAGTGTCACAGTGTGTCAGAGTGTCACAGTGTGTCTCAGAGCGAGTCAGAGACTGGCACAGCGGATCTCAGAGAGTATCAGAGAGAGACAGAGAGACCCACAGTTTATCACAGTCTGTCAGCGTGTCACAGACTGTCTCAGATTCTGTCAGAGAGTGCCGCAGTGTATCTCAAAGAGAGTCAGAGAGTGTCACAGTGCGTCTCAGAGAATATCAGAGTGTCGAAGTGTCAGAGAAAAAGTAAAAGAGTGCCACAGTGTGTCAGAGAGTGACACAGTGTGTCTCAGAGTGTGTCCGAGAGAATCAGAGAGTGTCACATTCTGTCAGAGCATGTCTCAGAGTTTCAGAGGTAGTCACAAAGTGTCACAGTGTGTCTCAGAGAGGGTCAGCAAGTTTCACTGTGCTTCAGAGAGTGTCACTGGGTGTCAGAGAGAGTGTCAGAGTGTCACAATGTGTCCGAGAGTGTCACAGTGTGACAGAGTGTGTCACCGTGTGTCTCAGAAAGTGTCCGAGAGTCAGAGGGTGTCGCAGTCTGTCAGAGCATGTCTCGGAGTGTCATAGGTTTTCCCAAAGTGTCACAGTGTATCTCAGAGAGAGTCACAGTGTGTTGTTGAGTGTCACAGTGTGTCTCAGAGAGTGTCAGAGGGTATCAATGCGTGTCTCAGAGTGTCAGAGAGTGTCATCGTGTATCTCAGAGAGTGTCAGAGTGTGTCTCAGACAGCATCAGAGAGTGTCACAGTGTATCAGAGTGTGTCTCAGACAGCATCAGAGAGTGTCACAGTCTGTCAGAGTGTGTCTAAGATGGTCAGAGAGTGTCAAAGTGTTTCACGGTGTGTCTCAGAAAGTTTCGCAGTTTGTCTCAGAGAGAATCACAGTTTGTCTCAGAGAGTGTCAGAGAGTCCGAGAGTGTGGCAGTGTTTCTCAGAGTGTGTCAGAAAGCGTCAGAGAGTGTCACAGTGTGTCTCAGAGCGAGACAGAGAGTATCACTGTGTGTCTCAGAGAGAGTTAGAGAATATCACACTGTGATTCAGAGTGTCAGAGAGTATCAATGCGTGTCTCAGAGTGTCAGAGAGTGTCATCCTGTATCTCAGAGAGTGTCAGAGTGTGTGTCAGACAGTGTCAGAGAGTGTCACAGTGTTTCTCAGAGAGTGTCAGAGAGTGTCACAATCTGTCAGAGAGTGTCTCAGAGTGTCAGATGGAGTCAGAAAGTGTCAAAGTGTGTCAGAGATTGTCACAATTTGTCAGCAAGAGAGATTCAGTGAGTTTCAGAGTGTGTCAGGGAGTGTCACAGTGAGTCTCAGAGAGAGTTAGAGAGTATCACTCTGTGTCTCCGAGTGTCAGAGAGTATCAATGCGTGCCTCAGAGTGTCAGAGAGTGTCATCGTGTATCTCAGAGAGTCTCAGATTGTGTGTCAGACCGTGTCAGAGAGTGTCACAGTGTGTCAGAGTGTGTCTCAGACAGCATAAGAGAGTGTCACAGTCTGTCACAGTGTGTCTAAGACGGTCAGAGAGTGTCAAAGTATTTTACGGTGTGTCTCAAAAAGTGCCACAGTGTGTCTCAGAGAGTGTTGCACAGGGTGTCTCAGAGAGTGTCAGTGAGCATCTTTGTGTGTCTCAGAGAAAGTCAGAGAGTGTCACAGTGTGTCTCAGAGTGAGTCAGAGAGTATCTCGGTGTGTCAGAGGAGAGTCAGAGAGTGTCACAGTGTGTCTCAGAGTGAGTCAGGAAATATCTCTGTGTGTCAGAAGAGAGTCAGAGAGTGTCACAATGTGGCAGAGTGTCACAGTGTGTCTCAGAGAGAGTTAGTTAATATCACTGTGTGTCTTAGAGAATGTCAGAGAGTATCAACACGTGTCACAAAGTGTCAGAGAATGTCACAGTGTGACAGAGAGTGTCACTGTGTGTCTCAGAGAGTGCCAGAGCGAGTCAGAGAGTGTCACAATCTGTCAGAGAGTGTCTCAGAGTTTCGGATGGAGTCAGAAAGTGTCACAGTGTGTCAGAGATTGTCACAATTTGACAGCAAGTGAGCTTCAGATAGTTTCAGAGAGTGTCAGAGAGTGTCACAGTGAGTCTCAGAGAGAGTCTGAGAGTGTTGCAGTATCTCATAGAGTGTCACATGGTGTCAGAGTGTGTCACAGTGTGTCTCAGAGCGAGACAGAGATTATCATAGTGGGTCTCAGAGCGAGTCAGAGACTGGCACAGCGAATCTCAGAGAGAAAGTCAAAAAGTGTCACAGTATGTCAGAGAGTGTCACAGTGTGTCTCAGAGAGTGTCCGAGAGAGTCAGCGAGTGTCACATTCTGTCAGAGCATGTCTCAGAGTGTCAGTGGTAGTCACAAAGTATCACAGTGTGGTTCAGAGAGGATCAGCAAGTGTCACAGTGCTTCAGAGAGTGTCACAGGGTGTCAGAGAGAGTGTCAGAGAGTGTCACATTGTGTCAGAGAGTATCACAGTGTGTCAGAGTGTGTCACAGTGTTTCCACGTTTGTCTCAGAGTGTCACGTGTGTCAGAGAGAGAGAGTCAGCGAGTGTGATAGTGTGTCAGAGAGTGTCACAGTGCATCAGGGAGAGAGTCAGAGAGTGCCATAGTGTGACTCAGAGGGTGTCAGAGTCTGTCACAGTGTGTCTCAGAGAGAGTCAGGGAGTCTCACAATGCATCAGAGAGAGTCAGAGAGTGTCAGCAATGTGCCTCAGTACCTCAATGAGTGTCACAGGGTCTCAAAGAGTGAGTCAGAGAGTGTCACGGTCTGTCAGAGCACATCTCTGAGTGTCAGAGGTAGTCACAAAGTGTCACAGTGTGTTTCAGAGAGGGTCCGCAAGTTACACAGTGTGACAGAGAGTGTCACTGGGTGTCAGAGAGAGTGTCAGAGAGTGTCACAGTGTGTCAGAGAGTGTCACAGCGCGTCGCATAGAGTGTCAGAGCGAGTCATCATGTCACAGACTGTCAGAGCATGTCTCAGAGTGTCAGAGGTAGTCACAAAGTGTCACAGTGTGTCTCAGAGTGTCAGAGAGTCTCACAGTGTGACAGAGATTGTCACAGTGTGTCAGAGAGATAGCCAAAGCGTGTCACAGTGTGTCAGAGAGTGTCACAATATGTCTCAGAGAGAGTTAGAGAATATCACGGTGTGTGTCAGGGAGTGTCACAGTGTCTCAGAGAGTGTCACATTGGGTCAGAGAGTGTCAGAACGTGCCTCAGAGAGTGTCAGAGAGAGACAGAGAGTGTCTCAGAGAATGTCAGAGAGCGAGACAGAGAGAGTCACAGTTTTCCACCGTCTGAAAGAAAGTCTCACTGACTATCTCAGAATGTGTCAGAGAGTGTTATTGCGTGTCTCAGAGAGAGTCCTTGAGTGTTACAGTGTGTCACAGTCTGTCAGAGAGTGTCACAGTGTGCCTCAGAGAGTGTAATAGAGTGTCGGAGAGAGGTAAAGAGTGTCAGAATGAGTTTCAGAGAGTGTCAGAAAATGTCAGAGAGCATCGCAGTGTGTCAGAGAGTGTAACAGAGTGTCAGAGTGTCACAGGGTGTCTCAGAGAGAGTCAGTGAGCATCTCTGTGTGTCTCAGAGAAAGTCAGAGAGTCTCACAATGTGTCTCAGAGTGAGTCAGAGAGTATCTCCGTGTGTCAGAGGAGAGTCAGAGAGTGTCACAGTTTGTCACAGTGTCACAGTGTGTCTCAGAGAGAGTTAGAGAATATCACTGTGTCTCAGAGTATCAATGCGTGTCTCAGAGGGTCGGAGATTGTCACAGTGTGACAGAGAGTGTCACTGGGTGTCAGAGAGAGAGTCAGAGAGTGTCACAGTCTGTCAGACCGTGTCTCAGACGGTCAGAGAGTGTCAAAGTGTTTCACGATGTGTCTCAGAAAGTGCCACAGTGTGTCTCAGAAAGTGCCACAGTGTGTCTCAGAGATGGTCACAGTATGTCTCATAGAATGACAGAGAGAGTCCGAGAGTGTGGCAGTGTTTCTCATAATGTGTCAGAGGGCATCAGAGAGTGTCACAGGGTTTCACAGTCTGCCAGAGAGTGTCCAAGCTTGTCTCAGCGTGTCACGCATGTCAGAGTGAGAGAGACAGTGAGTCTGATAGTGTGTCTCAGATAGTGTCGCAGTGCATGAGGGAGAGAGTCAGAAAGTGTCACAGTGTGTCTCAGAGAGAGTCAGAAAGTGTCACAATCCGTCAGAGAGAATCTGGGAGTGTCAGACATGTGTCACAGTATTTCAGTGAGTGTCACAGGGTGTCAAGGAGTGAGTCAGAGAGTGTCACGGTCTGTCAGAGTGTGTCACAGTGTGTCAGAGAGTCTCAGTGAGAGGCAGAGAGCGTCACAGTCTGTCAGAGCATTTCTCAGAGTGTCAGAGGGAGTCAGAATTTGTCAGCGTGTCTCAGAGAGGCAGAGAGTGTCACAGTGTGCCAGAGAGTGTCACATTGTGTCAGAGTGTGTCTCAGACGGTCAGAGAATGTCACATTCTGTCAGAGTGTGTCTCAGACGGTCAGAGAGTGTATAAGTGTTTCCCAGTGTGTCTCAGGAAGTGCCACAGTGTGTCTCAGAAGTGTCACAGTGTGTCTCAGAGAGTGTCAGAGAGAGAGTCCGAGAGTGTGGCAGTGTTTCTCATAGTGTGTCAGAGAGCGTCAGAGAGTGTCACAGTGTTTCACAGTCTGTCAGAGCGTGTCCAAGTTTGTCTCAGAGTGTCACGTGCGTCAGAGCGAGGGAGTCAGAGAGTGTGATAGTGTGTCAGAGAGTGTCACAGTGCATCAGGGAGAGATTCAGAGAGTGCCACAGTGTGACTCAGAGGGTGTGTGAGTCTGTCACAGTGTGTCTCAGAAAGAGTCAGAAACTGTCACAATGCATCAGAGAGAGTCACAGAGTGTCAACAATGTGTCTCAGTACTTCAATGAGTGTCACAGGGTGTCAAAGAGTGAGTCAGAGAGTGTCACGGTCTGTCAGAGCATGTGTCAGAGTGTCAGAGGTAGTCAATAAGTTTCAAAGTGTGTCTCAGAGAGGGTCCGCAAGTGTCGCAGTGTGACAGAGAGTGTCACTGGGTGCCAGAGGGAGAGAGTCAGAGAGTGTCACAGTGTGTCTCAGAGAGTGTTGGGGAGAGTCGGAGAGTGTCACAGCCTGTCAGAGCATGTCTCAGAGTGTCAGAGGTAGTCACAAAGTGTCACAGTGTGTATCACAGAGGTTCAGCAAGTGTCACAGTGCTTCAGAGAGTGTCACAGTCTGTCAGAGAGTGTCACAGCGCGTCTCAGAGAGTGTCGGAGAGAGTCAGAGAGTGCCACAGCCTGTCAGAGCATGTCTCAGAGTGTCAGAGGTAGTCACAAAGTGTCACAGTGTGTCTCAGAGAGGGTCAGCAAGTGTCACAGTTTGACAGAGATTGTCACAGTGTGACAGAGATTGTCACAATGTGTCAGAGAGATAAACAGAGCGTGTCAGAGTGTGTCGGAGAGTGTCACAGTATGTCTCAGAGAAAGTTAGAGAATATCACAGTGTGTCTCAGAGAGTCAGAGAGTGTCGCAGCGTGTCTCAGGGAGTGTCACATTGTGTCAGGGAGTGTCACAGTGTGTCTCAGAGAAAGACAGAGAGTATCACTGTGTGTCTCAGTGAGTGTCACAGTGTGTCTCAGAGAGTGTCAGAGAGAAACAGAGAGACACAGTTTATCACAGTGTGTCAGAGAGTGTCACAGACTGTCTCAGATTGTGTCAGAGAGTGTCAGAGAGTGTCAGAGAGCGTCTCAGAAAGAGTCAGAGAGTGTTACAGTGTGTCACCGTCTGCCAGAAACTGTCAGAGTGTGTCTCAGAGAGCGTAAGGGAGTGTCAGAGAGAGTTAGAGAGTGTCACAGTGTGTTTCAGCGAGCGTCAGAGAGAGTCTGGGACCGTTCCAGTGCGTCAGAGTGTCACAGAGTGTCAGACATTCACACAGTGTGGCAGAGGAGAGTCAGAGAGTGTCACAGTTTGTCTGAGAGAGAGTCAGAGAGTATTTCTGTGTGTCTCAGAGTGAGTCAGAGAGTGTGGCAGTCTTTCTCATAGTGCATCAGAAAGAGTCAGAGAGTGTCACTGTGTGTCAGAGATTGTCACAGTGTGACCGTGGGAGTGTCACAATCTGTCAGAGAATGTCACAGTGTTTCCCTAAGAGTTTCGGATAGTATCACCGTGTGTCGTAGAGGGTGTCAGAGAGTACCAATGTGTGTCCCAGAGTGTCAGTGAGTGTCACAGTTTATCACAGAGAGTGTCACAGTGCGTCTCAGAGGGTGTCAGAGAGTGCCACAGCGTGTCTCAGAGAGAGTCACATTGTGTCAGAGTGTGTCTCAGCGTGTGTCTCAGTGTCAGAGAGTGTCAAAGTGTTTCACGGAGTGTCTCAGAGAGTGCCACTGTGTGTCTCAGAGAGTCTCACAGTGACTCCGAGAGAGAAATAGTGTGACACAGTGTCTCAGTGAGAGACCGAGAATGTCAGAGAGAGTCTCAGAGAGTATCAGAGAGTGTCAAAGTGTGTCTCAGAGAGAGTCAAAGAGTATCACTCTGTGTCTCAAGAGTGTCACAGTGTGAATCAGAGAGTGTCAAAGTGACTCTGAGAAAGAAATAGAGTGACACAGTGTCTCAGTGAGAGACCGAGAGTGTCAGAGAGAGTCTCAGAGAGTGTCGCAGTGTGTCTCAGTGTGTGACAGAGTGTCACAGTGTGTCTCAGAGAGAGTCAGAGAGTGTGACTCAGTGTTTCTCATCGTGTGTCGGAGAGAGTCAGAGAGTGTGACAGGGTGTCACAGTCTGTCAGAACGTGTCACAGTGTGTCAGAGAGAGAGAGTCAGGGAGTGTGACGGAGTATCAGAGAGTGTCTCAGTGCGTCAGAGAGAGAGTCAGAGAGTGTCGCAGTGTGTCAGAGAGAGAGAGAGTCAGAGAGTGTGTCAGTGTGTAAGAGAGTGTCACAGTGGGTCAGAGAGAGAGTCAGAGAGTGTTACAGTGTGTCTCAGCGTGTCAGAGAGTGTGACAGGGTGTCAGAGAGAGAATCAGAGAGTGACACATAGTGTCAGAGAGTGTCATAGTATGTCACAGAAAGTCTCAGAGAGAGCCAGAGTGTCATAGTTTTTCAGAGTGTCAGAGAGAGTCAGAGAGTGTGGCAGTGTTTCTGATGGTTTGTCAGAGAGAGTCAGAGAGTATCACAGGAGCGACAGTCTGTCAAAGCGTGTCATAGTTTATCTCTGAGTGTCACAGTGTCTCAGGCAGAGATGGTCAGAGAGTGTGACAGTTGTCAGAGAATGTCTCAGTGCGTCAGAGAGTGTCATAGAGTGTCTCAGAGCGTGTAAGAGAGTGTCTCAGTTTGTCTCAGAGAGAGACAGAGAGCGTCAAAGTGCATCAGAGAGAAAGAGAGTCAGAGAATGTCACTGTGTCTCAGAGAGTGTCAGCAAGTCTCACAGTGTTTCAGAGAGTGTCACAGGGTGTCAGAGAGTCAGAGTGTGTCAGGGGTGTCACAGTCTATCAGGTAGTGTCACAGAGTGTCTCAGAGCGTGACAGAGAGTGTCATAGTGTGCCTCAGAGAGAGTCATAAAGCGTCACAGTTCGTCAGAGAGAGTGAGTCAGAGAGTGTCACTGTGTCTCAGAGAGTGTCAGCAAGTCTCACAGTGTTTCAGAGAGTGTCACAGGGTGTCAGAGAGTCAGAGTGTGTCACGGGATTTCACAGTCAGACAGATAGTACCACCGTGTCTCAGAGAGAGTCAGAGAGTTTTACAGTGAGTATCAGAGAGTGTCAGAGAGTGTCACAGTGTTTCAGAGAGTGTCACAGGTTATCAGAAAGAGAGACAGAGCATGTCACAATGTGTCAGAGAGTTTCAGAGTGTTTGTCAGATTGTCACAGTGTGTCTCACAGAGAGTCAGAGAGTGTCACAGTGTCTCAGAGAGAGTCAGAGAGTGTCACACTGTCTCAGAGAGTGTCACTTTTTGTCAGTGTCGCAGTGTGTCTCAGAGCGATACAGAGAGAATCACTGTGTGTCTCAGAAAGAGTCACATTGTGTCAGAGAATGTCACAGTGTGTCTCAGAACGAGACAGAGAGTATCACTGTGTGTCTCAGAGAGCGTCAGAGAGTGTGACACTGTGTCTGCGAGAGTGTCAGAGAGAATCAGAGTGTGTCACAGTGTTTATCGCAGTTTCAGAGATTGTCAGTATGTCAGAGAGAGAGTCAGAGAGTTTCAGAGTGTGTCAGAGAGTGTCACAGTGTATCTCAGAGAGAGTCAGAGAGTTTGACAGTATCTCAGAGAGTGTCACATTGTGTCAGAGAGAGTCAATGTGTGTCTCAGAGCGAGCGAGAGAGAGAGTGTGTCATAGTTTATCATAGTCTTTCAGAGAATGTCACAGACTGTCTCAGATTGTGTCAGAGAGTGTCACAGTGTCTCAGAGAGAGTCAGAGAGAGACAGAGAGAGTCACAGTTTATCACAGTCTGTCAGAGACCGTCATAGACTGTCTCAGATTGTGTCAGAGAGTGTCACAGTGTGTCTTAGAGAGAGTCAGAGAGTGTCACAGTGTGTCTCAGAACGTGTCAGAGAGTGCCACAGTGTGTCTCAGAGAGTTAGATAGAGTCACACTGTGTCAGAGAGTGTCACAGTGTGTCTTAGAGAGTGACAGAGAGAGAGAGAGAGACACAGTTTATCACAGTGTGTCAGAGAGTGTCACAGACTGTCTCTGATTGTGTCAGAGTGTCACAGTGCGCCTCAGAGTGGGGTAAAATGTGTCGCACTCTATCATAGAGTGTCACAGTGTGTCTCAGAGAGTGTCAGCTAGAGTCAGAGAGTATCGCTGTGTGTCTGAGAGAGTGTCAGAGAATGTCAGAGCCGTCCCAGTGCATCAGAGAGTGACACAGTGTGTCAGACTTTGCCACAGTGTGTCAGAGGAGAGTCAGAGAGTGTCACAGTGTTTCTCAGAGACAGTCAGAGAGTATGCTTGTGTGTCTCAGAGAGAGTGAGAGGGTGTCACAGTGTCTGTCAGAGAGAGTCAGAGAGTTTGGCAGTGTTTCTCAAAGTGCATCAGAAAGAATCAGAGAATGTCACAGTGTGTCTCAGAGTGTCACAGCGTGTCCCGAAGAGAGTCAGAGAGATCTCTGCGTGTCTCAGAGAGAATTAAAGAGTATCACTGTGTTTCTCAGAGAGTGCCAGAGAGTATCAATGCGTGTCTCAGAGAGACAGAGAATGTCATCGTGTATCTCTGAGAGTCTCACAGCGTGTCTCAGAGAGAGTCAAAGAGTATCCCTATGTGTCTCAGAGAGTGTCACAGTGTGTTTCAGAGCGGGTCAGAGAATGTGGCAGTGTTTCTCATATTGTGTCAGAGAGAGTCAGAGAGTGTCACAGGGTGTCACAGTCTGTCAGAGAGTGTAACAGTGTGTCAGAGAGAGAGTCAGAGAATGTGACAGTGTGTCAGAGAGTGTCTCCGTGCATCAGAGAGCGTCAGAGAGTGTCACAGTGTGTCTCAGAGAGTGTCAGAGAGTGTCACAGATTATCAGAAAGAGCGTAAGAGGGTGTCACAATGTGTCAGAGTGTCACAGTGTGTTTCAGCGAGTGTCAGAGAGAGTCAGAGAGTATCGCCATGTGTCTCAGTGGGTGTCAGAGAACGTCAGAGCCGTCCAAGTGCCTCAGAGAGTGTCACAATGTGTCAGAGATTGTCAGGGAGTGTGGCAGTGTTTCTCCGGGTTTGTCAGAGAGTCAGAGAGTGTCACAGTGTGTCTCAGCGTGTCAGAGAATGTGACAGGGTGTCAGAGAGAGAATCAGAGAGTGACACAGTGTGTCAGAGAGTGTCCCAGTATGTCACAGAACCTGTCAGAGAGAGTCAGAGTGTCATAGCTTTTCGAAGCGTGTCTCAGAGTGTTAGAGAGGGTCAGAGAGTGTGACAGAGTTTCTCCTGGTTTGTCAGAGAGAGTCAGAGAGTGTCACGGGGTGAAACAGTCTGTCAAGCGTGTCATAGTTTGTCTCAGAGTGTCACAGTGTGTCAGGCAGAGATGGTCAGAGAGTGTGAAAGTTTTCAGAGAGTGTCTCAGTGCGTCAGAGAGTGTCACGGTGTGTCTCAGAGAGAGTCAGAGAACGTCACAGTGCGTCAACGAGAGAGTTAGAGAGTCTCACTGTGTCTCAGAGAGTGTCAGCAAGTCTCACAGTGTTTCAGAGAGTGTTACAGGGTGTCAGAGAGTCAGAGTGTGTCACGGGGTGTCAGAGTCTGTCAGATAGTTCCAGAGTGTGTCTATGAGAGAGTCAGAGAGTGTCACAGAGTGTCTCAGAGTGTCAGGGAGTGTCACATTGTTTCAGAGAGTGTCACAGGTAATAAGAAAGAGTCACAGAGTGTCACAACGTGTCAGAGAGTGTTACAGTGTATCAGACAGAGAGTTAGAGAGTTTCAGAGTGTTTGAGAAAGTGTCACAGTGTGCCTCAGAGAGAGTCAGAGTGTCACAGTGTCTCAGAGAGAGTCAGAGAGTGTCACACTGTCATAGAGAGTGTCACGTTGAGGCAGAGAGTGTCACAGTGCGTCTCAGCACGAGACAGAGAGTATCACTGTGTGTTTCAGAGAGAGTCAAGTGTGTCACAGTGTGTCTCAGAGAGTGTTGGGGGTGTCACAGCGTTTCGGAGAGTGTCACAGGTCATCAGATAGAGTCAGAGAGTGTCACAACGTGTCAGAGAGTGTCACAGTGTGTCAGACAGAGAGTCAGAGAGTTTCAGAGTGTTTGAGAGAGTGTCACAGTGTGTCTCAGAGAGAGTCAGAGAGTGTCACAGTGTCTCAGAGAGAGTCAGAGAGTGTCAAACTGTCTCAGAGAGTGTCACATTGAAGCAGAGGGTGTCACAGTGGGTCTCAGAGCGAGACAGAGAGTATCACTGTGTGTCTCAGAGAGAGTCAGAGAATGTGACAGTGTGTCAGATAGTGTCAAAGTGTGCCTGCGAGAGTGTCAGAGAGAGTCAGAGAGTGTCACAGTGTTTCTCAGAGTGTTAGAGAGTGTCACAGTGCGTCAGAGATTGTCACAGTGTGTCAGAGCGAGGCAGAGAGTTTCAGAGTGTGTCAGAGATTGTCACAGTGTATCTCAGAGAGAGTTAGAGAGTTTGACAGTATCTCAGAGAGTGTCACATTGTGTCAGACAGTGTCAATGTGTGTCTCAGAGAGAGAGAAAGAGAGAGAGAGACAGTGTCATAGAATATAACAGTCTGTCAGAGAGTGTCACAGACTGTCTCAGATTGTGTCAGAAGGTGTCAGAGAATGTCACAGTGTGTCTCAGAGAGAGACAGAGAGTGTCACATCATCTCACAGAGTGAGACATTGTGTCAGAGAGTGTCACAGTGTGTCTCAGAGCGAGACAGATAATATCACTGGATGACTCAGAGACAGTCAGAGAGTGTCACAGTGTGTCTTCAGAGAGAGTCAGAGAGTATCTCTGTGTGTCAGAGGAGAGTCAGAGAGTGTCACAGTGTGTGTCAGAGAGTGTCACGGTGTGTCTCAGAGAGAGTCAGAGAGTGTCACATTGTGTTTCAGAACATGTCAGGGAGTGCAACAGTATGTCTCAGAGAGTCAGATAGTGTTACACTGTGTCAGAGTGTGTCACAGTGTGTCTCAGACTGAGACAGATAGCATCACTGTGGGTCAGAGATTGTCACAGTGTGTCTCAGAGTGAGACAGATAGCATGACTGTGTGTCTCAGAGAGTGTCACAGTGTGTCTCAGAGAGTGACAGAGAGAGACACAGTTTATCACAGTGTGTCAGAGAGTGTCACAGGCTGTCTCAGATTGTGTCAGAGAGTGTCACAGTGCATCTCAGAGAGTGTTACAATGTGTCACAGTCAGTCAGAGAGTGTCACAGTGTGTTTCAGAGAGTGTAAGGGAGTGTCAGAGAGAGTCAGATAGTATCACTGTGTGTCTCGGAGAGTGTCAGAGAATGTCAGAGCCGTCCCAGTGCGTCAGAGTGTGTCACAGTGTGTCAGACCTTGTCACAGCGTGTCAGAGGAGAGTCAGATAGCGTCACAGTGTGCCTCAGAGAAAGTCAGAGAGTATGATTGTGTCTCTCAGAGAGAGTGAGAGGGTGTCACAGTGTGTCTCAGAGAGATTCAGAGAGTGTGGCAGTGTATCTCATAGTGCATCAGAAAGAGTCAAAGAATGTCACAGTGTGTTTCAGAGTGTCACAGTGTGTCCCGAAGAGAGTCAGACAGTATCACTGCGTGTGTCAGAGAGAATTAAAGAGTATCACTGTGTTTCTCAGAGAGTGTCAGAGAGTATCAATGCATGTCTCAGAGTGTCAGAGAGTGTCATCGTCTATCTCAGAGAGTATCAGAGTGTATCTCAGAGTGTGTCTGAGAGTGTCACAGGTTATCAGAAAGAGAGTCAGAGAGTGTCACAATGTGTCAGAGAGTGTCACAGTGTGTTAGACAAAGAGTCAGAGAGTTTCAGAGTGTTTGAGAGAGTGTCACAGTGTGTCTCAGAGAGAGTCAGAGAATGTCACACTGTCTCCAAGAGTGTCTCATTGTGTCAGAGAGTGCCACAGTGTGTCAGACAGATCGTCAGAGTGTTTCAGAGTGTTTGAGAGAGTGTCACAGTGTCTCAGAGAGAGTCAGAGTGTCAGGTGTATCTCAGTGCGTCAGAGAACGAGTCAAAGAGTGTCACAGTGTGTTTCAGAGTGTGTCAGAGTGTCACAGGTGATCAGAAAGAGAGTCAGAGAGTGTCACAGTGTGTCAGACAGAGAGTCAGAGAGTTTCAGAGTGTTTGAGAGAATGTCACAGTGTGCCTCAAAGAGTGTCACAGTGTCTCAGAGAGAGTCAGAGCGTGTCACACTGTCTCAGAGAGTGGCACATTGAGACAGAGAGTGTCACAGTGCGTCTCAGAGCGAGTCAGAGAGTATCACTGTGTGTACCAGAGAGAATCAGAGAGCGTCACATTGTGCCCGAGAGTGTCACAGTGGGTCTCAGAGCGAGACAGAGAGTATCACTGTGTGTCTCAGAGAGAGTCAGAGAGTGTCACATTTTGGGAGAGTATGTCAGAGGGAGAGAGACATAGCGTTTCGGATTGTGTCAGAGAGTATCACAGTGTGTCTCAGAGAGAATCAGAGAGTTTCACAGTATCTCAGAGAGTGTCACATTGTATAAGAGAGTGTCACTGTGCGTCTCAGAGAGAGTGTCACAGTTTATCACAGTCTGTCAGAGAGTGTCACAGACTGTCTCAGATTGTGTCAGAGAGTGTCAGAGAGTGTCACAGTGTGTCTCAGAGAGAGTCAGAGAGTATCTTTGTGTGTCAGAGGAGAGTCAGAGAGTGTTACAGTGTGTGTCAGAGAGAGTCAGAGACTATCCCTGTGTTTCTCAGAGAGAGTCAGACAGTGTCTCTGAATGTCAGAGGGTGTCAGAGAGTTTCACAGTGTGTCTCAGAGAGAGTCAGAGAGTGTCACAGTGTGTCTCAGAGCATGTCAGAGAGAGTCAGAGAGTGTCATAGTGTGTCTCAGAGAGTGTCAGAGAGAGTCAGGGAGTGTTACTGTCTGTCAGAGCATGTCTCAGAGTATCAGAGGTAGTCACAATGTGTCACAGTGTGTCTCAGAGAGGGTCAGCAAGTGTCACAGTGCTTCAGAGTGTGTCACAGTTTGTCAGAGAGTGTCGCAGCGTGTCTCTGAGAATGTCAGGGAGAGTCAGGGAGTGTCTAAGATGTCAGAGCATGTCTCAGAGTGTCAGAGGTAGTCACAAAGTGTCACAGTGTGTCTCAGAGTGTCAGAGAGTCTCACAGTGTGACAGAGATTGTCACAGTGTGTCAGAGAGATAGGAAGAGCATGTCAGAGTGTGTCTCAGAGTGTGTCACAGTGCCTCAGAGAGTGTCACATTGTGTCAGAGAGTGTCACAGTGTTTATCAGAACGAGACAGAGAGTATCACTCTGTGTCTCCGAGATTGTCACAGAGTGTCTCAGAGTGTGTCAGAGAGAGTCAAAGAGTGTCATAGTTTAGCACAGTCTGAAATAAGGTGTCACAGACTATCTCATAATGTGTCAGAGAGTGTCATAGTGTGTTACTGTGTGTCTCAGAGAGAGTCAGAGAGTGCTACAGTGCGTCACAGTCTGTCAGAGACTGTCACACTGTGTCTCAGAGAGTGTAAGGGAGTGTCAGAAGGAGTTAGAGAATGTCACAGTAAGTTTCAGAGAGTATCTCTGTGTGTCTCAGAGAGTGTCAGAGAAAGTCAGAGAGCATTGCAGTATGTCATGAATGTTACAGTGTGTCAGACATTGTCACAGAGTGTCAGAGGAGAGTCAGAGTGTCACAGTGTGTCTCAGAGAGAGTCAGAGAGCATCTCTGTGTGTCTCAGAGAGACACATGAAAGAAGTGAAACTATCACTGCATTCTAACAGATAAAAGTCTTAACAGACAATCAATTCTTCAATGTATAATTTCAGTTGCATCACACTGCAAATTTTTGTGATAAATTCTGTGTTACGATCGAGCCCTCCACAATCACCTGATGAAGGAGCGTCGCTCCGAAAGCTAGTGTGTTTCCAATTAAACCTGTTGGACTATAATCTGGTGTTGTGTGATTTTTAGCTTTGTCTCATAGAGAGTAAGAGAGTAACACTGTGTGTCTCAGAGAGTGTCAGAGAGTGTCACAGTCTGTCAGAGTATGTCTAAGACGGTCAGAGAGTGTCAAAGTGTTTCACGGTGTGTCTCAGAAAGTGCCACAGTGTGTCTCAGAGAGTGTCACAGTGTGTCTCAGAGAGTGTCAGAGACAGTACGAGAGTGTGGCAGTGTTTCTCATAGTGTGTCAGAGAGCATCATAGAGTGTCACAGGGTTTCACAGTCTGTCAGAGCGTGTCCAAGTTTATCTCAAAGTGTTACGTGTGTCTCGGAGAGAGAGTCAGAGAGTGCCATCGTGTGACTCAGAGGGTGTCAGAGTCTGTCACAGTATGTCTCAGAGAGAGTCAGAGAGTGTCACAATGCGTCAGAGAGAGTCAGAGAGTGTCAGCAATGTGTCTCAGTATTTCAATGAGTGTCACAGGGTGTCAAAGAGTGAGTCAGAGAGTGTCACGGTCTGTCGGGGCAAGTCTCAGAGTGTCAGAGGTAGTCGCAAAGTGTTAGTGTGTCTCAGAGAGGGTCCGCAAGTGTCACAGTGCATCAGACAGTGTCACAGGGTGCCAGAGAGAGAGTCATAGAGTGTCACAGTGTGTCAGAGAGTGTCACAGCGCGTCTCAGAGTGTACCAGAGAGAGTCAGTGAGTGTTACAGTCTGTCAGAGAATGTCACAGTGTCAGAGGTAGTCACAAAGTGTCACAGTGTGCCTCAGAGTGTCAGAGAGGTTGTCACAGTGTGTCGGAGAGATAGCCAGAGCATGTCAGAGGTTGTCAGAGAGTGTCACAGTGTTTGTCAGAGTGTGTCACAGTGTGTCTTAGAGCGAGACAGAGAGTATTACTGTGTGTCTCAGAGAGTGTCACAGTGTGTGTGTCAGAGGGAGTCAGAGAGCATCTCTGTGTGTCTCAGAGAGAGTCAGAGAGTGTCACAGTGTGTCTCAGAGTGAGTCAGAGAGTATCTCTGTGTGTCAGAGGAGAGTCAGAGAGTGTCACATTGTTTCAAAGGGTGTCACAGCGTGTATCAGAGAGAGTTAGAGAATATCACTGTGTGTCTCAGAAAGTGTCAGAGAGTATCAATGCATGTCTCAGCGTGTCAGAGAGTGTCATCGTGTATCTCAGAGAGTGTCAGAGTGTGTCTCAGACAGTGTCAGAGAGTGTCACAGTCTATCAGAAAGTGTCAAAGTGTTTCACAGTGTGTCTCAGGGAGTGTCAGAGTGTGTTTCAGAGGGTGTCAGAGAGAGTCCGAGAGTGTTGCAGTGTTTCCCATAGTGTGTCAGAGAGTGTCACAGGGTTTCATTCTGTCAGAATGTGTCCAAGTCTGTCTCAGAGTGTTACGTGTGTCAGAGTGAGAGAGTCAGAGAGTGTGATAGTGTGTCAGAGAATGTCGCAGTGCATCAGGGAGAGAGTCAGAGCGTGCCATAGTGTGACTCAGGGTGTCAGAGTCTGTCCTAGTGTGACTCAGAGAGAGTCAGAGAGTGTCAGCAATGTGTCACAGTATTTCAATGAGTGTCACAGGGGGTAAAAGAGTGAGTCAGAGAGTGTCACGGTCTGTCAGAGAGTGTCACACTGTGTCAGAGAATGTCGGAGAGAGGAAGAGAGTGTCACAGTCTGTCAGAGCATTTCTCAGAGTGTCAGAGGGAGTCAAAAACTGTCACAGTGTGTCTCAGAGAGTTAGAGTGTGTCACAGTGTCTCAGAGAGTGTCACATTGTGTCAGAGAGTGTCACAGTGTGTCTCAGAGGGAGACAGAGAGTATCACTGTGTGTCTCAGAGAGTGTCACAGTGTGTCTCAGAGAGTGTCAGAGAGAGACACAGTTTATCACAGTGTGTCAGAGAGTGTTCACAGACTGTCTCAGATTGTGACAGAGAGTGTCAGAGAGTGTCACAGTATGTCTCCGAGAGAGTCATAGAGTGTTACAGTGTGTCACAGTCTCTCAGAAACTGTCATAGTGTGTCTCAGAGAGTGTAATGGAGTGCCAGAGAGTGTTCAAGAATGTCATAGTGTGTTTCAGCAAGCGTCAGAGAGAGTCTGACGTCAGGCAAGTAGAAGGACCGGGTCATTCCTACAGACAGAGTGGAGATGTTCCTCAAAGCAGTTACTGTTTGCCTCACTAATGTAAAGGAGACTGCATTGTGAGCAGCATTGACAGGAGACTGGATTGAAAGAGTACAAGTGAAATGCTGCTTCACCTGAAAGGTGTGTTTAGGCCATTCGACAGTGAGGAGGGAAGATGTGAATGGGCAAATCTTGCAGCTTCCTCATTTATATTGGAAGGTGCCATGGGGATGTTGGGAAGTGCTCGGGGTAATGGAGCGTGCCACAGAAGGAATGGCCCCCGTGAAATACTGACAGTGGATGGGAGGGGAAGATGTGTTTGATGGTGCTGTTCTGATGGAGGTGGTGGAAGCGGTGGAGATTATTCTGTGAATGCAGATTCTAGTATAGTAGGAAGTGAGGAAAAGGGGAGATCTATCATTTTTCTGGGAAGGAGTGAGGGCAGATGCGAGGGACACGGGAGAGTCACAGCTGAAGGCTCAGTCCATCAGAGTGAGGGGATTTCTCATTTGAGAGTAAAGGATGACATGTAGGAAGATTCCTACTGGAATGTGACATCATCGAACAGAAATCACAGAGCCAGAAAAACTGGGAGAATTTAGTCACTCTCAGTTGATCATGTATTCAGCCACAAAAATATTTTCCACCTGAATGACTGAAAAGAGCCAAGCATTTCAAATGCAGATTTATGTCATAGATCTAGTCAAATATGGAGTGTGAACATAGACATAGGTGAAGGTCAGCAGATGTGTGGGGGAGACATTTAAGCAGGTACTGCTTAGTAACGCTCAGCACTGATTTAGTCTGGTCAAAAAGAAGATGATATGAAGATGTAAAGATGAACCACCCATGATACTCAAAGGTGTGAAGAATATTAATCAATCACAAACTAAAGAATTCAGATTGGAGAGCTGTGGCCACATTTGAGAAGTTTACTTTTGGAACCAGAAGCAGATTGTATAAAACAAAATACAAAGAAAAATTTTCCAAAACTGGCAAGAAATATGAAAAAAAATCTAACCACAAGAGTTTTCCCAGGTCGAATAAAAAAACCCTCATGATGTGTGTGTGACCCATGGAAGAAAGGCAGGCAAGTATATGTGGGACACCTGGAAATTTGGTTTCAGGGGACAGGCGGAGAATTTAAAACAGCAATTTACATCGTTCCTCACAGGAAGAGTTTCAATATTATAAACAAAATTGGAGTCAGATGAACATTTTGCACTGTCTCTAACAAAAGGAACAAGGTTTTCTCAAACAGAAAGACCAAGGGTAAACAGCACATCAGAAATTATTAGCGTGTTGTTGTGGTTCTGTTCGCCAAGCTGGGAATTTGTGTTGCAGACGTTTCATGCCCTGTCTCGGTGACATCTTCGGTGCTTGTGAGCCTCCTGTGAAGCGCTTCTGTGATGTCTCCTCTGGCATTTATAGTGATTTGTATCTGTCGCTTCCTGTTGCCAGTTCCAGCTGTCCACTGCAGTGGCCAGTATATTGGGTCTAGTCGATGTGCTTATTGATTGAATCTGTGGATGAGTACCATGCCTCTGGGAATTCCCTGGCTGTTCTCTGTTTGGCTTGCCCTGTAAAAGTAGTGTTGTCCCAGTCGAACTCATGTTGCTTGTCATCTGCATGTGTGGCTACTAAGGATAGCTGGTCGTGTCGTTTCGTGGCTAGTTGGTGTTCATGGATGCGGATCGTTAGCTGTCTTCCTGTTGGTCCTATGAAGTGTTTTGTATTGCCCTTGCATGGGATTTTGTACACTACGTTGGTTTTGCTCATGCTGGATATCGGATCCTTCGTCCTGCTGAGTTCTGGTGAGCACCCGAGCTACAAGTCTTCTCACAAACTTTGAATTATTAGCTTGTTTCAATAGAAGTGGTTTCAGAGTGACTGGTGGCACTGTATGAAATATACATAACTCTCGGTATTACAGGAATGTTCCAGTGAAACTGGCGAAACTCCAATGTGGCGCCTGTCTTCAAGAAAAGAGTGAGTCTTCAAGTATTTAGGTGCTCCCTTTGTCTGAGTAGTGGAGCATATTTGAGAGGCTTATTGGCTTCATGATGCACTTTCTTCCTGAGTGATTTTAAAAAAAGTAAAACTCTGCTCCTTCCTCTGGTGTGTTACATCCTAGGGGAATGAACATTTTGCGAAAGTTCAATTATTTTGAAAATTATCTGCAACATTGTACAAATGACATCATCCAGAGAATTCTAGACACAGCACTCATAAGAACATTTTATAACCATGTGGCGACATTGCGTAGGTGAGAGAGAGAGAGAGAGAGAGAGAGAGAGAGAGAGAGAGAGAGAGAGAGAGAGAGAGAGAGAAGGTGCTGCATTGCAATGGTAAGAGAGATGGAGCCTTATTACAGGGAAGGCGCTAACAGATGCACAGTGAGTGTGAGAGAGTAGAGTGAGTAGAGAACGGCGCGGTGGTTAGCACTGCTACTTCACAGCACGATAGACCCAGGTTCAATCACTGACTCAGGCGACTGACGGTAAAGAATTTGCACATTCTGTGCGGGTTTCCTCCGCTTTTCTTCCACAGTCCAAAGATGTGCATGTCAGGTGAATTGGCCATGATAAATTGCCCGTAGTGTGAGGTGTATGGGGAATGGTTCTGGGTGAGTTGCTCTTTTGAGGGTTGGTGTCGACTTGTTGGGCTGAAGGGCCTGTTTCCACACTGTAAGTCATCTAATACGGTGACCTTTATCCTGACAGAGCAGGGAAGTTTATTGATGCTTTTCCTGTATTGCTGGGCATTTCTTCAGACTGCAGATACTGCATAGATCTGGGTGGTGAGCTCAGACTATGCTCGGTGGGTCTGGTTGTGCGTCTTCCTCTGGGAAAAGAACGTTCGCCCGCTGTACTAACCCATTCACCAGAAACTCCGTGCCCCTGTCGACAAACTGTGGTGTAATTTCTCCTTATCTGCCATGTTCGGGTAAACTATGCAAGGCAACTCCAAACTGAGAAAGCTCAACTGTGTGCCCATTGGCCTTTTAATGATGGCACCAGCGCCAGTGGTCACTGAATATCCAGGTGCACCCGGACGATGGTGAGTTCCTCCAGCCATGATGGGTTGGAGAATCGGGTTGGAGAATCGGGCTGGCATTGAAAGAGAGGGACACCATGGGGTGGGGTGGGTAGTTAATGAGGTGAGTTCGATAAGATAACACCAGGAAACTAGCTCTGGTGCAGACAATCCTTCTGTTACACTCAATGAAAGTGGTACTGAGACAAATTATTGTCAGATTCAGCCCAATGAGTCGAAGACTCTTCAGATCCTACTCCTAATTACAAAGCGGCAGGATAAATGCTTATCCAAAGCTCTCCATCATCTTAACTTACACCAATATCCTGCTCACCAGTTATTCCTGTGAACAGTGGCCTATATTGCAAGATGCTATCGAAATGTTTTCATTTCACAATTTTTAAACATACCATCAGATCCTTCTCTGAAATTCTCTCTCAATCTCCCCCTTGCTTTTAACAAAGCTCAACCCATTTGTTGGTATTTTTACTGATTTCCCTACCGTCTCTCTCTGGCCATGAGTTTCACACCCGCAGCACTCCCATGTCATGCCACAATGGAGATATAGATATGTAAATGGATGGGGAGCTGCACATCCTGTCACTTCCAGCACGTAGGGCAATGATCTGACACAGTGTTACTTAGCAATGCAGTGATTGGTGTGCACAACTGAGAATGCTGGGAAGGTAACTGCTCCAAATTAATGGATAAATTCACTGCTATTCACTGCAAAGCTCCCCATGCTGCACAGAAATTCATTCTGTGTGCATAGAACACTGTCTTTGTGTGTTCTGCACAGCGCCCTGTGCTGAACAGATTATCTCGTCCAAGTTTATAAATCAGTGCACTGTTGGACAGATAAGTGGTGAACTGTTTAGTTCTAAACAGTGTTCGATCCTGGACGGATGGGTGAGCATTACACTAGCCTGGTCTACGCAGTGCTTCATGCTGAGCAGTTATCTCATCTGGGCTTATCCGTGTCCGGGCTGGATCTGAGAGGTGGATTGAGTATCCAATATAATTCCTGGCATGATTATCACTCCTCCAGCTCGAACCATTTCGCGAGTAAATGTGAGGTGCTATGTTTCAGGTCGAATTTACTTGGTCAAAATATTTGACATGAAGCAAAACACAATTTATTCGAACACTGTCGATAAAAGACAACAAAAGGAAGAGGAACTTGCAATAACGTAATTCTGTCAGAAAACTTAGCAGAATAATAGTTTATTTAACTAGTATACACTAACTGCTCCAATAGGGTATCATCCAATAAGCACACAAATGTCAAAAATCAAATGCAGGAAACAGATTGTCTCACATGCAGTTCTCCAATCTAGGAGGAAAGAAGATCAAAAGACAGTTCTGAGGGAAATCGCAGAGAAAGTGTGTGCACCCGGGAGAGATTTACTGCCTTCCAACCCTGCTAATACCCCATCAATAACTGATGAAAGGTAAAACTAAAAATCCTGGTTCTGTGAGAGTTTGACCATCACTCCACAGGACCAGGCCGCGGCTGCAAGAACACAAGGAATGGACTGTATCTACACCGTCTATGGCTCTGTACGTGTCTCTCAAAAATGCCTAAACCCACCTAAGCCATTTAATGCTGGACAGATAAATGTCAAAGTTAAACTAAATAAATAAAACGAAAAGATGCAGCAGGCCTGGTCGTCAGACACAGACGGCCTCGGCAGCCCAGCAATTCCTACCTTGCCAAAACACAGCAGATACATCGAGTTTGCGAAGAGAAAGCATTATCTTTCCCCCTCACCTCTATGTTTACAATTGGAGATTTGCCATTAGTCCAATAATCAGTGATATCAAAATCTCACCCACACCAATAACTATTGTGATATATCAGAGTAAACTGGAACTGCTTGTTCAGTGACTGTGATTAATATCAGTCTTTCTGGACCTAACTGGGTCACTGGAGGATTACCCTCTTCCATAATTAGGGACTTCTTTCAACTTGTTATGCCATAGTATTCGGGGCAAAGTCAACCTCAACAAGGGACCGTATTGTTGAAGAGGAGAGTGTGAAACGGACTGATAAGCTAGAAGAGATACCTGTTAGGAAGGAAGATGTGTTGGACATTTTGAACAACTTGAGGACAGACAAGTCCCCCGGGCCTGACGGGATATATCCTCGGATTATGTGGGAAGCAAGAGAAGAAATTGCAGTACCGTTGGCAATGATCTTCTCGTCTTCACTGGCAACGGGGGTGGTACCAGGGGACTGGAGAGTAGCGAATGTTGTGCCCCTGTTCAAAAAAGGGAATAGGGATAACCCCGGGAATTACAGGCCAGTTAGTCTTACTTCTGTGGCAGGCAAAGTAATGGAAAGGGTACTGAGGGATAGGATTTACGAGTATCTGGAAAGACACTGCTTGATTAGGGACAGCCAGCACGGATTTATGAAGGGTAGGTCTTGCCTTACAAGTCTTATTGAATTCTTCGAGGAGGTGACCAAGCATGTGGATGAGGGTAGAGCAGTGGATGTAGTGTACATGGATTTTAGTAAGGCATTTGATAAGGTTCCCCATGGTAGGCTTATGCGGAAAGTCAGGAGGCATGGGATAGAGGGAAATTTGGCCAATTGGATAGAAAACTGGCTAACCGGTCGAAGGCAGAGAGTGGTGGTAGATAGTAAATATTCAGCCTGGAGCCCAGTTACAAGTGAAGTTCCGCAGGGATCAGTTCTGGGTCCTCTGCTGTTTGTAATTTTTATTAATGACTTAGATGAGGGAGTCGAAGGGTGGGTCAGTAAATTTGCAGATGATACGAAGATAGGTGGAGTTGTGGACAGTGAGGAGGGCTGTTGTCGGCTGTATAGGGACTTAGATATCATGCAGAGCTGGGCTGAGGAGTGGCAGATGGAGTTCAACCCTGCCAAATGTGAGGTTGTCCATTTTGGAAGAACAAACAATAATGCGGAATACAGGGTTAATGGTAGGGTTCTTAGTCAGGTGGAGGAACAGAGGGATCTTGGCGTCTATGTACATAGATCTTTGAAGGTTGCCACTCAGGTGGATAGAGTTTGTAAGAAGGCCTATGGAGTATTATCGTTCATTAGCAGAGGGATTGAATTCAAGAGTCGTGAAGTGATGTTGCAGCTGTACAGGACTTTGGTTTGGCCACAGTTGGAGTACTGTGTGCAGTTCTGGTCGCCTCACTTTAGGAAAGATGTGGAAGCTTTGGAGAGTGTGCAGAGACGATTTACCAGGATGTTGCCTGGAATGGAGAGTAGGTCGTACGAGGATAGGTTGAGAGTTCTCGGCCTTTTCTCGTTGGAACGGCGAAGGATGAGGGGTGACTTGATAGAGGTTTATAAGATGATCAGAGGAATAGATAGAGTAGACAGTCAGAAACTTTTTCCCCAGGTACAACAGAGTGTTACAAGGGGACATAAATTTAAGGTGAAGGGTGGAAGGTATAGGGGAGATGTCAGGGGTGGGTTCTTTACCCAGAGAGTGGTGGGGGCATGGAATGCGCTGCCCGTGGGAGTGGTAGAGTCAGAATCATTGGCGACCTTTAAGCGGCATTTGGATAGGTACATGGATGGGTGCTTAATTTAAGTTAGAAGTTCGGCACAACATCGTGGGCCGAAGAACCTGTTCTGTGCTGTATTGTTCTATGTCTATGTTAATGTTAAGATTGGGATCAGCAGCTACAGAGAAAGAGAGAGAAATCAGAATCTGAGAACATTAGAATTTTCCTACAAAGGATTTGAATTTGAGAATATTAGTCTGGAATCTTCCAACAATGGATCAGAATCTGAGAACATTAGACTGGAATGTTCCAACAATGAACAGAAGTTTATCTTGGGGTCTTTACTGGCTTTCTCAGGATTGGCCACGATTAGAGTTGCCAATATGCGCCGTACGGATGATTATCCAAGCCGGGTACTATCCCATCCTCGCTATTACTGGTGTTCCTGGTAAGTCTATCTCTGTCAATTAAATAAATGATGCTGAATGTTATTGCTATTCTGGTTGATTATATTTAACATATACATAAACTTTCAGTCACAAACGCCACTTCCTTCTCATGCATTTCCAAACTACTTACTCATAAACATCTGAGAAGGAATAAGACTGTTCGGAACCTCCAGTCTCCTTTCTACTGTGAACTGTTTTATGTCTCCATATTCTCTCTGTGATCAAACCTGCCGACACCCACTGACATAATATCCCCAATCTCCAGATTTGCCTGAGTTCTGCAGCTGACTGCGCCATCATCTACCCCTTCATTAACGATAGATATTATTGCTCCAGTTCTCTTCTGACCTCTCTTCCAGTTACAAATAGTTTGACCACAAACTTGTTCTTTTCTCTGCAGTTACTTCACAACAGGGAATCTGTATCAGAGTAATAATATCACTGACTGTGTAATTCAGAGGCACAGGTTATGACTCTAAAAGCATTGTATGAAATTCTACCACAGCCGATGACTAAATTTAAATTTCAATGACAAAAATTGGAATGAAACCAAATTTCAGTCATGGCAACCATAAACCATCAGGATTTCTTTTCTTATTTTATTGATAACCTTTGGTAATGAAACCTAACATTGTGCCCTGTCTGAACTAAGTGTCACTTCAGATCCACAACAATCTGGTTGGCTCCACATTGCCTTGACACATGGCCGCGTGGTTAAGGGCTGTTAGGATGAACAACAAATGCTGCCCTTGCCAGTGATGCTGGCATCCAGGAAACAATAACAGTAAAGGTGAAAGAACCAAGGAAATGTGGATTTGGCGATCTGATATAAAATTCTCTACCATCTGAAAGCATGTTGGAGAATCTCAGCAGGTATGGCAGTCTGTCAGAAGAAACACAAATAATGTTTCGAGTTCAGTGAAACTATCAAAACTGAATGCAACTGAGAAATGATATTAGTATATCAGGGATTGTTGGAAGGGTGAGCGGGAGGTTTCAGCAAGAGAAAGAGAGAGGAAAATCAAGCAAAAGGATTGCTAATGATGGACTGGAAGGAAAACAGAATGGAAAGTTATTCTAACATTTCCCCTTTTCACATATTCGTGAATATCATATTGATTACGGGATGTCCCTGCTTACCGTGAGTATGTTCCCTCTATCTCTCGTGTCTGAGTGTGGTGATCAATTCCATCAGCAATACTTATAGTCGCTGAGATATAGAGAAACGTAATGTTCCATTGTCAACTGCTTCTTTGGAGAGAGGAACTGTTACTGTGCGACTGTGTGGAGATGTAAGAGATTTCCCAGCCAAGAAGAGAAACTAAGGGGACCGAGGCAGTTTCAACACTGAATTGATGCACTATGGGTGTGGGACATTGACTTGCTGCTGTCATCCAGAAAGTCAGTGGAGTCTCTGTGGATGGTGCTCTCAGGATTGTGATGTCAGCTACTGGGTTCATTCAGGGAGCCCCAAGGGTCTGGGGACTAAACTCTGAATACTGCATTCACAGTGTGGCTGGGTCCATGGGAAACAAATGGAGCTGAGACGACAAAGAAGGGAAGCTGTGTAAATAGGGAGGAGTAGGGCAAAGTACTATACTCTCTGGGATTTCCAGGAACATTTGTCTAAGCTGCACCCATTCAGGTGTAAAGTGTGAAACCAGCTTGTCTCAAAATTGAGGTGTTCACTGAGATGTACCCCCTCCTTCAGTATAACCGTAGCTTCACACCAGGGATAAGGGGACATAAATTTAAGGTGAAGGGTGGAAGGTATAGGGGAAATGTCAGGGGTGGGTTCTTTACCCAGAGAGTGGTGGGGGCATGGAATGCGCTGCCCGTGGGAGTGGTAGAGTCAGAATCATTGGCGACCTTTAAGCGGCATTTGGATAGGTACATGGATGGGTGCTTAATCTAGGTTAGAAGTTCGGCACAACATCGTGTGCCGAAGGGCCTGTTCTGTGCTGTATTGTTCTATGTTCTATGTTCTATATGTTCTAGGACTGTGCTGACACTCACGATGAATTAAACTGATTGATTCTGGAACTTTGCAGGCCGCTGTGGGTAATGTATCCACCATCTCTGAAGTGCAGTCCTCCAATGTATTCACAAGCGGTCAGAAACCACCTGCCTGCTGAGAGGAATGCATTGTTTCCATGTCCACAGAGGAAGGTACAGAAAATAACTTCCAGAATTATTAGCGAACAGAGTGATTGGTAAATATGGGAAACTGCAGGAAATCAGAATTAATGAAGATTATATTATTGAAAATCTAATCGAATTGACGTGTCATAAGTTGCTGCATCTGATCAGCTGCATCCCAGAGTGATTTAGATGAGAAGACAGTTAATGAAAGAATTACTGATTATTCTTCAAAGCTAGTTAGATTCTGGAAAGGATGCTGCAGACTGAAAAACAACTATTGTAAACTTAAATATTTAAAACAGGATGGAGAGGGAAAACAGAAAACTACATAGCTTGATGTCAGCTGTGATAAAAAATATTGAAACCTTTTATTAGGAACGTGACAACTAGATACTTGGAGAATAATGATATGATTTGGTACATTCGGTCTAGATTCAGGAAAGAGAAATGATCTTTAATAAACCTGTTTGTGGAGATTGTCCGCTGTGACATCGACAGTTGAGAACCAATGGGAGTGGAGTAATTGTAATTTTAGAAGACGCTTGACATGATTGAATACAGGTGAGTGGGGAGTGTTAGAGTCCATGGGTGGGTAGTGGTGGAATATATACCACATGGATTAAAATTTGGGGAGTGGAGATACGAGAAGAATACTGTTTTTCTTTGGACTGAAGGATTGATGGGTGGCAGCAGCATCAGTGTTTGGACAATAGCCATTCACACGTTATAAAAAAGATTCAGATGTGAACAACAAATACCATCATGTACATTTATATTTATTAAATGGTAGAGAGGTAGGCGAGTGCTTTTGTTGAAAAGGACCTGGATGTCCTTGGTCATAAGTCACTGACAGAATTCATACAGGGGCAGGAAGTAAATGATATGTGGCTCTTCATGCAAAATAATTGAAGTACAAAAGTTAGATTATCTTTCCCACTGATCGTGTTTTGTTGAGAGAGTATTTGGTGCATTGTGTAAAGATTTTGTCTGCTTTATAGACAATGATCCCTTTGTCATTGAGAGAGTGCAACGTCGATTGACCAAGCTAAACACTGGCATGATGTTACCATGAGGGGAGACTGCAGTTACTATGTGTTTAATCTGAAGCGCTATGAGAGAATAAGAAGTTGAAGCTTGATGGGTATGGACAGAAACTCATTATGTCCCAAACAGCTGAACAGGGTGAAAATGTCAAACTTTTCATTGGATGCTTGATTCCTGGCAGTTTACATGCATCTGCAGAGCATCCATACCGATTGACAGAGGTACAGGATCTGAATGAACTCTGAACACTTTAATTCACAGTTACTGTGTGGCACTGCATGGAATGTCACTTTGTACACAATCCTGTCAGCAGCCAAAATACCTTCATTCTGAAACAGTTAGTTATTCCCCAACGGCTTCTGACATCCACGGAGACCATGGGTATGCTTTCTTGGAGATGGAAGATAACTTGGAGAATGGCTAAAAAATGTTGGCTTCATTCCGACTGCCAGAAAACCATGTTAAAGTAACACATATGTACCATGAGTAATTAAGCCAGGTGGATCAATTTGGAGCAGTCTGTCTGTGCAGCAATAATCCATTTGTCTGTGATGTTGGAGCATCTCTGACATTTTCCTGTTCCTGTGTTAGTGGCTTGACAAGCTGAATATCCTCTTCCCCTTCCGTTGTAAGTGACTCCGGGTGTGAAATGGTTCTGTCTGTTCCCATGTACGTTACAAGTGGGAGAGAGCAGACTCCCTGACTTCCTGTGCTTCAGGCAGGAGGGACTGAATGGGATATCCTTCTTTTTGCCCAGTAGTTTTGATGGGATCGATTAGATTAGATTGATTAGATTCCTTACAGTGTGGAAACAGGCCCTTCGGCCCAACAAGTCCACACCGCCCCGCCGAAGCGCAACCCACCCAAACCCCTACATCTATCTACCCCTTACCTAACACTACGGGCAATTTAGCATGGCCAATTCACCTGGCCTGCACATCTTTGGACTTTGGGAGGAAACCGGAGCACCCGGAGGAAACCCACGCAGACACGGGGAGAATGTGCGAACTCCACACAGTCAGTCGCCTGAGGCGGGAATTGAACCCGCGTCTCTGGCGCTGTGAGGCAGCAGTGCTAACCACTGTGCCACCGGGCTTTCCCACATTCTTGTGAAACCTGATTGACGTGCCGAATGAACTCCTTCTTTTACTGTGGAAATATACTGTGCTGTTACATAAATGTTCCCCAGACTTTAACAGCACGATCTTGAATGTTGTCCAAGTCTTGCTGCACATGGTCACAGACTGTTTCAAGAGCTGAAGAGGGACAACCTATCCTGAAAATTTTGTAAACTTCAAGGAATGCCTTCTCCCCTGTTGGCACGGTGGCTAAGTAGCTTACGCTGCTGCTTCACAGCAGCATGGTCTCAGGGTCGATTCCAGCCTTGGGCAACGGTCTGTGTAGAGTTTGCACATTCCCCACTTATCTGCACGGTTTTCTTCCAGGTGCACCGGTTTCCTCCCACAGTGCGAAGATGTTCAGGCCAGGTGAATTGGCCATGCTTCATTGTCCATTATGTTAGGTGCATTAGTCAGAGGGAAATGTATCTGGGTGTGTTCCTCTTTGGAGGATCGGTGTGGACTGATTGTGCCGAAGTGCCTGTTTCCACACTTTAGGGAGTCTAATCTGCTCAGTTTGGACTCAATGGGCTGAATAGCCTCCTTCCACATTGTAGGGATTCTATGATGACAAACTGGAGATGCCTGAGCTGAGGAAGCTCTGCTGAGGATCTCCTGCAGATGTGTCCCACGGCTGAGATGATTGATGCCCACCAATGATAATCATCTTCCCTTGTGCTGTGAATGATTCCAAAAGTGTAGAGGTCATAATTAATTCTCATTAAGTGCGATTTTGTTCACGGCTCCCGATATCATTCTCAGTCAATTACTGCCTTGGGTTCAGGGCCAGTCTCTCTTTCCTGAGCCCCTGCGTTCCCTATTTTGTTCATATCAATAGGTCATGGTGTCGAAGCAGAGAACGTTTTCTTCAAACAGAGGGTAGTGAAAGTCAGGAATTCTCTTAGACCGAGAGTTAGGGGAGCTAGAGCACTGAGAGGGACCAGTAGTGTCCCGCAGGGATCAGTTCCGGGACCACTGCTCTTTGTTACCTTTATAAATGACTTGGATATGGATGTTGAAGATTTGGCTAGTAAGTTTGCCAATGACACAAAGGTGGTTGGAGAGGTACAGAATGAAGGAGGATAAGGAAGCTTTAGAGAGGGTAAAAAGGAGATTTACCAGGATGCTGCCTGGACTGGAGGGCAGGTCTTATGGGGAAACCATGAAGGATTGAGGGCTTTTCTCACGAGCAGTGTACGAGATGATGAGAGGCATTGAGTGAGTGAATAGCTAGAAACATTTTCCCAGGGCAGAAATTTCCATCAGTAGGTGGCATAATTTTAAGTTATTGGAGGAAGGTTTAGGGGAGATATCAGTGGTAGATTCTTTACACAGAGAGTGGTGGGTGTTTCGAATGTACTGCCAGCAGTGGTAGTAGAGTCAAATACGTGAGGGAAACGTAAGAGACTCTTGGACAGGCACATGGAACAAAGTGAACGGAAGCATGTAGGTTAGACTAATCTTAGAGTAGGATAAACAGCACAACGTCGAGGGCAGAAGGTCCTAACTGCATGCATTCATGTTGAACTCTGAGCTCAAAAACTGCATGAATTCATGTAAAACTCGGTTATCTCACTGTTTAGATTAGAATCAAACTAAACATCATGGCACAGACAATGAACAGAGGGGGCCAACGCCTTCAATATATTGTCTAGCTAGCACCATTGTTAACAGCTAACCTGAGAATGAAACTTTAAAAGAAAAGGTTTTGTGATTTTATATGAAAGAAGTGAAACTATCATCGCATTCTTTCAAATGAAAGGCTTAACAACCAATTTTTCAATGTTTAATTTCAGTTACGTTACACTAAATTTTTGCTATAAATTCTGTGTTAGGATTGAGCCCTCCACTATCACCTGATGACGTAGCGACGCTCCGAAATCTAGTGTGCTTCCAATTAAACCAGTTGGATTATAACCTGTGTTGTGTGATTTTTAACTTTGCACATCCCAGTCCAACACCGGCATCTCCAAATCAGAACAATTCTTTATACTGTGTTCCATGGAAGTGCTCAAGAAGACTTGGACATTAAGGAAGATTTGAGACTTGGAGCAGGTCAGCCTTGATCTTAGTGAAGGGCAAGGCAGGCTTGGGATATGAATGATCTGCCACTGTTTCTGATGTTCTCCTATTCTGTTACTGGAAAGTTAGAAGGTGTTATTTTCCTGGAAGGTTTTTTTATGGGATGTTGCAATCAGGGAGACCAGCGGATTTTGTGAGCCATCGCTGGGTGAGATTTGGGGGCTGTATTCACAGTGAATCTGGGTCTACAACATATTCAACAAATGAAGCACAAATTTTCAGGGAGGGGAAGCTCTATAAAGAGGGATGAGCGACCTCTTTCATATTTAGCCTGGGTCTTCCAATTACATTTTGCATATCTCCCAAACAGAGTGGGACAGTCTTGAGGGACGATATGGTCTCTTCTGTTTCTGTGCACCATGCTATAACAGTATGTGGACTCCAACTGTTCCTGTACAGCAGGTTTGAGGGTCTGAACGGAACACATGAACATGGGACTGAGGAGCAGGAATGGGTCATTAGAGAATTTGAGCCTTCTCCACCAGACGTTAAGATTGTGGCTGATCAGTTGTGGTTTCAGCCTTATTTTCCTGTCTGTGTCACATTATCCGTGACTCACTTCTCTGTCAAATCTTTAACTAACTCAGCTGTGAATACTTGTAATCAGAGAGGCGCCACAAACTTCTGGGCAAGATAATTCCCATTCGAATGGCCCTTTTAGAATTTTTCCTCATCCCGCTGTGAGAATAAGAGAGTCATACAGCGTGGAAACAGTTCCTTTTGTCCAAATTGTCCACGCCAATCAGGCATCTTAATCAGATCTCGTCCCACTTGACAGCATTTGGCCCAAATCCCTCTGAACCAGTCCTATTTATGTACTTATCCAGATACATTTTCAACGTGTAATTGTACCGGCTTTCACCACTTCCTCTGAATGTACACCCACCAGCCTCTGTATGAAAAACGTTTCCCGTCAGGTCACTTCTAGGTCTTTGCCCTGTCATCTTCTCCCTATGCCGTCTCGTTCTGGACGCCCCTCCACTGGGGAAATGGTCTTGCCCATTCAGACTATCCATGCCCTTCAGGACTTTTTTAAACCTCTGTCATGTCACCATTCAGCCTCTGACAGTCCAGGGGAAAAAGCCTCAACCTGTTCATCATCTCCCTGTAGCTCAGAACTTCAGGTTCAAGAAAAACCTTGTAAATCTTTTCTGCAACCTTTCAAGCTTAACAACATGCACCCTTTAGGAGAGTCAACTGACATGTACGCAATATTCTAAAAGTGGCCTCTCCTACATCCTCTACAAGCAAAACTCCCTACCCCTACTCCTATCCTCAATGTTCTGCCGATTAAGGCAAGCATGCCAACTACGTTCCTCACCACTCTACCGACCTAAACTCCACTTTCAAGGAACTATGAATCTTCACCCATAGGTCTCTTTGTTCAGCAACATTCCCCAGGGCACTACCCCGCCTTAACTTCCCAAAATGCAAAACCTCACAAATATATAATTAAATTCCATCGGCCAGTCCGTGGCTCATTGATGGTCAAGGATCCCGTTATATTCTGACATAATCTTCTTCACTGTCCACTGCACCACGTTGGTGATGTTATCTGTAAACTTACTAACCATGCCTCCGATAAACACATCAAAGTTGTTTATATCCGTTATGAAAAGCAGTGAGCTCAGCACTGATTCTTTCAGCACACCGCTGACCACAGGTCTTCAGTCTGGAAAACAATCCATTACCTTCAATCCAAATTTGTATCCAATTGGTTAGCTTTTCCTCGATTACATATAACATAATTTTAGTAATCTGTCTACGATGAGGTACCTGATTAAATGCCTTGCTAAAGTTTATATAAACAACGTACACCAAAGTGTCTTCTTCAATCTTCTTTGTCACCTCTTCATAATACACAATCACATTAATTAGACATGATTTCCATCACACAAATCTATATTGTCTTTCCCTAATCAGTCCTTGTAATTTCTAAATAAATGTAAATTCTATCACTCAGAATCCCCTACAACGAACTCCTCGACACTGACGTTGGCTGATTGAATCGATAACTTCCTGTGTTTTTGGCTTACTGCTCCCTTTTCGAGCCCCGATCTTCCACTGGCCACAAAAATATTTATAACTATGTTGGTGATATGGCCAATGATATAGTTCTCAGAGTGTGTCAGAGTCAGTGTTAGGAACAAGTCAGGCAGATTTCTTTAATCTGCGAAACCAACACGTTTATGACTAAAACAAAGTTGCTCAAACTATGATAGAAACAGGAATGACGAGAGGATATTGCAAATATGTACATTGATATTTCCCTTTGAAGAATACGGCACACACACGCACACATACACACGTATTGTCGATAACAAACTGAAAAGCAAAATATCTGCAAAGTTAACTTGAAAGAACATTGTCCAAATATGATTCGAACTCATGACCAAAGGAAAAATGAGAGTTTGACCCAAATGCTGCTCTGTTTGTAGAGTCATCAAGCCCTACAGCATGGAGACAGGCAGAGAGGCCCTTTGGCCCAAACTCGTCCATGCTGACCCATATATCCAACCACACTAACCTCATTTCCCAGCACTTGGCCCATAGCATTCTCGTCCTTTCCTGTCCATGTACTTGCCCAAATGCCCGTTAAATATCGTTAATATAAATGCTTCAACCATTTCCCTTGGCAGCTCGTTCGCTTTGTGATCCACTCTCTGTGCAAAACAGTTTCCATCAGATTCCCTTTTATTCATTCCACTTTCACATTAAATTGACGCCCTCTCCTCCTCGATTCCCCAACTCTAGGGAAAGAAGGGCTGGGCCATTCACCCTATCCATGTAAACTTCGATAAGATCCCTCTCATTCTCCTACGCTCTCAAGAAAATAAGTCCTTGCTTGTCCAATCTCTCCCTATAATTCATACTGTTGAGTCCTGGCAACGTTTTTGTAAATTCCGTCTGCACACATTCCAAATTAAAAGCATCCTTCCAATCGCAATGTGACTAAAACTGAACACAACACTACAAGTGCGGTCTCACCAATATCCTGTAGAATTGTAACGTGACTTCCCAACTGCTCTCCTCCATGTCCTTACCGATGCATGCTCGTGTGGCAAAAGTCTTCTTCACTACCATGTCAAACTATAAACCAAGTTTCAGATAACGGTGGAATTAAACTCCATGGTCCCTCTGCTCAACTACACTCCTTAAGATCCTACCAATCACCATGAAATCCCGACCTTGATCTAACTTTGCCAAAATATTCGTCAGCCCACTTCTCCAGTTTGATCAACGTCCTGCTGCAATTTCTGATATACTTCCTCACTGTCCACGATACCACCTGTTTTAGTGTCATAATCAAATTTCCTAATCATGCCTTGTACATTCGCAAGAATGTCATTGTTATAGATAACAAACATCAATGGGCCCCGCAGCAACCCCTGAGGTACTTCATGTGTCACAGGCCTCCAGTCCGATGGCATCCTTCCACTACTACTCTGTTTACTACCATGCAGCCAATTGTGTGTCCAATTTGCCAGCTCCCTCTGGATTCCATGCGATTCTAACCTTCCAGACCAGCCTATCAATGGTAACCTTGTCAAAGGTCTTACTGAAAACCATGCAGACTACGTCTACCGCCCTGCCCTCATCAACATTCCTGGTCACTTCATCAATGAACCCAATTAAATTTGAGAGGCATGATCTTCCACTCACAAAGCCATGCAATCTTTCTAGTCTAAACACAACTATTAATAATAATTATTAAAATTAATAATAACAAACTAATAAATAATAATAAGATGACATTTTCAGTGGAGAATAAATTATCCATGGTATGTGATATTGGAACGTGCAACATGGGTGAAGGGTAGAATAGATTTTGTCCCTGTGTCATTGAACTGTGTTCAAAAAATCAAAGGTTGGCATGTGGTTCAGTGGCTAATACTGCTGCCTCAAAGTGCCATGGATCCGGCTTTGTTTCCAGCTTCCGGTGACTCTCTGTGTGGAGTTTGCACATTCTCACTGTGTTTGTGTGTGTTTCCTCTGGGTGCTCCATTTTCCTCCCACAATCCAAAGATCTATCGGTCAGATGAATTTGCTATGTTAAGTTACCCATAGTGTTGTGTGCATTCGTCAGTGGGAAATATAGGGTCGAGCAACGGGACTGGGTGGGTTACTGTTTGTAGGGTCAGTGTGATCTTGTTGTGCCAAATGGCTTGCTTCCATACGGTAGGGAATCTGAAAAAAAAATTCCAAACAAACCCTCTGTTTCCAAATGCATGTGTATCTCATCTCTCAGAGATTTCTCAATAACCTACAACCACATATGTTAGGTTTTCTGGTCTATCGATCCCAGATTTTCCTTTGCTTCCCTTCTTGAATAATGGCGCAACATTTGCTACCCTCCAATATTCTGGACCCTAACCTGTGGCTAACGATGATGCGAAAATATCAACCAGGGCCCCCGTAGTTTCTTCTGTAGCCTCTTGCAGTGTTCTTGGATGCAGCTGTTTAGGACCAGAATATTTATCCACCTTCAAGCATTCCAATGCATCCAACACGGCTTCTCCTGTGATATTGACTCACTCCAAGATAACACCACGACCTTTGTTAACCTCGCAAGTCTTCATGTGTTTTTCCACAGTAAAGACAGAGAAGAAATATTCATTGAGAATCTCACACATCCCCTATGGTTCCAGACTTGCATGTCCACTTTGGGCCTTGAGGGGTCATATTCTCATGTAGTTATCCTTTTTATTTTAATATACTTAAAGAACCTCTTTGGCTTCACCCTAATCTTCTCAACCAAGGCTATCTTGTGCCCCCTTTTCGCCCTCCTGATTTCCTTCTTCAGTAAATTCCTGTATCCCCTTATATACCTACAGGAATTCCCTCGATCACAGCTGCCTGGACCTGAGACACGCCTCCTTTTTGCTGGTCAAAGCCTCAATATCTCCTGACATCCGAGGTTCCCTCTTCCTCCCAAACTTGCCTTTTACCCTCACAGGAATATATAGACGTAAAACTGTAGACAATTCACTTTGAAAGGTCTCCCACTTGCAGGAGGTCCCTTCGCCTGCAAACAAACTCCTCCAACCAACCCCTACAAGCTCCTGTCTAATTCAATCAAAAATCACCTTGCCACAATTTTGAATTTGAACATGTGGACCTTTTTTTGTCATTTTTCATAACTATTTAGAAATTAATAGAACTATGGCCACTTGTCCCAGAGTGCTCCCCCACTGTCACCTCAGTCACCTGACTTGCCTAGTTCTTTAGTAGGTCAAGTTTCGTTCCTTTCCGAGTTGCACCCTCTACTTACTGCTTGAGGAAACTATTCTGAACACACTTTATAGATACACCCCATCTCCGTCCTTAATTCTATGTCATTCCCATTCTTGGTTAGGAAAACTAAAATTTCCTACTAATGCAATTCTATTGGCCCTGCAAGTCTCCCCAGTCTGTCTACATATTTTTGTTCCCCTAATGCCCCGTTTACTATTTGGGGCCTAGCGTGAAATCCAAATACGATCAACATTCCCTTCTTATTTCTTAGCTTCCCCCACAAATCCTCACTGGATGATCCATCAGTTATTTTAACTCTGATTATTGCTGTGATACTCGCCTTCATCAAATATGAAATTCCCTGTCCTCTCTTTCCACCATCTCTGTCCCGCATACACACCTGCACTCTGGTACATTAAGCTGCTAGTGCTGTCCCTCCCTTATCCATGCATATGCATTGGCTATAATATCCCAGTCCCAAGTACCTATCCACGCCGTGATTTCATCGGCCTGACCTGCCAGCCATCTTGCATTGAAATAGTTGCAATTTAATCCAACACGCATTCCTTGCTCTCTGTCGTGTTCCAGCCTGATCTGTCTCTTCACTCTACTGCTTCTGATTACTGTATTCCTTTGGAGACTCGCCCTTGTCTCCCTGCTGTTGAGGATCCCACCCATCCCCAACCCCAGCCAATCTAGTTAAAATCCTCCCTTAAAGAACGAGCAAATCTGTCTGCCAGGATATTAGTCCCCTTCCAGTTCAGGTGGAACCCGTCCTTCCTGAACAGGTCACCGCTGCCCCAGAAAAGATCCCAGTGATCCAAATCTCTATCCGCTGCACCAATTCTTTAGCCACACATTCATCTGAAATATCCTTCTGTTCTTACCATCACTCGCACCGGAAGTAAACCGAATATTGCCAATGTCGTGGTGCTGTCTTTTATCGTTTTTCCTAGCGCTCTATTATCACTCTACAGGATCTCATCACTTTGTCTACCTGTGTCATTTGTACCAATGTGCACTTTGAATTCTGGCTGCTTTGCCCGCCCCGATGAGAACGTTCTGCAGCCGCTCTGAGTCATCCTGGAGCCTGACACGAGGGAAGCTACACACCATCCGGATTCCCATTTGCAGCCATGCAATCGCCTGTCTGTCCCCCTCACTATCGAGTTTGAATAATTATTTCTGAAGTTATTCTGCTCGCACAACCTTCTGGCACTGGGATTTCCTCCTGAAACAGTTGGATTTAGCTGAATTGCCTTGCTTCAGCCAGTGGGGAAATTCCAATGAATCCTCATCAGGAATCCTCCATGAGTGGGAAAGACGACTGGGCTTTTTTTTCACTCCCACTCATTGCTGTGATGAGCGACAGCAACAGAAAAGGAGAAATCGACTGTCTCTGCACAGGTAGACTTCATTTTTCCATCTGTAAGTTAAATCAGTTACCGTTATCAGTGCCAAAACTGTACCACGTGAGCTCTCCTCGAACATTATCCGAACTATATGACTCCATCACATTCTCGACTCCAGCTAAATAAGGGAACAGAATTATTGCGATCAACCCTGACAGTGTTGTTGAGATAGTATTTGGGGTATTGTGGGAAGATTTTCTCTTTTTTTTTAAGGAATAATCCTCTTGGCAGAAAGAGTGGAAAGGAGTTTCACCATAATCATTGTTGAGATGATTGTACCATCGGGAGTGCATGAAGATTAATCTGTAGCGCTTTGAGGGAATAAGAGGTGATTGTATTGAACCTTAAGGGGATCGACAGTCACTCATTATATTCCAAACAGACACTGATACGATGATAAATTCCATGGCTTTTTTATTACTTGGTTTACATGATTGTCCACCATTTAAAAGCCTCAGGGAACGTCCCTCTCAACCCACGCCACTCCCCATTTCGACTGAGAGAGAGGGAAAGAGACAGAGAGAGGACCAGTCTTTGACGAACCTTCCCCCACATTATGAACGTCATGTTATGCAGAATCCAGACAGGAGCCACAATACCTTCATGCTAAAACAGTTAACTATTTCCATCAACTTCCAAGGAGAACCTGGATCTGTCTCCTCAGTGATGGAAGATGTTTCTTGAGACCTGACACAAAACATCTGGCTTCCTTCCTTACTGCCGGCACACCACGTTAAAGTATCATGTGTCCCACAGGCAATGGAGAAACGAGGGACATCGTGAGCTGTCTATGAGTGCATTCTCTGCTCTGTTGGTTTTTCAGGTTGGAGCATCAATGGCACCCTCCTGTTCCTGTATAAGTGTCTTGAGGGGCTGAGTGGCCTCCTCCTGGTTCCATAGTTTCAACGGTGTGATTGGGCTCTGCCTGTTCCTGTTGAACATCTCAATATACTGACCAGACCCCTTCTCTTCCTGGGGAACAGGCAGCAGGATTGAATGGGCTGTCACTCTTCTTGTTCAGTCGTTTTCATCGACTGAATGGTTTCCACATATCCATGTAAACAGCCTGAGATACTGAATGAGCTCCTCTTTTAACTGTGGAAATATGCAGTGTCTGGCCTTGCTGTTACACAAACGTTATCGACACTTTCACAGCACAAACCTGACTGCTGTCCAGGTCTTTCTGCACATGGACACCGAGACTGGTTCAGGAGCTGAGGGGTGACAAAAATGTTCTGAACATCGTGTGATCTTCAGTGATCACCCCACCTCTGATCTCATGATGGATGGGGGAGGGGGGGCGGTGCCAGGGGTGCGGGTGCGCAGATGTCGATGATGGAGCTGAAGATGTTTTATTTTGCTGAGGACGTTAACTTAAGAATCTTCTGAAGAGATGTCACGAGACTGAGGATTGTCAGCCAAAGCCCACAAACATCTTCCTTTGTGCTCTGACAGACCCCAACTAGTGGAGGTTAGACCTGATTCCTATTCAGCGCAAATAAGTAGATGGGCCCGATGACATTCTCAGTCAAATACTGCCTTTATATCAAGGTCATTTACTCCTTCCTGAGCCCCTGTGTTCACCTCCTGCTCATATCAATAGGTGACAGCGTATTTGCAGGGATGTTGTCCTCTCACAGAGAGTAATCGCTGTCAGGAAATGTCTAGGCTGGAGAGTTAAAGGAAGTACATCACTGAAACTATTTAAAGAGGAGGTTGATGGATAGTTGATCTGTCATTGAGCTGAGGCGTGTTGGACATTGAAGAGGAGTTAGTGTTAACAGTAGAACAACCATTATTGTATACAATGGCTTCACTGTCCGAATTACCTGATCCTGTTCCTTATTTTCTCATTTTCTTTAATTGCAAAGTAAATAGTTGTAATTTTTCTGGATCTTCTGTTATTGAGTGTTGCAATCAGAGAGCAAAACATTTTTGAGTCATCTCTGAATAAGGTATGGGGGCTTTATTCATTATGAATCTTGGTCTAGCCTATGACCAACAAATGAAGCACAAGTTGTAAAGAGACCACAGACATCTTTCGAACCCAGCCTGGGTTTCCAAATAACATTTTCTAATCAGGACCAATCTGTGTGCGACAGTGTGAGGGATTGAGTGAGAAGCTGTGTTACAGTAGACCAGGTATTTGGAGCAAGTGGCCCCTATCTGTTCCTTGCAGGAGCTGTGAGGGGCTGAATGGAACATAGCAACATAGGACTGAGGAGCAGGAGTTGTTCATGAGACACTTTGTCACTGCTCCACCACGCACTATGGTCGGATTATCGTCTCAGCAGCAGTTTTCTGTCTGTGTACCATTTTCCGACATTCATTTGCCTGTCAAACGTTTTTCAAACACAGTTTTGAATAAATGGAAATAGCCAGGCATCACAAACATCTGGAGAGGGAATTAACACTTTAACACCCTTTGAGAATCTCTTGTTCATGTTCTGACCAATGTTCGAGGTTCACTAATATCTTTTCCCAGACCTCGACTGGTGAAAGCAAAAATTTCAAATGTAATCCGTTTCGTCACATGGCCAGTGATATGGGTTTAAGACTGGATATTTTTCTAGAAAAGTGTGCGACGCACAAAGTTGATCTCTGAATAAATGGCAAAATGATAGACTGTCTCAAATGTTTTTTTCTGCCATTGAAGTTATTCTGCTCACACAAATGTCTGGTAATGGGATAGTTTTTTTTCCAGGAACAGTTGGATTTGGTTGAATTCCCTTTGATTACTTTAGATTACTTACAGTGTGGAAACAGGCCCTTCGGCCCAACAAGTCCACACTGCCCCGCAGAAGCGCAACCCACCCATACCCCTACATCTACCCCTTACCTAACACTACGGTCAATTTAGCATGGCCAATTCACCTGACCTGCACATCTTTGGACTGTGGGAGGAAACCGCAGCACCCGGAGGAAACCCACGCAGACACGGGGAGAACGTGCAAACTCCACACAGTCAGTCGCCTGAGGCGGGAATTGAATCTGGCGCTGTGAGGCAGCAGTGCTAACCACTGTGCCACCTTGCCGCCCACAGTACCCAATTGACCTGCGGGCAGTGGAGAGATTCCTATGAATCCTCATCAGGAATCCTCCACGAGAGGGAAAGATGACTCAGGGATTTTTTGCTCTTACACCTTGTTCTCAGGCAGAACAAAGTCAGAAACAGTGAGAGCAATTGGCTGCTTCTTCTGATGCAGGTAATATTTTTCTCCCTCCCTGTGTAGAAAAATACAATAGCGTCAACTGAACACCAAACTGGGCCATGTGTACTCTCCATAAACTTGCTCTGGAATGGATGATAATGGACTGTATACCGTATGCAGCTTCATTGCTGTTGTTATGCACAGCGTCTTTCATGAACAAAAAAAAAGTGCCCGCTTTATAATTTGATGACATGTTTATATGTGTCAGCGTAATTTTAAAAAATGAGTTAATATCTTCATAATATTTGCGTTAATGTGAATACAAATCATTCGTAAAAATATTCTCCAGCTTCAGCCTCCTTAACAAGGGAAAATATGTATCCAGCTGATACACTTTTCTGAAAACCGTGGTTCAATTAGATTCCTCATCTAAGACCTAAACAGATAATTCCTGATAACAAAGGGCTTTCATTTCAAGAATGAGTAAAGGGAAGCATTTTGAAAATCTTCGAAAGGAATTATATCCATTTTTTAGTTTAGAGGATCAAAACTGCACCCAGTGTATCTGATGTGGTCTCAGCAATGCCCTGTACAGATGCAGTAAAACATTCCTGATTAAACTGAATACCCGTGGCCACAAACAGTATAATTTCACTTACCGTCCAAGTCACTTGCAGCATCTGCAGACAGACTTCATATGATTCATGTGCCAGGGATATGCAAAACATCTGCATCACAGAGTTCTGCGTCTCCCTACATTTAAATTGTTTCCTGCTGTTCTATCCTTACTACCAAATAGACAACTCACGTTATATTATTTCTGCTGAAGGTTTGCTCACTAACTTTCCCTGTCGATATCACAATGCAGATTCACTACCTCCATTCGAAGATATTTCGAATAATATCCATTCAATCCCTTCATCCAGATATTTGACATAGATTATTGATCATTGATGACCCCACAGTGATCTCTTAGGCAAAACTAGTTATAGTTTGGTAAAAATATTCATTTATCTTTACTGTCTATTTCCTGTTCGTGACAGCATCCCTGTTTCTATGCAGTAGCTCAGGTGGGTTGAATGGCCTCCTCCTGGGCTGTACTCAACGAGCTGAATTACTTCATCCTATATTCCTGTGTTACTTCTTTGACGGGCAGAATGGTCTCCTCCCATCTCATTGTAACGACCTGTGTGGCTGAATAGGATGGTACCCTACCCTGTAACAAACTCGAGGGGTGGATTAAGGAAACAACACATGGGGTAGGGGCGGCAGTTGGGCATTCTGCTGTACCATTCAGAATGCTCATGGTAGATCCGATTGTTTCTAACCATCCCTATCCTGTCTGTTCCCAATAAACATTGACTCTCCTGTCCAGCAAAGATCAGTCGAGCTCAGACTAGAATATCTTCAATAACCGAAACTTCACTGCTCCCTGAGGATGAGGACACCACAGGTAGCACAGCACAAAAGGGAAGGGCACATCCTGATTTCACTGTGGGATCCATTATTTTAAATCTGCCTTAATCTCTCATCAAATGACTGCCCTTTTTCTGAGATAAGTATACAATAACTAGGAATAGACAGAAACCATTCCACCTCCAACTCTGTTCCACAATATCACTGACTCTTTCCAATAAAATATGTGTCAAACCCAGCCTCTGCTGCTGAAGAGAATACCTCATAGAATAACACCACATAAGCATTAAAGAAAGGAACAGAATTAGGCCATTTGGCCCATCAAGTCTGACATGCTATTCAATCATTTCTTATATGTTCCTCAACATCATTCTCCTCCCTTCTCCCTAGAATTCTTCATCTCCTTATAAATCAAAAACTTATTTATTTGGGTCTTAATGACACTAGTGTCTGGGTCTTTATGTCTGTGTATGTAAATGTGGGTGTGTGTCAATGTGCTTGTTATCTGTCTGTTTTTGTGACTCCGTCTGTCTGTCTCTGTGTCAGCCTGTATGTTTCTATCTGTCTTTCTGTCTATTTGTGTGTGACAATATATGTCTCTGCGAGCATTTATGTGTGTGTATGCCAGTCTCCTTGTATGCATTGTGATAGTTAGCAATTTCAGGTGCTTACCAATACTTCTGTGAATTTCATTGACTGCATCTCTGTGAAATGGGGTATCTGTTCTTTTGTGAGTGAGATAGTTGAGGTTGGAACTGCCA